>NW_028135997.1:0-430054 GCF_964662115.1 Mustela nivalis | reverse complement strand
GCTCCTAATTTGTACGATTTTGGACCATGGAATGGGCAGAATTCCCATGGATTGGTAGGCACAGTCCTAATGTGTGGCTCCAGGGGCCCAGCCTGGAGGGTGTGTGGCCCAAGACTTTGAGGACAGAAGTCTGAAAACACAAACTCAGCTTACGTTTGGGGACGTAGGTATGGCAGGCCCGATCTACAAACCATGAGAAGAACTCTACAGGATATGAAGAAAGTGCGAGTCTGTGGCGATTGCTCAGGCTTTTGTCTCTGGATTTTGTATCAGTGATGGCCGTGGAATGTCGCGGAGGCCTCATGGGCCATGGACGAATCTTCCTCTCTGAGGATTTGGCCCGATTCCCAATTGCTTTTCGTCAATCTGTGGGATGGGAGGACTCATTTCAGTTTTGTTACCTCAGGTGTCCCACCAAAAGAGGAATTCCAAAGCAAAGCCGTGGGGAAGACTGAAGGGACAATCCGAACTACGGTTAAAAATTGGGGCCTAGGGGCATGGCAAGCCCAATATGCTATCTCTTCATCCAGCCACTGAGTGGCCTTACTTGAGGACTGGGCTCAGCCTGAGGGTCACAATGTGTGTTTGTGACCAATGTGGCCCGCGAGCATGGGCGGGGCCTCATGGGCCACACTGGTTTCAACGACACTGAACGTTGGACAACATGCCAACCACAAGGTTTCTTGCCATGGGGAAGGAGTTCTGATTTCTGCATCACCTTCAACATGGACAGTGATTGGAGATAAGGTCTAGGTTCTGAAACCTGAAAACCGAGGTTGGGAAGAGATGACGACCTAAGGCCATGGCGGCTCGATGTGCTCAGTGTGCGGCCAGCTGTCTGGGAGGGGCCAGGGGGTCCAGGCTCAGGCTGTGTCAGAAAGGGCATTAGTGCCCTGGTCAGCCTATGTATTTGGGGTACAGCCAAGGTCGGTGCAGGTTGATCCTCATTTGGGGTTACTGGGTAGCCCCAGAGGACAATGTTTTTTATCTGGAGGGCAGGCAGAGTGCTGCATTTTAGTTCTGGATTGCCAAACTGGAGGCCTTGTGGGCCAGTAGTCTGACGACAAAAGTCTGAGAACACAAGCTAGGCTTAGGTTTCTGGGTGAGGCCATGGCAGGCACAATCTACAGACCTGAATCGAGATCTCGTGCATCTGAAGTCAGGGCGAGGATCAGACGATCGCTCAGGTTGGAGTTTCTGTCCCTGATGGCCCCTTCATGAATGGGGGGGCATCACGAGGCCATGGGGGTTTTCCCATGATGGGAGTTGTGAGAAGCTCCAAACTGCAGAGAGTCTTCGGCAGGACAATTGAGACCTGTTGTTTGGCTCCAGGCCAATGATTCTGAGCAGGGTTCTAAGGATGGATGGCTGGGTAGCCCACCTCGCATTCCAATTGTCTCCTAGCAACAAGACAGTTTAGATCTCCTGGATCTGTGGGGAGCTACCGAGGATGCTGAGTTGAAATGCACACCCCTGGGGATGGGTCCGAATGTGCTTTTGTGTCTATGGAGACCTTGGAATGAAGCGGTGGCACTGGGGCCCTAAAGGGTTCTCCTAAACAGAGGCTTTGACACAGCTCCAACGTGCAAGTTTCCCATGTGTAGATGAGATGTTTTCTGATGGGTGAGACAAGAAACAGCTATATGCTGCTTTTGAAATCCAGGCCTCTGAGGAGAGATGCCTGGAAACCAAAGCAATGGATCTGATTAGTGCCTAGGGGCCTGTTCTTTCCTTTTTACCTCTGAGGACATCTGTCTATGGGTCTGAGTGCAGGTAGGGGCTCATTTGGGCTCAGATTGCCCCTGTTTTTCCTGGGAAGCTACCGCTATTGAGATATATCAGGGACTTTGGAGGTTTATCCTATTAGATTGGTTGTGGCCATTGGATTGGGCACACACAATTCCCTTGGAGAGGGCAAGTACAGTCCTCAGGTTTGGCTCCAGGGGCCTGAGCCTGTAGGTTGTGTAGTCCAGCCCTTTTTGGACAGTTGTCTGAAAACACAAACTCGGCTTATGTTTCAGGTCATAGGTATGGCAGGACTGATCTACAGACCATGAGGAGAACGTTTCGGGATTTGAAAGAAGGGCGAGTGTGAGGCTCCTGCTCAAGTTTTTGTCTCGGGATTTCGTGTCACTCATGGTCGTGGAATTTCTGGGTGACTTCATGGGAAATGGACGAGTCTTACTCTCTGGTGGTTTGGCCCCGTCCAAAGACTTTGGGTTCATTCTGTGGGCTGGAAGAAGTCCGTTTTATTTTGTTGTTGTTGTTGTTGTTGTTGTTTTCTTTTTTAACCTCAGGTGTCCCACCAAATGAGGGATTTCAGAGTAGAGCCCTAGGAGGGGCGACTGGACAATCAGAAATCTGGTTAAAAATTGGGGCCTAGGGACATGTCAAGCCCATTATGACATCTAATGGTCCAGCCACTGAGAGGACTTACTAGAGGACAGGACTCATGCTGAGGGTCACAATGCGTGTGTATGCCCTCGTCGCACTCAAGAATGGGCGGGGCCTCAGGGTTTCTCCTACACTGATCGTTGGACAACGTGCCAACCACAAGGGTTCTTGCCATGGGTAAGGAGGAGTTCTGATTTCTGCATCAGACTCACCCCTGGGCAGTGATTGGAGATAAGGTCTCGGTTCTGAAGCCTGAAAACTGAGGTAGGGAAGAGATGATGACCTAAGGCCATGGCGGGTTTTATGTGCTCAGGGTGCGGTCAGCTTTCTGGGTGTTGGTCAGGAGGTCCGGGCTCAGGATGTGTTCGACAGTGCATTAGTGCCCAGGTTAGACTATATAATTTGGGTAAAGTCGAGTGCTGTGTAGGTTTACCCTCATTTAAGGTGCCTGGGCAGCTCATGAGGCAATCATTTTTTTTCTAGAGGGCAGGCAGAGTGCTGCATTGTGGGTCCGGAATTGCCAAACTTGAGGGCTTTGGGGCCAGGAGTGTGAGGATGGAAGTCTGAGAAGACAAGCTAGACTTGGGTTTCAGGGCGAGGGCACGGCAGGTACCCCCTGCAGATCTGAACCAATATCTCATGCATCTGAAGTCAGGGCGAGGATCAGACGTTGGCTCAGGTGGGAGTTTCTGAGCATGACGGCCGCTTCATGAAGGGAGCGGAATCTCGAGACCACTGAGGTTTTCCCACGTTGGGAGTTGTGGGATGCCCCCTTCCAGGATTCCTTCTTCCGGACAATTGAGACCTGTTGGACAGCTCCAGGACATCCCATATGGAATGACTCCAGAGCACCGTTCGCGGATGGATGCCTGGGAAGCCCGCCTCGCATTCCAATTGTCTCCTAGCAACAAGACAGTTTAGATCTGATGGCTCTGCGGGAGCAACCTCGGTGGCTGAGTTGAAATGGACTTTCCTGAGGATGTGTCCTAATGTGTTTTTGTGTCCATGAGGGCCTTGGAATGGGGCGGTGGCACCGGCAACCTGAAGTACTTTCCTAAGCTTTGGACACGGCTCCCATGCACAGGTTTCCTTGTGGAGACGAGATGAGTTCTGATGGGTGCCTCAGGAAAACCCCTATGCTCGTATTGGAATCAGGCTTTTGAGGACACATGCTTGTAACCCATAGCAATGGATCCTATTATGGCCTAGGGTCCTGTCTGGTTCAATCTTCTTCTCTGGGGACATCCATCTATGGTATGAGTGGAGGTCGATTATCAGCTGGTGTCAGAGACCCCTTGTTTGTTGCCGGTGACCCACACCATTGGGATGGCCTAAGGGTCGTTGGAGGTTTCTCCTAATTTGTACGATTTTGGACCATGGAATGGGCAGAATTCCCATGGATTGGTAGGCACAGTCCTAATGTGTGGCTCCAGGGGCCCAGCCTGGAGGGTGTGTGGCCCAAGACTTTGAGGACAGAAGTCTGAAAACACAAACTCAGCTTAGGTTTGGGGACGTAGGTTTGGCAGGCCCGATCTACAAACCATGAGAAGAACTCTACAGGATATGAAGAAAGTGCGAGTCTGTGGCGATTGCTCAGGCTTTTGTCTCTGGATTTTGTATCAGTGATGGCCGTGGAATGTCGCGGAGGCCTCATGGGCCATGGACGAATCTTCCTCTCTGAGGATTTGGCCCGATTCCCAATTTCTTTTCGTCAATCTCTGGGATGGGAGGACTCATTTCAGTTTTGTTACCTCAGGTGTCCCACCAAAAGAGGAATTCCAAAGCAAAGCCGTGGGGAAGACTGAAGGGACAATCCGAACTATGGTTAAAAATTGGGGCCTAGGGGCATGGCAAGCCCAATATGCTATCTCTTCATCCAGCCACTGAGTGGCCTTACTTGAGGACTGGGCTCAGCCTGAGGGTCACAATGTGTGTTTGTGACCAATGTGGCCCGCGAGCATGGGCGGGGCCTCATGGGCCTCACTGGTTTCAACGACACTGAACGTTGGACAACATGACAACCACAAGGTTTCTTGCCATGGGGAAGGAGTTCTGATTTCTGCATCACCTTCAACATGGACAGTGATTGGAGATAAGGTCTAGGTTCTGAAACCTGAAAACCGAGGTTGGGAAGAGATGACGACCTAAGGCCATGGCGGCTCGATGTGCTCAGTGTGCGGCCAGCTGTCTGGGAGGGGCCAGGGGGTCCAGGCTCAGGCTATGTCAGAAAGGGCATTAGTGCCCTGGTCAGCCTATGTATTTGGGGTACAGCCAAGGTTGGTGCAGGTTGATCCTCATTTGGGGTTACTGGGTAGCCCCAGAGGACAATGTTTTTTATCTGGAGGGCAGGCAGAGTGCTGCATTTTAGTTCTGGATTGCCAAACTGGAGGCCTTGTGGGCCAGTAGTCTGACGACAAAAGTCTGAGAACACAAGCTAGGCTTAGGTTTCTGGGTGAGGCCATGGCAGGCACAATCTACAGACCTGAATCGAGATCTCGTGCATCTGAAGTCAGGGCGAGGATCAGACGATCGCTCAGGTTGGAGTTTCTGTCCCTGATGGCCCCTTCATGAATGGGGGGGCATCACGAGGCCATGGGGGTTTTCCCATGATGGGAGTTGTGAGAAGCTCCAAACTGCAGAGAGTCTTCGGCAGGACAATTGAGACCTGTTGTTTGGCTCCAGGCCAATGATTCTGAGCAGGGTTCTAAGGATGGATGGCTGGGTAGCCCACCTCGCATTCCAATTGTCTCCTAGCAACAAGACAGTTTAGATCTCCTGGATCTGTGGGGAGCTACCGAGGATGCTGAGTTGAAATGCACACCCCTGGGGATGGGTCCGAATGTGCTTTTGTGTCTATGGAGACCTTGGAATGAAGCGGTGGCACTGGGGCCCTAAAGGGTTCTCCTAAACAGAGGCTTTGACACAGCTCCAACGTGCAAGTTTCCCATGTGTAGATGAGATGTTTTCTGATGGGTGAGACAAGAAACAGCTATATGCTGCTTTTGAAATCCAGGCCTCTGAGGAGAGATGCCTGGAAACCAAAGCAATGGATCTGATTAGTGCCTAGGGGCCTGTTCTTTCCTTTTTACCTCTGAGGACATCTGTCTATGGGTCTGAGTGCAGGTAGGGGCTCATTTGGGCTCAGATTGCCCCTGTTTTTCCTGGGAAGCTACCGCTATTGAGATATATCAGGGACTTTGGAGGTTTATCCTATTAGATTGGTTGTGGCCATTGGATTGGGCACACACAATTCCCTTGGAGAGGGCAAGTACAGTCCTCAGGTTTGGCTCCAGGGGCCTGAGCCTGTAGGTTGTGTAGTCCAGCCCTTTTTGGACAGTTGTCTGAAAACACAAACTCGGCTTATGTTTCAGGTCATAGGTATGGCAGGACTGATCTACAGACCATGAGGAGAACGTTTCGGGATTTGAAAGAAGGGCGAGTGTGAGGCTCCTGCTCAAGTTTTTGTCTCGGGATTTCGTGTCACTCATGGTCGTGGAATTTCTGGGTGACTTCATGGGAAATGGACGAGTCTTACTCTCTGGTGGTTTGGCCCCGTCCAAAGACTTTGGGTTCATTCTGTGGGCTGGAAGAAGTCCGTTTTATTTTGTTGTTGTTGTTGTTGTTGTTGTTTTCTTTTTTAACCTCAGGTGTCCCACCAAATGAGGGATTTCAGAGTAGAGCCCTAGGAGGGGCGACTGGACAATCAGAAATCTGGTTAAAAATTGGGGCCTAGGGACATGTCAAGCCCATTATGACATCTAATGGTCCAGCCACTGAGAGGACTTACTAGAGGACAGGACTCATGCTGAGGGTCACAATGCGTGTGTATGCCCTCGTCGCACTCAAGAATGGGCGGGGCCTCAGGGTTTCTCCTACACTGATCGTTGGACAACGTGCCAACCACAAGGGTTCTTGCCATGGGTAAGGAGGAGTTCTGATTTCTGCATCAGACTCACCCCTGGGCAGTGATTGGAGATAAGGTCTCGGTTCTGAAGCCTGAAAACTGAGGTAGGGAAGAGATGATGACCTAAGGCCATGGCGGGTTTTATGTGCTCAGGGTGCGGTCAGCTTTCTGGGTGTTGGTCAGGAGGTCCGGGCTCAGGATGTGTTCGACAGTGCATTAGTGCCCAGGTTAGACTATATAATTTGGGTAAAGTCGAGTGCTGTGTAGGTTTACCCTCATTTAAGGTGCCTGGGCAGCTCATGAGGCAATCATTTTTTTTCTAGAGGGCAGGCAGAGTGCTGCATTGTGGGTCCGGAATTGCCAAACTTGAGGGCTTTGGGGCCAGGAGTGTGAGGATGGAAGTCTGAGAAGACAAGCTAGACTTGGGTTTCAGGGCGAGGGCACGGCAGGTACCCCCTGCAGATCTGAACCAATATCTCATGCATCTGAAGTCAGGGCGAGGATCAGACGTTGGCTCAGGTGGGAGTTTCTGAGCATGACGGCCGCTTCATGAAGGGAGCGGAATCTCGAGACCACTGAGGTTTTCCCACGTTGAGAGTTGTGGGATGCCCCCTTCCAGGATTCCTTCTTCCGGACAATTGAGACCTGTTGGACAGCTCCAGGACATCCCATATGGAATGACTCCAGATCACCGTTCGCGGATGGATGCCTGGGAAGCCCGCCTCGCATTCCAATTGTCTCCTAGCAACAAGACAGTTTAGATCTGATGGCTCTGCGGGAGCAACCTCGGTGGCTGAGTTGAAATGGACTTTCCTGAGGATGTGTCCTAATGTGTTTTTGTGTCCATGAGGGCCTTGGAATGGGGCGGTGGCACCGGCAACCTGAAGTACTTTCCTAAGCTTTGGACACGGCTCCCATGCACAGGTTTCCTTGTGGAGACGAGATGAGTTCTGATGGGTGCCTCAGGAAAACCCCTATGCTCGTATTGGAATCAGGCTTTTGAGGACACATGCTTGTAACCCATAGCAATGGATCCTATTATGGCCTAGGGTCCTGTCTGGTTCAATCTTCTTCTCTGGGGACATCCATCTATGGTATGAGTGGAGGTCGATTATCAGCTGGTGTCAGAGACCCCTTGTTTGTTGCCGGTGACCCAC
Organism: Mustela nivalis; assembly: GCF_964662115.1. Classification (NCBI taxonomy): domain Eukaryota; kingdom Metazoa; phylum Chordata; class Mammalia; order Carnivora; family Mustelidae; genus Mustela; species Mustela nivalis. The sequence continues at coordinate 422,599 of NW_028135997.1, read as the reverse complement.
ACCATTGGGATGGCCTAAGGGTCGTTGGAGGTTTCTCCTAATTTGTACGATTTTGGACCATGGAATGGGCAGAATTCCCATGGATTGGTAGGCACAGTCCTAATGTGTGGCTCCAGGGGCCCAGCCTGGAGGGTGTGTGGCCCAAGACTTTGAGGACAGAAGTCTGAAAACACAAACTCAGCTTAGGTTTGGGGACGTAGGTTTGGCAGGCCCGATCTACAAACCATGAGAAGAACTCTACAGGATATGAAGAAAGTGCGAGTCTGTGGCGATTGCTCAGGCTTTTGTCTCTGGATTTTGTATCAGTGATGGCCGTGGAATGTCGGGGAGGCCTCATGGTCCATGGACGAATCTTCCTCTCTGAGGATTTGGCCCGATTCCCAATTGCTTTTCGTCAATCTGTGGGATGGGAGGACTCATTTCAGTTTTGTTACCTCAGGTGTCCCACCAAAAGTGGAATTCCAAAGCAAAGCCGTGGGGAAGACTGAAGGGACAATCCGAACTATGGTTAAAAATTGGGGCCTAGGGGCATGGCAAGCCCAATATGCTATCTCTTCATCCAGCCACTGAGTGGCCTTACTTGAGGACTGGGCTCAGCCTGAGGGTCACAATGTGTGTTTGTGACCAATGTGGCCCGCGAGCATGGGCGGGGCCTCATGGGCCTCACTGGTTTCAACGACACTGAACGTTGGACAACATGACAACCACAAGGTTTCTTGCCATGGGGAAGGAGTTCTGATTTCTGCATCACCTTCAACATGGACAGTGATTGGAGATAAGGTCTAGGTTCTGAAACCTGAAAACCGAGGTTGGGAAGAGATGACGACCTAAGGCCATGGCGGCTCGATGTGCTCAGTGTGCGGCCAGCTGTCTGGGAGGGGCCAGGGGGTCCAGGCTCAGGCTATGTCAGAAAGGGCATTAGTGCCCTGGTCAGCCTATGTATTTGGGGTACAGCCAAGGTTGGTGCAGGTTGATCCTCATTTGGGGTTACTGGGTAGCCCCAGAGGACAATGTTTTTTATCTGGAGGGCAGGCAGAGTGCTGCATTTTAGTTCTGGATTGCCAAACTGGAGGCCTTGTGGGCCAGTAGTCTGACGACAAAAGTCTGAGAACACAAGCTAGGCTTAGGTTTCTGGGTGAGGCCATGGCAGGCACAATCTACAGACCTGAATCGAGATCTCGTGCATCTGAAGTCAGGGCGAGGATCAGACGATCGCTCAGGTTGGAGTTTCTGTCCCTGATGGCCCCTTCATGAATGGGGGGGCATCACGAGGCCATGGGGGTTTTCCCATGATGGGAGTTGTGAGAAGCTCCAAACTGCAGAGAGTCTTCGGCAGGACAATTGAGACCTGTTGTTTGGCTCCAGGCCAATGATTCTGAGCAGGGTTCTAAGGATGGATGGCTGGGTAGCCCACCTCGCATTCCAATTGTCTCCTAGCAACAAGACAGTTTAGATCTCCTGGATCTGTGGGGAGCTACCGAGGATGCTGAGTTGAAATGCACACCCCTGGGGATGGGTCCGAATGTGCTTTTGTGTCTATGGAGACCTTGGAATGAAGCGGTGGCACTGGGGCCCTAAAGGGTTCTCCTAAACAGAGGCTTTGACACAGCTCCAACGTGCAAGTTTCCCATGTGTAGATGAGATGTTTTCTGATGGGTGAGACAAGAAACAGCTATATGCTGCTTTTGAAATCCAGGCCTCTGAGGAGAGATGCCTGGAAACCAAAGCAATGGATCTGATTAGTGCCTAGGGGCCTGTTCTTTCCTTTTTACCTCTGAGGACATCTGTCTATGGGTCTGAGTGCAGGTAGGGGCTCATTTGGGCTCAGATTGCCCCTGTTTTTCCTGGGAAGCTACCGCTATTGAGATATATCAGGGACTTTGGAGGTTTATCCTATTAGATTGGTTGTGGCCATTGGATTGGGCACACACAATTCCCTTGGAGAGGGCAAGTACAGTCCTCAGGTTTGGCTCCAGGGGCCTGAGCCTGTAGGTTGTGTAGTCCAGCCCTTTTTGGACAGTTGTCTGAAAACACAAACTCGGCTTATGTTTCAGGTCATAGGTATGGCAGGACTGATCTACAGACCATGAGGAGAACGTTTCGGGATTTGAAAGAAGGGCGAGTGTGAGGCTCCTGCTCAAGTTTTTGTCTCGGGATTTCGTGTCACTCATGGTCGTGGAATTTCTGGGTGACTTCATGGGAAATGGACGAGTCTTACTCTCTGGTGGTTTGGCCCCGTCCAAAGACTTTGGGTTCATTCTGTGGGCTGGAAGAAGTCCGTTTTATTTTGTTGTTGTTGTTGTTGTTGTTGTTTTCTTTTTTAACCTCAGGTGTCCCACCAAATGAGGGATTTCAGAGTAGAGCCCTAGGAGGGGCGACTGGACAATCAGAAATCTGGTTAAAAATTGGGGCCTAGGGACATGTCAAGCCCATTATGACATCTAATGGTCCAGCCACTGAGAGGACTTACTAGAGGACAGGACTCATGCTGAGGGTCACAATGCGTGTGTATGCCCTCGTCGCACTCAAGAATGGGCGGGGCCTCAGGGTTTCTCCTACACTGATCGTTGGACAACGTGCCAACCACAAGGGTTCTTGCCATGGGTAAGGAGGAGTTCTGATTTCTGCATCAGACTCACCCCTGGGCAGTGATTGGAGATAAGGTCTCGGTTCTGAAGCCTGAAAACTGAGGTAGGGAAGAGATGATGACCTAAGGCCATGGCGGGTTTTATGTGCTCAGGGTGCGGTCAGCTTTCTGGGTGTTGGTCAGGAGGTCCGGGCTCAGGATGTGTTCGACAGTGCATTAGTGCCCAGGTTAGACTATATAATTTGGGTAAAGTCGAGTGCTGTGTAGGTTTACCCTCATTTAAGGTGCCTGGGCAGCTCATGAGGCAATCATTTTTTTTCTAGAGGGCAGGCAGAGTGCTGCATTGTGGGTCCGGAATTGCCAAACTTGAGGGCTTTGGGGCCAGGAGTGTGAGGATGGAAGTCTGAGAAGACAAGCTAGACTTGGGTTTCAGGGCGAGGGCACGGCAGGTACCCCCTGCAGATCTGAACCAATATCTCATGCATCTGAAGTCAGGGCGAGGATCAGACGTTGGCTCAGGTGGGAGTTTCTGAGCATGACGGCCGCTTCATGAAGGGAGCGGAATCTCGAGACCACTGAGGTTTTCCCACGTTGGGAGTTGTGGGATGCCCCCTTCCAGGATTCCTTCTTCCGGACAATTGAGACCTGTTGGACAGCTCCAGGACATCCCATATGGAATGACTCCAGAGCACCGTTCGCGGATGGATGCCTGGGAAGCCCGCCTCGCATTCCAATTGTCTCCTAGCAACAAGACAGTTTAGATCTGATGGCTCTGCGGGAGCAACCTCGGTGGCTGAGTTGAAATGGACTTTCCTGAGGATGTGTCCTAATGTGTTTTTGTGTCCATGAGGGCCTTGGAATGGGGCGGTGGCACCGGCAACCTGAAGTACTTTCCTAAGCTTTGGACACGGCTCCCATGCACAGGTTTCCTTGTGGAGACGAGATGAGTTCTGATGGGTGCCTCAGGAAAACCCCTATGCTCGTATTGGAATCAGGCTTTTGAGGACACATGCTTGTAACCCATAGCAATGGATCCTATTATGGCCTAGGGTCCTGTCTGGTTCAATCTTCTTCTCTGGGGACATCCATCTATGGTATGAGTGGAGGTCGATTATCAGCTGGTGTCAGAGACCCCTTGTTTGTTGCCGGTGACCCACACCATTGGGATGGCCTAAGGGTCGTTGGAGGTTTCTCCTAATTTGTACGATTTTGGACCATGGAATGGGCAGAATTCCCATGGATTGGTAGGCACAGTCCTAATGTGTGGCTCCAGGGGCCCAGCCTGGAGGGTGTGTGGCCCAAGACTTTGAGGACAGAAGTCTGAAAACACAAACTCAGCTTAGGTTTGGGGACGTAGGTTTGGCAGGCCCGATCTACAAACCATGAGAAGAACTCTACAGGATATGAAGCAAGTGCGAGTCTGTGGCGATTGCTCAGGCTTTTGTCTCTGGATTTTGTATCAGTGATGGCCGTGGAATGTCGGGGAGGCCTCATGGGCCATGGACGAATCTTCCTCTCTGAGGATTTGGCCCGATTCCCAATTGCTTTTCGTCAATCTGTGGGATGGGAGGACTCATTTCAGTTTTGTTACCTCAGGTGTCCCACCAAAAGAGGAATTCCAAAGCAAAGCCGTGGGGAAGACTGAAGGGACAATCCGAACTATGGTTAAAAATTGGGGCCTAGGGGCATGGCAAGCCCAATATGCTATCTCTTCATCCAGCCACTGAGTGGCCTTACTTGAGGACTGGGCTCAGCCTGAGGGTCACAATGTGTGTTTGTGACCAATGTGGCCCGCGAGCATGGGCGGGGCCTCATGGGCCTCACTGGTTTCAACGACACTGAACGTTGGACAACATGACAACCACAAGGTTTCTTGCCATGGGGAAGGAGTTCTGATTTCTGCATCACCTTCAACATGGACAGTGATTGGAGATAAGGTCTAGGTTCTGAAACCTGAAAACCGAGGTTGGGAAGAGATGACGACCTAAGGCCATGGCGGCTCGATGTGCTCAGTGTGCGGCCAGCTGTCTGGGAGGGGCCAGGGGGTCCAGGCTCAGGCTATGTCAGAAAGGGCATTAGTGCCCTGGTCAGCCTATGTATTTGGGGTACAGCCAAGGTTGGTGCAGGTTGATCCTCATTTGGGGTTACTGGGTAGCCCCAGAGGACAATGTTTTTTATCTGGAGGGCAGGCAGAGTGCTGCATTTTAGTTCTGGATTGCCAAACTGGAGGCCTTGTGGGCCAGTAGTCTGACGACAAAAGTCTGAGAACACAAGCTAGGCTTAGGTTTCTGGGTGAGGCCATGGCAGGCACAATCTACAGACCTGAATCGAGATCTCGTGCATCTGAAGTCAGGGCGAGGATCAGACGATCGCTCAGGTTGGAGTTTCTGTCCCTGATGGCCCCTTCATGAATGGGGGGGGCATCACGAGGCCATGGGGGTTTTCCCATGATGGGAGTTGTGAGAAGCTCCAAACTGCAGAGAGTCTTCGGCAGGACAATTGAGACCTGTTGTTTGGCTCCAGGCCAATGATTCTGAGCAGGGTTCTAAGGATGGATGGCTGGGTAGCCCACCTCGCATTCCAATTGTCTCCTAGCAACAAGACAGTTTAGATCTCCTGGATCTGTGGGGAGCTACCGAGGATGCTGAGTTGAAATGCACACCCCTGGGGATGGGTCCGAATGTGCTTTTGTGTCTATGGAGACCTTGGAATGAAGCGGTGGCACTGGGGCCCTAAAGGGTTCTCCTAAACAGAGGCTTTGACACAGCTCCAACGTGCAAGTTTCCCATGTGTAGATGAGATGTTTTCTGATGGGTGAGACAAGAAACAGCTATATGCTGCTTTTGAAATCCAGGCCTCTGAGGAGAGATGCCTGGAAACCAAAGCAATGGATCTGATTAGTGCCTAGGGGCCTGTTCTTTCCTTTTTACCTCTGAGGACATCTGTCTATGGGTCTGAGTGCAGGTAGGGGCTCATTTGGGCTCAGATTGCCCCTGTTTTTCCTGGGAAGCTACCGCTATTGAGATATATCAGGGACTTTGGAGGTTTATCCTATTAGATTGGTTGTGGCCATTGGATTGGGCACACACAATTCCCTTGGAGAGGGCAAGTACAGTCCTCAGGTTTGGCTCCAGGGGCCTGAGCCTGTAGGTTGTGTAGTCCAGCCCTTTTTGGACAGTTGTCTGAAAACACAAACTCGGCTTATGTTTCAGGTCATAGGTATGGCAGGACTGATCTACAGACCATGAGGAGAACGTTTCGGGATTTGAAAGAAGGGCGAGTGTGAGGCTCCTGCTCAAGTTTTTGTCTCGGGATTTCGTGTCACTCATGGTCGTGGAATTTCTGGGTGACTTCATGGGAAATGGACGAGTCTTACTCTCTGGTGGTTTGGCCCCGTCCAAAGACTTTGGGTTCATTCTGTGGGCTGGAAGAAGTCCGTTTTATTTTGTTGTTGTTGTTGTTGTTGTTGTTTTCTTTTTTAACCTCAGGTGTCCCACCAAATGAGGGATTTCAGAGTAGAGCCCTAGGAGGGGCGACTGGACAATCAGAAATCTGGTTAAAAATTGGGGCCTAGGGACATGTCAAGCCCATTATGACATCTAATGGTCCAGCCACTGAGAGGACTTACTAGAGGACAGGACTCATGCTGAGGGTCACAATGCGTGTGTATGCCCTCGTCGCACTCAAGAATGGGCGGGGCCTCAGGGTTTCTCCTACACTGATCGTTGGACAACGTGCCAACCACAAGGGTTCTTGCCATGGGTAAGGAGGAGTTCTGATTTCTGCATCAGACTCACCCCTGGGCAGTGATTGGAGATAAGGTCTCGGTTCTGAAGCCTGAAAACTGAGGTAGGGAAGAGATGATGACCTAAGGCCATGGCGGGTTTTATGTGCTCAGGGTGCGGTCAGCTTTCTGGGTGTTGGTCAGGAGGTCCGGGCTCAGGATGTGTTCGACAGTGCATTAGTGCCCAGGTTAGACTATATAATTTGGGTAAAGTCGAGTGCTGTGTAGGTTTACCCTCATTTAAGGTGCCTGGGCAGCTCATGAGGCAATCATTTTTTTTCTAGAGGGCAGGCAGAGTGCTGCATTGTGGGTCCGGAATTGCCAAACTTGAGGGCTTTGGGGCCAGGAGTGTGAGGATGGAAGTCTGAGAAGACAAGCTAGACTTGGGTTTCAGGGCGAGGGCACGGCAGGTACCCCCTGCAGATCTGAACCAATATCTCATGCATCTGAAGTCAGGGCGAGGATCAGACGTTGGCTCAGGTGGGAGTTTCTGAGCATGACGGCCGCTTCATGAAGGGAGCGGAATCTCGAGACCACTGAGGTTTTCCCACGTTGGGAGTTGTGGGATGCCCCCTTCCAGGATTCCTTCTTCCGGACAATTGAGACCTGTTGGACAGCTCCAGGACATCCCATATGGAATGACTCCAGAGCACCGTTCGCGGATGGATGCCTGGGAAGCCCGCCTCGCATTCCAATTGTCTCCTAGCAACAAGACAGTTTAGATCTGATGGCTCTGCGGGAGCAACCTCGGTGGCTGAGTTGAAATGGACTTTCCTGAGGATGTGTCCTAATGTGTTTTTGTGTCCATGAGGGCCTTGGAATGGGGCGGTGGCACCGGCAACCTGAAGTACTTTCCTAAGCTTTGGACACGGCTCCCATGCACAGGTTTCCTTGTGGAGACGAGATGAGTTCTGATGGGTGCCTCAGGAAAACCCCTATGCTCGTATTGGAATCAGGCTTTTGAGGACACATGCTTGTAACCCATAGCAATGGATCCTATTATGGCCTAGGGTCCTGTCTGGTTCAATCTTCTTCTCTGGGGACATCCATCTATGGTATGAGTGGAGGTCGATTATCAGCTGGTGTCAGAGACCCCTTGTTTGTTGCCGGTGACCCACACCATTGGGATGGCCTAAGGGTCGTTGGAGGTTTCTCCTAATTTGTACGATTTTGGACCATGGAATGGGCAGAATTCCCATGGATTGGTAGGCACAGTCCTAATGTGTGGCTCCAGGGGCCCAGCCTGGAGGGTGTGTGGCCCAAGACTTTGAGGACAGAAGTCTGAAAACACAAACTCAGCTTAGGTTTGGGGACGTAGGTTTGGCAGGCCCGATCTACAAACCATGAGAAGAACTCTACAGGATATGAAGCAAGTGCGAGTCTGTGGCGATTGCTCAGGCTTTTGTCTCTGGATTTTGTATCAGTGATGGCCGTGGAATGTCGGGGAGGCCTCATGGGCCATGGACGAATCTTCCTCTCTGAGGATTTGGCCCGATTCCCAATTGCTTTTCGTCAATCTGTGGGATGGGAGGACTCATTTCAGTTTTGTTACCTCAGGTGTCCCACCAAAAGAGGAATTCCAAAGCAAAGCCGTGGGGAAGACTGAAGGGACAATCCGAACTATGGTTAAAAATTGGGGCCTAGGGGCATGGCAAGCCCAATATGCTATCTCTTCATCCAGCCACTGAGTGGCCTTACTTGAGGACTGGGCTCAGCCTGAGGGTCACAATGTGTGTTTGTGACCAATGTGGCCCGCGAGCATGGGCGGGGCCTCATGGGCCTCACTGGTTTCAACGACACTGAACGTTGGACAACATGACAACCACAAGGTTTCTTGCCATGGGGAAGGAGTTCTGATTTCTGCATCACCTTCAACATGGACAGTGATTGGAGATAAGGTCTAGGTTCTGAAACCTGAAAACCGAGGTTGGGAAGAGATGACGACCTAAGGCCATGGCGGCTCGATGTGCTCAGTGTGCGGCCAGCTGTCTGGGAGGGGCCAGGGGGTCCAGGCTCAGGCTATGTCAGAAAGGGCATTAGTGCCCTGGTCAGCCTATGTATTTGGGGTACAGCCAAGGTTGGTGCAGGTTGATCCTCATTTGGGGTTACTGGGTAGCCCCAGAGGACAATGTTTTTTATCTGGAGGGCAGGCAGAGTGCTGCATTTTAGTTCTGGATTGCCAAACTGGAGGCCTTGTGGGCCAGTAGTCTGACGACAAAAGTCTGAGAACACAAGCTAGGCTTAGGTTTCTGGGTGAGGCCATGGCAGGCACAATCTACAGACCTGAATCGAGATCTCGTGCATCTGAAGTCAGGGCGAGGATCAGACGATCGCTCAGGTTGGAGTTTCAGTCCCTGATGGCCCCTTCATGAATGGGGGGGGCATCACGAGGCCATGGGGGTTTTCCCATGATGGGAGTTGTGAGAAGCTCCAAACTGCAGAGAGTCTTCGGCAGGACAATTGAGACCTGTTGTTTGGCTCCAGGCCAATGATTCTGAGCAGGGTTCTAAGGATGGATGGCTGGGTAGCCCACCTCGCATTCCAATTGTCTCCTAGCAACAAGACAGTTTAGATCTCCTGGATCTGTGGGGAGCTACCGAGGATGCTGAGTTGAAATGCACACCCCTGGGGATGGGTCCGAATGTGCTTTTGTGTCTATGGAGACCTTGGAATGAAGCGGTGGCACTGGGGCCCTAAAGGGTTCTCCTAAACAGAGGCTTTGACACAGCTCCAACGTGCAAGTTTCCCATGTGTAGATGAGATGTTTTCTGATGGGTGAGACAAGAAACAGCTATATGCTGCTTTTGAAATCCAGGCCTCTGAGGAGAGATGCCTGGAAACCAAAGCAATGGATCTGATTAGTGCCTAGGGGCCTGTTCTTTCCTTTTTACCTCTGAGGACATCTGTCTATGGGTCTGAGTGCAGGTAGGGGCTCATTTGGGCTCAGATTGCCCCTGTTTTTCCTGGGAAGCTACCGCTATTGAGATATATCAGGGACTTTGGAGGTTTATCCTATTAGATTGGTTGTGGCCATTGGATTGGGCACACACAATTCCCTTGGAGAGGGCAAGTACAGTCCTCAGGTTTGGCTCCAGGGGCCTGAGCCTGTAGGTTGTGTAGTCCAGCCCTTTTTGGACAGTTGTCTGAAAACACAAACTCGGCTTATGTTTCAGATCATAGGTATGGCAGGACTGATCTACAGACCATGAGGAGAACGTTTCGGGATTTGAAAGAAGGGCGAGTGTGAGGCTCCTGCTCAAGTTTTTGTCTCGGGATTTCGTGTCACTCATGGTCGTGGAATTTCTGGGTGACTTCATGGGAAATGGACGAGTCTTACTCTCTGGTGGTTTGGCCCCGTCCAAAGACTTTGGGTTCATTCTGTGGGCTGGAAGAAGTCCGTTTTATTTTGTTGTTGTTGTTGTTGTTGTTGTTTTCTTTTTTAACCTCAGGTGTCCCACCAAATGAGGGATTTCAGAGTAGAGCCCTAGGAGGGGCGACTGGACAATCAGAAATCTGGTTAAAAATTGGGGCCTAGGGACATGTCAAGCCCATTATGACATCTAATGGTCCAGCCACTGAGAGGACTTACTAGAGGACAGGACTCATGCTGAGGGTCACAATGCGTGTGTATGCCCTCGTCGCACTCAAGAATGGGCGGGGCCTCAGGGTTTCTCCTACACTGATCGTTGGACAACGTGCCAACCACAAGGGTTCTTGCCATGGGTAAGGAGGAGTTCTGATTTCTGCATCAGACTCACCCCTGGGCAGTGATTGGAGATAAGGTCTCGGTTCTGAAGCCTGAAAACTGAGGTAGGGAAGAGATGATGACCTAAGGCCATGGCGGGTTTTATGTGCTCAGGGTGCGGTCAGCTTTCTGGGTGTTGGTCAGGAGGTCCGGGCTCAGGATGTGTTCGACAGTGCATTAGTGCCCAGGTTAGACTATATAATTTGGGTAAAGTCGAGTGCTGTGTAGGTTTACCCTCATTTAAGGTGCCTGGGCAGCTCATGAGGCAATCATTTTTTTTCTAGAGGGCAGGCAGAGTGCTGCATTGTGGGTCCGGAATTGCCAAACTTGAGGGCTTTGGGGCCAGGAGTGTGAGGATGGAAGTCTGAGAAGACAAGCTAGACTTGGGTTTCAGGGCGAGGGCACGGCAGGTACCCCCTGCAGATCTGAACCAATATCTCATGCATCTGAAGTCAGGGCGAGGATCAGACGTTGGCTCAGGTGGGAGTTTCTGAGCATGACGGCCGCTTCATGAAGGGAGCGGAATCTCGAGACCACTGAGGTTTTCCCACGTTGGGAGTTGTGGGATGCCCCCTTCCAGGATACCTTCTTCCGGACAATTGAGACCTGTTGGACAGCTCCAGGACATCCCATATGGAATGACTCCAGAGCACCGTTCGCGGATGGATGCCTGGGAAGCCCGCCTCGCATTCCAATTGTCTCCTAGCAACAAGACAGTTTAGATCTGATGGCTCTGCGGGAGCAACCTCGGTGGCTGAGTTGAAATGGACTTTCCTGAGGATGTGTCCTAATGTGTTTTTGTGTCCATGAGGGCCTTGGAATGGGGCGGTGGCACCGGCAACCTGAAGTACTTTCCTAAGCTTTGGACACGGCTCCCATGCACAGGTTTCCTTGTGGAGACGAGATGAGTTCTGATGGGTGCCTCAGGAAAACCCCTATGCTCGTATTGGAATCAGGCTTTTGAGGACACATGCTTGTAACCCATAGCAATGGATCCTATTATGGCCTAGGGTCCTGTCTGGTTCAATCTTCTTCTCTGGGGACATCCATCTATGGTATGAGTGGAGGTCGATTATCAGCTGGTGTCAGAGACCCCTTGTTTGTTGCCGGTGACCCACACCATTGGGATGGCCTAATGGTCGTTGGAGGTTTCTCCTAATTTGTACGATTTTGGACCATGGAATGGGCAGAATTCCCATGGATTGGTAGGCACAGTCCTAATGTGTGGCTCCAGGGGCCCAGCCTGGAGGGTGTGTGGCCCAAGACTTTGAGGACAGAAGTCTGAAAACACAAACTCAGCTTAGGTTTGGGGACGTAGGTTTGGCAGGCCCGATCTACAAACCATGAGAAGAACTCTACAGGATATGAAGAAAGTGCGAGTCTGTGGCGATTGCTCAGGCTTTTGTCTCTGGATTTTGTATCAGTGATGGCCGTGGAATGTCGGGGAGGCCTCATGGGCCATGGACGAATCTTCCTCTCTGAGGATTTGGCCCGATTCCCAATTGCTTTTCGTCAATCTGTGGGATGGGAGGACTCATTTCAGTTTTGTTACCTCAGGTGTCCCACCAAAAGAGGAATTCCAAAGCAAAGCCGTGGGGAAGACTGAAGGGACAATCCGAACTATGGTTAAAAATTGGGGCCTAGGGGCATGGCAAGCCCAATATGCTATCTCTTCATCCAGCCACTGAGTGGCCTTACTTGAGGACTGGGCTCAGCCTGAGGGTCACAATGTGTGTTTGTGACCAATGTGGCCCGCGAGCATGGGCGGGGCCTCATGGGCCTCACTGGTTTCAACGACACTGAACGTTGGACAACATGACAACCACAAGGTTTCTTGCCATGGGGAAGGAGTTCTGATTTCTGCATCACCTTCAACATGGACAGTGATTGGAGATAAGGTCTAGGTTCTGAAACCTGAAAACCGAGGTTGGGAAGAGATGACGACCTAAGGCCATGGCGGCTCGATGTGCTCAGTGTGCGGCCAGCTGTCTGGGAGGGGCCAGGGGGTCCAGGCTCAGGCTATGTCAGAAAGGGCATTAGTGCCCTGGTCAGCCTATGTATTTGGGGTACAGCCAAGGTTGGTGCAGGTTGATCCTCATTTGGGGTTACTGGGTAGCCCCAGAGGACAATGTTTTTTATCTGGAGGGCAGGCAGAGTGCTGCATTTTAGTTCTGGATTGCCAAACTGGAGGCCTTGTGGGCCAGTAGTCTGACGACAAAAGTCTGAGAACACAAGCTAGGCTTAGGTTTCTGGGTGAGGCCATGGCAGGCACAATCTACAGACCTGAATCGAGATCTCGTGCATCTGAAGTCAGGGCGAGGATCAGACGATCGCTCAGGTTGGAGTTTCTGTCCCTGATGGCCCCTTCATGAATGGGGGGGCATCACGAGGCCATGGGGGTTTTCCCATGATGGGAGTTGTGAGAAGCTCCAAACTGCAGAGAGTCTTCGGCAGGACAATTGAGACCTGTTGTTTGGCTCCAGGCCAATGATTCTGAGCAGGGTTCTAAGGATGGATGGCTGGGTAGCCCACCTCGCATTCCAATTGTCTCCTAGCAACAAGACAGTTTAGATCTCCTGGATCTGTGGGGAGCTACCGAGGATGCTGAGTTGAAATGCACACCCCTGGGGATGGGTCCGAATGTGCTTTTGTGTCTATGGAGACCTTGGAATGAAGCGGTGGCACTGGGGCCCTAAAGGGTTCTCCTAAACAGAGGCTTTGACACAGCTCCAACGTGCAAGTTTCCCATGTGTAGATGAGATGTTTTCTGATGGGTGAGACAAGAAACAGCTATATGCTGCTTTTGAAATCCAGGCCTCTGAGGAGAGATGCCTGGAAACCAAAGCAATGGATCTGATTAGTGCCTAGGGGCCTGTTCTTTCCTTTTTACCTCTGAGGACATCTGTCTATGGGTCTGAGTGCAGGTAGGGGCTCATTTGGGCTCAGATTGCCCCTGTTTTTCCTGGGAAGCTACCGCTATTGAGATATATCAGGGACTTTGGAGGTTTATCCTATTAGATTGGTTGTGGCCATTGGATTGGGCACACACAATTCCCTTGGAGAGGGCAAGTACAGTCCTCAGGTTTGGCTCCAGGGGCCTGAGCCTGTAGGTTGTGTAGTCCAGCCCTTTTTGGACAGTTGTCTGAAAACACAAACTCGGCTTATGTTTCAGGTCATAGGTATGGCAGGACTGATCTACAGACCATGAGGAGAACGTTTCGGGATTTGAAAGAAGGGCGAGTGTGAGGCTCCTGCTCAAGTTTTTGTCTCGGGATTTCGTGTCACTCATGGTCGTGGAATTTCTGGGTGACTTCATGGGAAATGGACGAGTCTTACTCTCTGGTGGTTTGGCCCCGTCCAAAGACTTTGGGTTCATTCTGTGGGCTGGAAGAAGTCCGTTTTATTTTGTTGTTGTTGTTGTTGTTGTTGTTTTCTTTTTTAACCTCAGGTGTCCCACCAAATGAGGGATTTCAGAGTAGAGCCCTAGGAGGGGCGACTGGACAATCAGAAATCTGGTTAAAAATTGGGGCCTAGGGACATGTCAAGCCCATTATGACATCTAATGGTCCAGCCACTGAGAGGACTTACTAGAGGACAGGACTCATGCTGAGGGTCACAATGCGTGTGTATGCCCTCGTCGCACTCAAGAATGGGCGGGGCCTCAGGGTTTCTCCTACACTGATCGTTGGACAACGTGCCAACCACAAGGGTTCTTGCCATGGGTAAGGAGGAGTTCTGATTTCTGCATCAGACTCACCCCTGGGCAGTGATTGGAGATAAGGTCTCGGTTCTGAAGCCTGAAAACTGAGGTAGGGAAGAGATGATGACCTAAGGCCATGGCGGGTTTTATGTGCTCAGGGTGCGGTCAGCTTTCTGGGTGTTGGTCAGGAGGTCCGGGCTCAGGATGTGTTCGACAGTGCATTAGTGCCCAGGTTAGACTATATAATTTGGGTAAAGTCGAGTGCTGTGTAGGTTTACCCTCATTTAAGGTGCCTGGGCAGCTCATGAGGCAATCATTTTTTTTCTAGAGGGCAGGCAGAGTGCTGCATTGTGGGTCCGGAATTGCCAAACTTGAGGGCTTTGGGGCCAGGAGTGTGAGGATGGAAGTCTGAGAAGACAAGCTAGACTTGGGTTTCAGGGCGAGGGCACGGCAGGTACCCCCTGCAGATCTGAACCAATATCTCATGCATCTGAAGTCAGGGCGAGGATCAGACGTTGGCTCAGGTGGGAGTTTCTGAGCATGACGGCCGCTTCATGAAGGGAGCGGAATCTCGAGACCACTGAGGTTTTCCCACGTTGGAAGTTGTGGGATGCCCCCTTCCAGGATTCCTTCTTCCGGACAATTGAGACCTGTTGGACAGCTCCAGGACATCCCATATGGAATGACTCCAGAGCACCGTTCGCGGATGGATGCCTGGGAAGCCCGCCTCGCATTCCAATTGTCTCCTAGCAACAAGACAGTTTAGATCTGATGGCTCTGCGGGAGCAACCTCGGTGGCTGAGTTGAAATGGACTTTCCTGAGGATGTGTCCTAATGTGTTTTTGTGTCCATGAGGGCCTTGGAATGGGGCGGTGGCACCGGCAACCTGAAGTACTTTCCTAAGCTTTGGACACGGCTCCCATGCACAGGTTTCCTTGTGGAGACGAGATGAGTTCTGATGGGTGCCTCAGGAAAACCCCTATGCTCGTATTGGAATCAGGCTTTTGAGGACACATGCTTGTAACCCATAGCAATGGATCCTATTATGGCCTAGGGTCCTGTCTGGTTCAATCTTCTTCTCTGGGGACATCCATCTATGGTATGAGTGGAGGTCGATTATCAGCTGGTGTCAGAACCCCTTGTTTGTTGCCGGTGACCCACACCATTGGGATGGCCTAAGGGTCGTTGGAGGTTTCTCCTAATTTGTACGATTTTGGACCATGGAATGGGCAGAATTCCCATGGATTGGTAGGCACAGTCCTAATGTGTGGCTCCAGGGGCCCAGCCTGGAGGGTGTGTGGCCCAAGACTTTGAGGACAGAAGTCTGAAAACACAAACTCAGCTTAGGTTTGGGGACGTAGGTTTGGCAGGCCCGATCTACAAACCATGAGAAGAACTCTACAGGATATGAAGAAAGTGCGAGTCTGTGGCGATTGCTCAGGCTTTTGTCTCTGGATTTTGTATCAGTGATGGCCGTGGAATGTCGGGGAGGCCTCATGGGCCATGGACGAATCTTCCTCTCTGAGGATTTGGCCCGATTCCCAATTGCTTTTCGTCAATCTGTGGGATGGGAGGACTCATTTCAGTTTTGTTACCTCAGGTGTCCCACCAAAAGAGGAATTCCTAAGCAAAGCCGTGGGGAAGACTGAAGGGACAATCCGAACTATGGTTAAAAATTGGGGCCTAGGGGCATGGCAAGCCCAATATGCTATCTCTTCATCCAGCCACTGAGTGGCCTTACTTGAGGACTGGGCTCAGCCTGAGGGTCACAATGTGTGTTTGTGACCAATGTGGCCCGCGAGCATGGGCGGGGCCTCATGGGCCTCACTGGTTTCAACGACACTGAACGTTGGACAACATGACAACCACAAGGTTTCTTGCCATGGGGAAGGAGTTCTGATTTCTGCATCACCTTCAACATGGACAGTGATTGGAGATAAGGTCTAGGTTTTGAAACCTGAAAACCGAGGTTGGGAAGAGATGACGACCTAAGGCCATGGCGGCTCGATGTGCTCAGTGTGCGGCCAGCTGTCTGGGAGGGGCCAGGGGGTCCAGGCTCAGGCTATGTCAGAAAGGGCATTAGTGCCCTGGTCAGCCTATGTATTTGGGGTACAGCCAAGGTTGGTGCAGGTTGATCCTCATTTGGGGTTACTGGGTAGCCCCAGAGGACAATGTTTTTTATCTGGAGGGCAGGCAGAGTGCTGCATTTTAGTTCTGGATTGCCAAACTGGAGGCCTTGTGGGCCAGTAGTCTGACGACAAAAGTCTGAGAACACAAGCTAGGCTTAGGTTTCTGGGTGAGGCCATGGCAGGCACAATCTACAGACCTGAATCGAGATCTCGTGCATCTGAAGTCAGGGCGAGGATCAGACGATCGCTCAGGTTGGAGTTTCTGTCCCTGATGGCCCCTTCATGAATGGGGGGGCATCACGAGGCCATGGGGGTTTTCCCATGATGGGAGTTGTGAGAAGCTCCAAACTGCAGAGAGTCTTCGGCAGGACAATTGAGACCTGTTGTTTGGCTCCAGGCCAATGATTCTGAGCAGGGTTCTAAGGATGGATGGCTGGGTAGCCCACCTCGCATTCCAATTGTCTCCTAGCAACAAGACAGTTTAGATCTCCTGGATCTGTGGGGAGCTACCGAGGATGCTGAGTTGAAATGCACACCCCTGGGGATGGGTCCGAATGTGCTTTTGTGTCTATGGAGACCTTGGAATGAAGCGGTGGCACTGGGGCCCTAAAGGGTTCTCCTAAACAGAGGCTTTGACACAGCTCCAACGTGCAAGTTTCCCATGTGTAGATGAGATGTTTTCTGATGGGTGAGACAAGAAACAGCTATATGCTGCTTTTGAAATCCAGGCCTCTGAGGAGAGATGCCTGGAAACCAAAGCAATGGATCTGATTAGTGCCTAGGGGCCTGTTCTTTCCTTTTTACCTCTGAGGACATCTGTCTATGGGTCTGAGTGCAGGTAGGGGCTCATTTGGGCTCAGATTGCCCCTGTTTTTCCTGGGAAGCTACCGCTATTGAGATATATCAGGGACTTTGGAGGTTTATCCTATTAGATTGGTTGTGGCCATTGGATTGGGCACACACAATTCCCTTGGAGAGGGCAAGTACAGTCCTCAGGTTTGGCTCCAGGGGCCTGAGCCTGTAGGTTGTGTAGTCCAGCCCTTTTTGGACAGTTGTCTGAAAACACAAACTCGGCTTATGTTTCAGGTCATAGGTATGGCAGGACTGATCTACAGACCATGAGGAGAACGTTTCGGGATTTGAAAGAAGGGCGAGTGTGAGGCTCCTGCTCAAGTTTTTGTCTCGGGATTTCGTGTCACTCATGGTCGTGGAATTTCTGGGTGACTTCATGGGAAATGGACGAGTCTTACTCTCTGGTGGTTTGGCCCCGTCCAAAGACTTTGGGTTCATTCTGTGGGCTGGAAGAAGTCCGTTTTATTTTGTTGTTGTTGTTGTTGTTGTTGTTTTCTTTTTTAACCTCAGGTGTCCCACCAAATGAGGGATTTCAGAGTAGAGCCCTAGGAGGGGCGACTGGACAATCAGAAATCTGGTTAAAAATTGGGGCCTAGGGACATGTCAAGCCCATTATGACATCTAATGGTCCAGCCACTGAGAGGACTTACTAGAGGACAGGACTCATGCTGAGGGTCACAATGCGTGTGTATGCCCTCGTCGCACTCAAGAATGGGCGGGGCCTCAGGGTTTCTCCTACACTGATCGTTGGACAACGTGCCAACCACAAGGGTTCTTGCCATGGGTAAGGAGGAGTTCTGATTTCTGCATCAGACTCACCCCTGGGCAGTGATTGGAGATAAGGTCTCGGTTCTGAAGCCTGAAAACTGAGGTAGGGAAGAGATGATGACCTAAGGCCATGGCGGGTTTTATGTGCTCAGGGTGCGGTCAGCTTTCTGGGTGTTGGTCAGGAGGTCCGGGCTCAGGATGTGTTCGACAGTGCATTAGTGCCCAGGTTAGACTATATAATTTGGGTAAAGTCGAGTGCTGTGTAGGTTTACCCTCATTTAAGGTGCCTGGGCAGCTCATGAGGCAATCATTTTTTTTCTAGAGGGCAGGCAGAGTGCTGCATTGTGGGTCCGGAATTGCCAAACTTGAGGGCTTTGGGGCCAGGAGTGTGAGGATGGAAGTCTGAGAAGACAAGCTAGACTTGGGTTTCAGGGCGAGGGCACGGCAGGTACCCCCTGCAGATCTGAACCAATATCTCATGCATCTGAAGTCAGGGCGAGGATCAGACGTTGGCTCAGGTGGGAGTTTCTGAGCATGACGGCCGCTTCATGAAGGGAGCGGAATCTCGAGACCACTGAGGTTTTCCCACGTTGGGAGTTGTGGGATGCCCCCTTCCAGGATTCCTTCTTCCGGACAATTGAGACCTGTTGGACAGCTCCAGGACATCCCATATGGAATGACTCCAGAGCACCGTTCGCGGATGGATGCCTGGGAAGCCCGCCTCGCATTCCAATTGTCTCCTAGCAACAAGACAGTTTAGATCTGATGGCTCTGCGGGAGCAACCTCGGTGGCTGAGTTGAAATGGACTTTCCTGAGGATGTGTCCTAATGTGTTTTTGTGTCCATGAGGGCCTTGGAATGGGGCGGTGGCACCGGCAACCTGAAGTACTTTCCTAAGCTTTGGACACGGCTCCCATGCACAGGTTTCCTTGTGGAGACGAGATGAGTTCTGATGGGTGCCTCAGGAAAACCCCTATGCTCGTATTGGAATCAGGCTTTTGAGGACACATGCTTGTAACCCATAGCAATGGATCCTATTATGGCCTAGGGTCCTGTCTGGTTCAATCTTCTTCTCTGGGGACATCCATCTATGGTATGAGTGGAGGTCGATTATCAGCTGGTGTCAGAGACCCCTTGTTTGTTGCCGGTGACCCACACCATTGGGATGGCCTAAGGGTCGTTGGAGGTTTCTCCTAATTTGTACGATTTTGGACCATGGAATGGGCAGAATTCCCATGGATTGGTAGGCACAGTCCTAATGTGTGGCTCCAGGGGCCCAGCCTGGAGGGTGTGTGGCCCAAGACTTTGAGGACAGAAGTCTGAAAACACAAACTCAGCTTAGGTTTGGGGACGTAGGTTTGGCAGGCCCGATCTACAAACCATGAGAAGAACTCTACAGGATATGAAGAAAGTGCGAGTCTGTGGCGATTGCTCAGGCTTTTGTCTCTGGATTTTGTATCAGTGATGGCCGTGGAATGTCGCGGAGGCCTCATGGGCCATGGACGAATCTTCCTCTCTGAGGATTTGGCCCGATTCCCAATTGCTTTTCGTCAATCTGTGGGATGGGAGGACTCATTTCAGTTTTGTTACCTCAGGTGTCCCACCAAAAGAGGAATTCCAAAGCAAAGCCGTGGGGAAGACTGAAGGGACAATCCGAACTATGGTTAAAAATTGGGGCCTAGGGGCATGGCAAGCCCAATATGCTATCTCTTCATCCAGCCACTGAGTGGCCTTACTTGAGGACTGGGCTCAGCCTGAGGGTCACAATGTGTGTTTGTGACCAATGTGGCCCGCGAGCATGGGCGGGGCCTCATGGGCCACACTGGTTTCAACGACACTGAACGTTGGACAACATGCCAACCACAAGGTTTCTTGCCATGGGGAAGGAGTTCTGATTTCTGCATCACCTTCAACATGGACAGTGATTGGAGATAAGGTCTAGGTTCTGAAACCTGAAAACCGAGGTTGGGAAGAGATGACGACCTAAGGCCATGGCGGCTCGATGTGCTCAGTGTGCGGCCAGCTGTCTGGGAGGGGCCAGGGGGTCCAGGCTCAGGCTGTGTCAGAAAGGGCATTAGTGCCCTGGTCAGCCTATGTATTTGGGGTACAGCCAAGTTCGGTGCAGGTTGATCCTCATTTGGGGTTACTGGGTAGCCCCAGAGGACAATGTTTTTTATCTGGAGGGCAGGCAGAGTGCTGCATTTTAGTTCTGGATTGCCAAACTGGAGGCCTTGTGGGCCAGTAGTCTGACGACAAAAGTCTGAGAACACAAGCTAGGCTTAGGTTTCTGGGTGAGGCCATGGCAGGCACAATCTACAGACCTGAATCGAGATCTCGTGCATCTGAAGTCAGGGCGAGGATCAGACGATCGCTCAGGTTGGAGTTTCTGTCCCTGATGGCCCCTTCATGAATGGGGGGGCATCACGAGGCCATGGGGGTTTTCCCATGATGGGAGTTGTGAGAAGCTCCAAACTGCAGAGAGTCTTCGGCAGGACAATTGAGACCTGTTGTTTGGCTCCAGGCCAATGATTCTGAGCAGGGTTCTAAGGATGGATGGCTGGGTAGCCCACCTCGCATTCCAATTGTCTCCTAGCAACAAGACAGTTTAGATCTCCTGGATCTGTGGGGAGCTACCGAGGATGCTGAGTTGAAATGAACACCCCTGGGGATGGGTCCGAATGTGCTTTTGTGTCTATGGAGACCTTGGAATGAAGCGGTGGCACTGGGGCCCTAAAGGGTTCTCCTAAACAGAGGCTTTGACACAGCTCCAACGTGCAAGTTTCCCATGTGTAGATGAGATGTTTTCTGATGGGTGAGACAAGAAACAGCTATATGCTGCTTTTGAAATCCAGGCCTCTGAGGAGAGATGCCTGGAAACCAAAGCAATGGATCTGATTAGTGCCTAGGGGCCTGTTCTTTCCTTTTTACCTCTGAGGACATCTGTCTATGGGTCTGAGTGCAGGTAGGGGCTCATTTGGGCTCAGATTGCCCCTGTTTTTCCTGGGAAGCTACCGCTATTGAGATATATCAGGGACTTTGGAGGTTTATCCTATTAGATTGGTTGTGGCCATTGGATTGGGCACACACAATTCCCTTGGAGAGGGCAAGTACAGTCCTCAGGTTTGGCTCCAGGGGCCTGAGCCTGTAGGTTGTGTAGTCCAGCCCTTTTTGGACAGTTGTCTGAAAACACAAACTCGGCTTATGTTTCAGGTCATAGGTATGGCAGGACTGATCTACAGACCATGAGGAGAACGTTTCGGGATTTGAAAGAAGGGCGAGTGTGAGGCTCCTGCTCAAGTTTTTGTCTCGGGATTTCGTGTCACTCATGGTCGTGGAATTTCTGGGTGACTTCATGGGAAATGGACGAGTCTTACTCTCTGGTGGTTTGGCCCCGTCCAAAGACTTTGGGTTCATTCTGTGGGCTGGAAGAAGTCCGTTTTATTTTGTTGTTGTTGTTGTTGTTGTTGTTTTCTTTTTTAACCTCAGGTGTCCCACCAAATGAGGGATTTCAGAGTAGAGCCCTAGGAGGGGCGACTGGACAATCAGAAATCTGGTTAAAAATTGGGGCCTAGGGACATGTCAAGCCCATTATGACATCTAATGGTCCAGCCACTGAGAGGACTTACTAGAGGACAGGACTCATGCTGAGGGTCACAATGCGTGTGTATGCCCTCGTCGCACTCAAGAATGGGCGGGGCCTCAGGGTTTCTCCTACACTGATCGTTGGACAACGTGCCAACCACAAGGGTTCTTGCCATGGGTAAGGAGGAGTTCTGATTTCTGCATCAGACTCACCCCTGGGCAGTGATTGGAGATAAGGTCTCGGTTCTGAAGCCTGAAAACTGAGGTAGGGAAGAGATGATGACCTAAGGCCATGGCGGGTTTTATGTGCTCAGGGTGCGGTCAGCTTTCTGGGTGTTGGTCAGGAGGTCCGGGCTCAGGATGTGTTCGACAGTGCATTAGTGCCCAGGTTAGACTATATAATTTGGGTAAAGTCGAGTGCTGTGTAGGTTTACCCTCATTTAAGGTGCCTGGGCAGCTCATGAGGCAATCATTTTTTTTCTAGAGGGCAGGCAGAGTGCTGCATTGTGGGTCCGGAATTGCCAAACTTGAGGGCTTTGGGGCCAGGAGTGTGAGGATGGAAGTCTGAGAAGACAAGCTAGACTTGGGTTTCAGGGCGAGGGCACGGCAGGTACCCCCTGCAGATCTGAACCAATATCTCATGCATCTGAAGTCAGGGCGAGGATCAGACGTTGGCTCAGGTGGGAGTTTCTGAGCATGACGGCCGCTTCATGAAGGGAGCGGAATCTCGAGACCACTGAGGTTTTCCCACGTTGGGAGTTGTGGGATGCCCCCTTCCAGGATTCCTTCTTCCGGACAATTGAGACCTGTTGGACAGCTCCAGGACATCCCATATGGAATGACTCCAGAGCACCGTTCGCGGATGGATGCCTGGGAAGCCCGCCTCGCATTCCAATTGTCTCCTAGCAACAAGACAGTTTAGATCTGATGGCTCTGCGGGAGCAACCTCGGTGGCTGAGTTGAAATGGACTTTCCTGAGGATGTGTCCTAATGTGTTTTTGTGTCCATGAGGGCCTTGGAATGGGGCGGTGGCACCGGCAACCTGAAGTACTTTCCTAAGCTTTGGACACGGCTCCCATGCACAGGTTTCCTTGTGGAGACGAGATGAGTTCTGATGGGTGCCTCAGGAAAACCCCTATGCTCGTATTGGAATCAGGCTTTTGAGGACACATGCTTGTAACCCATAGCAATGGATCCTATTATGGCCTAGGGTCCTGTCTGGTTCAATCTTCTTCTCTGGGGACATCCATCTATGGTATGAGTGGAGGTCGATTATCAGCTGGTGTCAGAGACCCCTTGTTTGTTGCCGGTGACCCACACCATTGGGATGGCCTAAGGGTCGTTGGAGGTTTCTCCTAATTTGTACGATTTTGGACCATGGAATGGGCAGAATTCCCATGGATTGGTAGGCACAGTCCTAATGTGTGGCTCCAGGGGCCCAGCCTGGAGGGTGTGTGGCCCAAGACTTTGAGGACAGAAGTCTGAAAACACAAACTCAGCTTAGGTTTGGGGACGTAGGTTTGGCAGGCCCGATCTACAAACCATGAGAAGAACTCTACAGGATATGAAGAAAGTGCGAGTCTGTGGCGATTGCTCAGGCTTTTGTCTCTGGATTTTGTATCAGTGATGGCCGTGGAATGTCGCGGAGGCCTCATGGGCCATGGACGAATCTTCCTCTCTGAGGATTTGGCCCGATTCCCAATTGCTTTTCGTCAATCTGTGGGATGGGAGGACTCATTTCAGTTTTGTTACCTCAGGTGTCCCACCAAAAGAGGAATTCCAAAGCAAAGCCGTGGGGAAGACTGAAGGGACAATCCGAACTATGGTTAAAAATTGGGGCCTAGGGGCATGGCAAGCCCAATATGCTATCTCTTCATCCAGCCACTGAGTGGCCTTACTTGAGGACTGGGCTCAGCCTGAGGGTCACAATGTGTGTTTGTGACCAATGTGGCCCGCGAGCATGGGCGGGGCCTCATGGGCCACACTGGTTTCAACGACACTGAACGTTGGACAACATGCCAACCACAAGGTTTCTTGCCATGGGGAAGGAGTTCTGATTTCTGCATCACCTTCAACATGGACAGTGATTGGAGATAAGGTCTAGGTTCTGAAACCTGAAAACCGAGGTTGGGAAGAGATGACGACCTAAGGCCATGGCGGCTCGATGTGCTCAGTGTGCGGCCAGCTGTCTGGGAGGGGCCAGGGGGTCCAGGCTCAGGCTGTGTCAGAAAGGGCATTAGTGCCCTGGTCAGCCTATGTATTTGGGGTACAGCCAAGTTCGGTGCAGGTTGATCCTCATTTGGGGTTACTGGGTAGCCCCAGAGGACAATGTTTTTTATCTGGAGGGCAGGCAGAGTGCTGCATTTTAGTTCTGGATTGCCAAACTGGAGGCCTTGTGGGCCAGTAGTCTGACGACAAAAGTCTGAGAACACAAGCTAGGCTTAGGTTTCTGGGTGAGGCCATGGCAGGCACAATCTACAGACCTGAATCGAGATCTCGTGCATCTGAAGTCAGGGCGAGGATCAGACGATCGCTCAGGTTGGAGTTTCTGTCCCTGATGGCCCCTTCATGAATGGGGGGGCATCACGAGGCCATGGGGGTTTTCCCATGATGGGAGTTGTGAGAAGCTCCAAACTGCAGAGAGTCTTCGGCAGGACAATTGAGACCTGTTGTTTGGCTCCAGGCCAATGATTCTGAGCAGGGTTCTAAGGATGGATGGCTGGGTAGCCCACCTCGCATTCCAATTGTCTCCTAGCAACAAGACAGTTTAGATCTCCTGGATCTGTGGGGAGCTACCGAGGATGCTGAGTTGAAATGAACACCCCTGGGGATGGGTCCGAATGTGCTTTTGTGTCTATGGAGACCTTGGAATGAAGCGGTGGCACTGGGGCCCTAAAGGGTTCTCCTAAACAGAGTCTTTGACACAGCTCCAACGTGCAAGTTTCCCATGTGTAGATGAGATGTTTTCTGATGGGTGAGACAAGAAACAGCTATATGCTGCTTTTGAAATCCAGGCCTCTGAGGAGAGATGCCTGGAAACCAAAGCAAAGGATCTGATTAGTGCCTAGGGGCCTGTTCTTTCCTTTTTACCTCTGAGGACATCTGTCTATGGGTCTGAGTGCAGGTAGGGGCTCATTTGGGCTCAGATTGCCCCTGTTTTTCCTGGAAAGCTACCACTATTGAGATATATCAGGGACTTTGGAGGTTTATCCTATTAGATTGGTTGTGGCCATTGGAATGGGCACACACAATTCCCTTGGAGAGGGCAAGTACAGTCCTCAGGTTTGGCTCCAGGGGCCTGAGCCTGTAGGTTGTGTAATCCAGCCCTTTTTGGACAGTTGTCTGAAAACACAAACTCGGCTTATGTTTCAGGTCATAGGTATGGCAGGACTGATCTACAGACCATGAGGAGAACTTTTCGGGATTTGAAAGAAGGGCGAGTGTGAGGCTCCTGCTCAAGTTTTTGTCTCGGGATATCGTGTCACTCATGGTCGTGGAATTTCTGGGTGACTTCATGGGAAATGGACGAGTCTTACTCTCTGGTGGTTTGGCCCCGTCCAAAGAGTTTGGGTTCATTCTGTGGGCTGGAAGAAGTACGTTTTATTTTGTTGTTGTTGTTGTTGTTGTTGTTTTCTTTTTTAACCTCAGGTGTCCCACCAAATGAGGGATTTCAGAGTAGAGCCCTAGGAGGGGCGACTGGACAATCAGAAATCTGGTTAAAAATTGGGGCCTAGGGACATGTCAAGCCCATTATGACATCTAATGGTCCAGCCACTGAGAGGACTTACTAGAGGACAGGACTCATGCTGAGGGTCACAATGCGTGTGTATGCCCTCGTCGCACTCAAGAATGGGCGGGGCCTCAGGGTTTCTCCTACACTGATCCTTGGACAACGTGCCAACCACAAGGGTTCTTGCCATGGGTAAGGAGGAGTTCTGATTTCTGCATCAGACTCACCCCTGGGCAGTGATTGGAGATAAGGTCTCGGTTCTGAAGCCTGAAAACTGAGGTAGGGAAGAGATGATGACCTAAGGCCATGGCGGGTTTTATGTGCTCAGGGTGCGGTCAGCTTTCTGGGTGTTGGTCAGGAGGTCCGGGCTCAGGATGTGTTCGACAGTGCATTAGTGCCCAGGTTAGACTATATAATTTGGGTAAAGTCGAGTGCTGTGTAGGTTTACCCTCATTTAAGGTGCCTGGGCAGCTCATGAGGCAATCATTTTTTTTCTAGAGGGCAGGCAGAGTGCTGCATTGTGGGTCCGGAATTGCCAAACTTGAGGGCTTTGGGGCCAGGAGTGTGAGGATGGAAGTCTGAGAAGACAAGCTAGACTTGGGTTTCAGGGCGAGGGCACGGCAGGTACCCCCTGCAGATCTGAACCAATATCTCATGCACCTGAAGTCAGGGCGAGGATCAGACGTTGGCTCAGGTGGGAGTTTCTGAGCATGACGGCCGCTTCATGAAGGGAGCGGAATCTCGAGACCACTGAGGTTGTCCCACGTTGGGAGTTGTGGGATGCCCCCTTCCAGGATTCCTTCTTCCGGACAATTGAGACCTGTTGGACAGCTCCAGGACATCCCATATGGAATGACTCCAGAGCACCGTTCGCGGATGGATGCCTGGGAAGCCTGCCTCGCATTCCAATTGTCTCCTAGCAACAAGACAGTTTAGATCTGATGGCTCTGCGGGAGCAACCTCGGTGGCTGAGTTGAAATGGACTTTCCTGAGGATGTGTCCTAATGTGTTTTTGTGTCCATGAGGGCCTTGGAATGGGGCGGTGGCACCGGCAACCTGAAGTACTTTCCTAAGCTTTGGACATGGCTCCCATGCACAGGTTTCCTTGTGGAGACGAGATGAGTTCTGATGGGTGCCTCAGGAAAACCCCTATGCTCGTATTGGAATCAGGCTTTTGAGGACACATGCCTGTAACCCATAGCAATGGATCCTATTATGGCCTAGGGTCCTGTCTGGTTCAATCTTCTTCTCTGGGGACATCCATCTATGGTAAGAGTGGAGGTCGATTATCAGCTGGTGTCAGACACCCCTTGTTTGTTCCGGGTGACCCACACTATTGGGATGGCCTAAGGGTCGTTGGAGGTTTCTCCTAATTTGTACGATTTTGGACCATGGAATGGGCAGAATTCCCATGGATTGGTAGGCACAGTCCTAATGTGTGGCTCCAGGGGCCCAGCCTCGAGGGTGTGTGGCCCAAGACTTTGAGGACAGAAGTCTGAAAACACAAACTCAGCTTAGGTTTGGGGACGTAGGTTTGGCAGGCCCGATCTACAAACCATGAGAAGAACTCTACAGGATATGAAGAAAGTGCGAGTCTGTGGCGATTGCTCAGGCTTTTGTCTCTGGATTTTGTATCAGTGATGGCCGTGGAATGTCGGGGAGGCCTCATGGGCCATGGACGAATCTTCCTCTCTGAGGATTTGGCCCGATTCCCAATTGCTTTTCGTCAATCTGTGGGATGGGAGGACTCATTTCAGTTTTGTTACCTCAGGTGTCCCACCAAAAGAGGAATTCCAAAGCAAAGCCGTGGGGAAGACTGAAGGGACAATCCGAACTATGGTTAAAAATTGGGGCCTAGGGGCATGGCAAGCCCAATATGCTATCTCTTCATCCAGCCACTGAGTGGCCTTACTTGAGGACTGGGCTCAGCCTGAGGGTCACAATGTGTGTTTGTGACCAATGTGGCCCGCGAGCATGGGCGGGGCCTCATGGGCCACACTGGTTTCAACGACACTGAACGTTGGACAACATGCCAACCACAAGGTTTCTTGCCATGGGGAAGGAGTTCTGATTTCTGCATCACCTTCAACATGGACAGTGATTGGAGATAAGGTCTAGGTTCTGAAACCTGAAAACCGAGGTTGGGAAGAGATGACGACCTAAGGCCATGGCGGCTCGATGTGCACAGTCTGCGGCCAGCTGTCTGGGAGGGTCCAGGGGGTCCAGGCTCAGGCTGTGTCAGAAAGGGCATTAGTGCCCTGGTCAGCCTATGTATTTGGGGTACAGCCAAGGTCGGTGCAGGTTGATCCTCATTTGGGGTTACTGGGTAGCCCCAGCGGACAATGTTTTTTATCTGGAGGGCAGGCAGAGTGCTGCATTTTAGTTCTGGATTGCCAAACTGGAGGCCTTGTGGGCCAGTAGTCTGACGACAAAAGTCTGAGAACACAAGCTAGGCTTAGGTTTCTGGGTGAGGCCATGGCAGGCACAATCTACAGACCTGAATCGAGATCTCGTGCATCTGAAGTCAGGGCGAGGATCAGACGATCGCTCAGGTTGGAGTTTCTGTCCCTGATGGCCCCTTCATGAATGGGGGGGCATCACGAGGCCATGGGGGTTTTCCCATGATGGGAGTTGTGAGAAGCTCCAAACTGCAGAGAGTCTTCGGCAGGACAATTGAGACCTGTTGTTTGGCTCCAGGCCAATGATTCTGAGCAGGGTTCTAAGGATGGATGGCTGGGTAGCCCACCTCGCATTCCAATTGTCTCCTAGCAACAAGACAGTTTAGATCTCCTGGATCTGTGGGGAGCTACCGAGGATGCTGAGTTGAAATGAACACCCCTGGGGATGGGTCCGAATGTGCTTTTGTGTCTATGGAGACCTTGGAATGAAGCGGTGGCACTGGGGCCCTAAAGGGTTCTCCTAAACAGAGGCTTTGACACAGCTCCAACGTGCAAGTTTCCCATGTGTAGATGAGATGTTTTCTGATGGGTGAGACAAGAAACAGCTATATGCTGCTTTTGAAATCCAGGCCTCTGAGGAGAGATGCCTGGAAACCAAAGCAAAGGATCTGATTAGTGCCTAGGGGCCTGTTCTTTCCTTTTTACCTCTGAGGACATCTGTCTATGGGTCTGAGTGCAGGTAGGGGCTCATTTGGGCTCAGATTGCCCCTGTTTTTCCTGGGAAGCTACCACTATTGAGATATATCAGGGACTTTGGAGGTTTATCCTATTAGATTGGTTGTGGCCATTGGAATGGGCACACACAATTCCCTTGGAGAGGGCAAGTACAGTCCTCAGGTTTGGCTCCAGGGGCCTGAGCCTGTAGGTTGTGTAATCCAGCCCTTTTTGGACAGTTGTCTGAAAACACAAACTCGGCTTATGTTTCAGGTCATAGGTATGGCAGGACTGATCTACAGACCATGAGGAGAACTTTTCGGGATTTGAAAGAAGGGCGAGTGTGAGGCTCCTGCTCAAGTTTTTGTCTCGGGATATCGTGTCACTCATGGTCGTGGAATTTCTGGGTGACTTCATGGGAAATGGACGAGTCTTACTCTCTGGTGGTTTGGCCCCGTCCAAAGAGTTTGGGTTCATTCTGTGGGCTGGAAGAAGTACGTTTTATTTTGTTGTTGTTGTTGTTGTTGTTTTCTTTTTTAACCTCAGGTGTCCCACCAAATGAGGGATTTCAGAGTAGAGCCCTAGGAGGGGCGACTGGACAATCAGAAATCTGGTTAAAAATTGGGGCCTAGGGACATGTCAAGCCCATTATGACATCTAATGGTCCAGCCACTGAGAGGACTTACTAGAGGACAGGACTCATGCTGAGGGTCACAATGCGTGTGTATGCCCTCGTCGCACTCAAGAATGGGCGGGGCCTCAGGGTTTCTCCTACACTGATCGTTGGACAACGTGCCAACCACAAGGGTTCTTGCCATGGGTAAGGAGGAGTTCTGATTTCTGCATCAGACTCACCCCTGGGCAGTGATTGGAGATAAGGTCTCGGTTCTGAAGCCTGAAAACTGAGGTAGGGAAGAGATGATGACCTAAGGCCATGGCGGGTTTTATGTGCTCAGTGTGCGGTCAGCTTTCTGGGTGTTGGTCAGGAGGTCCGGGCTCAGGATGTGTTCGACAGTGCATTAGTGCCCAGGTTAGACTATATAATTTGGGTAAAGTCGAGTGCTGTGTAGGTTTACCCTCATTTAAGGTGCCTGGGCAGCTCATGAGGCAATCATTTTTTTTCTAGAGGGCAGGCAGAGTGCTGCATTGTGGGTCCGGAATTGCCAAACTTGAGGGCTTTGGGGCCAGGAGTGTGAGGATGGAAGTCTGAGAAGACAAGCTAGACTTGGGTTTCAGGGTGAGGGCACGGCAGGTACCCCCTGCAGATCTGAACCAATATCTCATGCATCTGAAGTCAGGGCGAGGATCAGACGTTGGCTCAGGTGGGAGTTTCTGAGCATGACGGCCGCTTCATGAAGGGAGCGGAATCTCGAGACCATTGAGGTTTTCCCACGTTGGGAGTTGTGGGATGCCCCCTTCCAGGATTCCTTCTTCCGGACAATTGAGACCTGTTGGACAGCTCCAGGACATCCCATATGGAATGACTCCAGAGCACCGTTCGCGGATGGATGCCTGGGAAGCCTGCCTCGCATTCCAATGTCTCCTAGCAACAAGACAGTTTAGATCTGATGGCTCTGCGGGAGCAACCTCGGTGGCTGAGTTGAAATGGACTTTCCTGAGGATGTGTCCTAATGTGTTTTTGTGTCCATGAGGGCCTTGGAATGGGGCGGTGGCACCGGCAACCTGAAGTACTTTCCTAAGCTTTGGACATGGCTCCCATGCACAGGTTTCCTTGTGGAGACGAGATGAGTTCTGATGGGTGCCTCAGGAAAACCCCTATGCTCGTATTGGAATCAGGCTTTTGAGGACACATGCCCGTAACCCATAGCAATGGATCCTATTATGGCCTAGGGTCCTGTCTGGTTCAATCTTATTCTCTGGGGACATCCATCTATGGTATGAGTGGAGGTCGATTATCAGCTGGTGTCAGACACCCCTTGTTTGTTCCGGGTGACCCACACTATTGGGATGGCCTAAGGGTCGTTGGAGGTTTCTCCTAATTTGTACGATTTTGGACCATGGAATGGGCAGAATTCCTATGGATTGGTAGGCACAGTCCTAATGTGTGGCTCCAGGTGCCCAGCCTCGAGGGTGTGTGGCCCAAGACTTTGAGGACAGAAGTCTGAAAACACAAACTCAGCTTAGGTTTGGGGACGTAGGTATGGCAGGCCCGATCTACAAACCATGAGAAGAACTCTACAGGATATGAAGAAAGTGCGAGTCTGTGGCGATTGCTCAGGCTTTTGTCTCTGGATTTTGTATCAGTGATGGCCGTGAAATGTCGCGGAGGCCTCATGGGCCATGGACGAATCTTCCTCTCTGAGGATTTGGCCCGATTCCCAATTGCTTTTCGTCAATCTGTGGGATGGGAGGACTCATTTCAGTTTTGTTACCTCAGGTGTCCCACCAAAAGAGGAATTCCAAAGCAAAGCCGTGGGGAAGACTGAAGGGACAATCCGAACTATGGTTAAAAATTGGGGCCTAGGGGCATGGCAAGCCCAATATGCTATCTCTTCATCCAGCCACAGAGTGGCCTTACTTGAGGACTGGGCTCAGCCTGAGGGTCACAATGTGTGTTTGTGACCAATGTGGCCTGCGAGCATGGGCGGGGCCTCATGGGCCACACTGGTTTCAACGACACTGAACGTTGGACAACATGCCAACCACAAGGTTTCTTGCCATGGGGAAGGAGTTCTGATTTCTGCATCACCTTCAACATGGACAGTGATTGGAGATAAGGTCTAGGTTCTGAAACCTGAAAACCGAGGTTGGGAAGAGATGACGACCTAAGGCCATGGCGGCTCGATGTGCTCAGTGTGCGGCCAGCTGTCTGGGAGGGGCCACGGGGTCCAGGCTCAGGCTGTGTCAGAAAGGGCATTAGTGCCCTGGTCAGCCTATGTATTTGGGGTACAGCCAAGGTCGGTGCAGGTTGATCCTCATTTGGGGTTACTGGGTAGCCCCAGAGGACAATGTTTTTTATCTGGAGGGCAGGCAGAGTGCTGCATTTTAGTTCTGGATTGCCAAACTGGAGGCCTTCTGGGCCAGTAGTCTGACGACAAAAGTCTGAGAACACAAGCTAGGCTTAGGTTTCTGGGTGAGGCCATGGCAGGCACAATCTACAGACCTGAATCGAGATCTCGTGCATCTGAAGTCAGGGCGAGGATCAGACGATCGCTCAGGTTGGAGTTTCTGTCCCTGATGGCCCCTTCATGAATGGGGGGGCATCACGAGGCCATGGGGGTTTTCCCATGATGGGAGTTGTGAGAAGCTCCAAACTGCAGAGAGTCTTCGGCAGGACAATTGAGACCTGTTGTTTGGCTCCAGGCCAATGATTCTGAGCAGGGTTCTAAGGATGGATGGCTGGGTAGCCCACCTCGCATTCCAATTGTCTCCTAGCAACAAGACAGTTTAGATCTCCTGGATCTGTGGGGAGCTACCGAGGATGCTGAGTTGAAATGCACACCCCTGGGGATGGGTCCGAATGTGCTTTTGTGTCTATGGAGACCTTGGAATGAAGCGGTGGCACTGGGGCCCTAAAGGGTTCTCCTAAACAGAGGCTTTGACACAGCTCCAACGTGCAAGTTTCCCATGTGTAGATGAGATGTTTTCTGATGGGTGAGACAAGAAACAGCTATATGCTGCTTTTGAAATCCAGGCCTCTGAGGAGAGATGCCTGGAAACCAA
Organism: Mustela nivalis; assembly: GCF_964662115.1. NCBI lineage: Eukaryota > Metazoa > Chordata > Mammalia > Carnivora > Mustelidae > Mustela > Mustela nivalis. The sequence continues at coordinate 390,925 of NW_028135997.1, read as the reverse complement.
AGCAATGGATCTGATTAGTGCCTAGGGGCCTGTTCTTTCCTTTTTACCTCTGAGGACATCTGTCTATGGGTCTGAGTGCAGGTAGGGGCTCATTTGGGCTCAGATTGCCCCTGTTTTTCCTGGGAAGCTACCACTATTGAGATATATCAGGGACTTTGGAGGTTTATCCTATTAGATTGGTTGTGGCCATTGGAATGGGCACACACAATTCCCTTGGAGAGGGCAAGTACAGTCCTCAGGTTTGGCTCCAGGGGCCTGAGCCTGTAGGTTGTGTAGTCCAGCCCTTTTTGGACAGTTGTCTGAAAACACAAACTCGGCTTATGTTTCAGGTCATAGGTATGGCAGGACTGATCTACAGACCATGAGGAGAACTTTTTGGGATTTGAAAGAAGGGCGAGTGTGAGGCTCCTGCTCAAGTTTTTGTCTCGGGATATCGTGTCACTCATGGTCGTGGAATTTTATGGAACTACCTAGAAACCCGTATGAGGATCAATTGAACGCCACTCGACTGCACCCAAAATATTCAGTCTACCCTGTCTAATGCCTTGTCTGACACAGCATGAGCCCACACCTCCAGACCTACGCTCAACAGCTGGCCGCACACTGAGCTCATTGGACCCAACAGGTCCTTAGGTCTTCATCTCTTCCCAACCTCGGTTTTCGGGTTTCAAATCCTAGACCTAAACTCCAATCACTGTCCAGGGGTTAACGTGATGCAGAAGTCACAACTCTTCCTTCGCCATGGCCAGAAACCTTGTGGTTGGCATATTCTCCAACGTTCAGTGTCGGAGAATCCAGCGTGGCCCATGAGGCCCTCCCCATGCTTGAGGGCCTTGTTGGCACAAATAGGCATTGTGACCCTCAGCATGAGCCCTGTCCTCAAGGAAGGCCTCTCAGTGTCTGAATCAAGAGCCCACATATTGGACTTGCCATGCCCCTAGGCCCCCAAACTAAAACAGAGATGGGGTTGCCCAGTTGTCCCTCCCGAGGACTCTGCTCTGGAATCCCTCCTTTATTGGGACACATGAGGTACAAAAAATAAAATAAAATAAAATAAAATAAAAACAGAAAGGACTCCTCCCATCCCACAGAACATAGACAAACTCTTGGGATTGGGTCAAATCCTCAGAGAAGGAAAGCCTTCCACAACCCATGAGGCAACGCCAGCATTCCACCCACATTGTTGACACAAATCCAGAGACAAAATCTGAGCAATCACCTCAAACTCACACTTTTTCATATCCTGAAGTGTTATCACGGTCTGTAGATTGGGCGTGCCATAACTATGTCCCCAATCCTAAGCGGAGTTTGTGTTTTCAGATTTTTGCTCCACAGGCCTGGCCCACACACCCTCAAAGTTGGGCCCCTAGAGCCAAACTCAGAACTTTGCCTGGCCTCTCCAGGGGATTTCTGCCCATTCCATTGACCACAACCCTATAGATTAGGAGAAACTCCAAAGTCCCGAGGCCATTCCAATATTATAGGTCGCCCAGGACAAACAGGGGCGATCTGACACAATCTGAGCAACTACCTCACCTCAGATACTTAGACACGTATCCCCAGCAAAGAGATTGAACCGGACAGGCACCTAGACTCTAATCATATCCATTGCTTTTCTTTCCAGTCATCTCTCCTCAGAGGCCTGTTTTCCAATACCAGCATATGGGAGATTCCTTAGGCACTCATCAATTCACAATTCTCTTCTTTACATAGGAAACATACTCTTTAGAGCTCCATCAAAACCTCCGGTTATGAACATCCCTCAAGGACCCGGATCAAGACCCCATTCCAAGGTCTCCATGGACACAAATGCACATTATGACCCATCCTCAACTCACCCATTTCAACACACCCGATTCGGTTGCTCCACTAGATCAGGCAGATCGAACTTGCCTTGGCTCTATGAGACACCTAAAATGGGAGGCAGGCTGCCCAGGCATCCATCCTTAGAACCCTGCTCTGGATAACTTCCTTATGGGATGTCCTGGAGCCATCCAACAGGTCTCGACTGTCCCACAGAAGGAATCATTGCGGTTTGGAGCATCTCACAATTCAAACCGTGGGAAAACCTCCATGTCCTCGTGACACCCTCCCATTCATGAAGGGGCCGTCATGGACAGAAACTCCGACCTAAGCCAACGTCTGATCCTAGCTCTGTCTTCAGGTATACGGGATCTCGAATCATCTCTGCAGAGGGTGCCTGCCGTCCCTTCACCCCGAAATCTAAGTCTGGCTTGTGTTCTCAGAATTTTTTCCTCACACTCCTGGCCCACAAGCCTTCCAGTTTGGGAATTCTGGAGCCAGTATGTGACACTGTGTCTTCCCTCCAGAAGAAAAACGTTGCCCTCTGGGGCTACCCAGTAACCACAAATGAGTACCATCCTGCATGAAACTCGACTGCACCCCAATGATACAGTCTAGCCTGGGCACTAATTCCCTGTCTGCCACAGCCTGAGCCTGCACCTCCCAACCCACACTCACAGAGGGCCGAACACTGAGCACATCAGACACACCATGGCCTTAGGGCTTCATCTCTTCCCAACCTCAGTTTTCAGGCTTCAGAACCTAGACCTTAAATCCAATCACAGTCCAGGAGTGAAAGTGTTGCAGAAATTAGAACTCCATCTTCCCCATGGCCAGAAAACTTGTGGTTGCCATATTGTGCAACGTTCAGTGTAGGAGAAACCAGCATGGTACATTAGGCCACGCCCTGACTTGAGGGGCTCCTTGGGCACAAAAACACATTGTGAAACTCAATGTGAGACCTATCCTTAAGGAAGGCCTCTCAGTGTCTACACCAAGAGCCCAAATATGGGGCTTGCCATGTTCTTAGGTCCCAATGTTAACCAGAGGTCTGGTTGTCCAGTCGCCCCTCCCCAGGACTCTGCTCTGGAATGCCTCTTTTGGTGGTCCAACTGAGGTAAAAAAAACAAAAAACAGAAAGACCTCCTCCCTTCTGACAGAATGACCCCAAACTCTTGGGATCGGGTCAAATCCCCAGAAAGGGAGCCTCATCGATGGCCCATGAGGACCCCCCGACATTCCATGGCAATCGGAGACACATTTCCATAAAAAAAAAAAAAAAAGCATGAGCAAGCACCTCACATTCGCCCTTTGTTCATATCCAGAAGAGTTCTCCTCACGGTCTATAGATCGGGCCGGCCTTACCTACATCCCCCAACCTAAGTGGAGTTTGTGTTTTCAGACTTTTGTCCAAATAGCCCTGGACAACACACGCTCCACACTTGGTTCCCTGGAGCCACACCTCAGGACTGTGCTTCCCTTTCAAGGGAATTCTTCCCATTCCATTGGCCACAACCTTGCAAATGAGGAAAAACCTCCAAAGTCACCGAGGCCATCCCAATAGTGTAGGCCGCACAGGACAAACAGGGGTGATCTCAAACCAGCTGAGCAACTACCTCCACTCAGACAACAGATGTCCCCAGAGAAGAATATTGAACCGGACAGGCCCCTAGGCCCTAATCAGATCCATTGCTTTGGTTTCCAGGCATCTCTCCTCAGAAGCCTCGTTTCCAATACCAGCATATGGTGGTTTCCTGAGGCACCATTAAGAACAAATCTCGTCTCCCCATGGAAAACTTGCTCATTGGAGCTTTGTCATAACCTCTGGTTAGGAGAATACTTCAGGGCCCTGGTGCCACTGCCCCATACCAAGGTCTCCATGGACTCAAACCAACATTAAGACCATCCTCAGGAAAGTCCAATTAAACTCAGCCCCCTCTGTTGCTACCCAAAGACAGCAGATCAAACGTTTCTTGTTGCTAGGAGACAATTGGAATGTGAGGCTGGCTGCCCAGGCATCCATACTTAGAACCCTGTTCTGGAAAAATACCTTATAAGACGTCCTGGAGCCATCCAACAAATCTTAATTGTCCCACAGAAGGAATCCTTGCGGTTTGGAGCATCTCACAACTCCAATAGTGGGAAAACCCCCATGGCCTCATAATGCCCCCCCTTTCCTGAAGAGGCCCACATGGACAGAAACTCAAACCTGAGCCAAAGTCTGAACCTCGACCTGACTTCAGACGCATGAGATCTCAGTTCAGCACTGCAGAGTGTGCCTGCCATGTCCTTGCCCCGAAACCTAAGCCTAGCTTGTGTTCTCAGACTTCCGTCCTCACTCTCCTGGCCCACCAGCCCTCCAGTTTGGGATTTCCGAAACCACAATGCAGCATTCTGCCTACCCTCCAGAAGAAAAACTTTGCCCTATGCTGCTAATAAGAAACCCCAAATGATTTTCTAATGCATGCCACTCGATTGTAAAGCAATTATACAGCCCACCCTGTATTCTAATGCGCTGTCTGGCACAGCCTGAGACAAGACATCCCAAACGACACCCAGACAGCCGGCCCCAACCTGGACACATAGGACCCGCTATAGCTGTAGGTCGTCATCTCTTCCCAACCTCGGTTTTCAGGCTTCAGAACCTAGACCTTATATCCAATCACTGCCCAGGGGTGAACGTGATGCAGAAATTAGAATTCCTCCTTCCCCATGGCCAGAAACCTTGTGGTTGGCATGTTGTCCAATGTTCAATGTGGGAAATTCTGCATTGTCCGAAAGGCCACGCCAGTGCTTGAGGGCCGCCTAGGGCACAGACATGCATTGTGACCTGCAGCGTGAGTCCCGTATTAAAGTAACGCCTCTCAGTGGCTGGACCAAGATCCTGCATATGGGGCTTGTCATATCCATAGGCCCCCAGGCTTAACCAGAGGGCGAGTATTCCAGTTATCAGTACCCACTTCTATGCTCTAGAATCCCTCTACTGGGGTGACACATGAAGCAGAAAACAGGACACTTCCCTTCCCACAGAATGACCCCAAACTCTTGGGGGCTGGACAAACTACCAGAGAGGGAGACTTCTACGACGCATGAGGCATCTCCTACATTAAACGGCCATTGTGGACAAAACATCCAGAGACAAAAGCCTGAGCAACTGCCTCCCTCTCACCCTTCTTTCATATCCAGAGGAGCTCCCCTCATGGACTGTAGATCAGGCCTGCCGTAACCTCGGCCCCAAACCTGAGCTGAGTTAGGGTTTTTGGATGTCTGTCTGCACAGCCATGGCCAACACAGCCTCCAGGCTGGGGTCTCTGGAGCCACACCACAGAACTGTGCCAGCTCTCTCCTAAGAAACGGCCCATTCCATTGGCCACAACTCTACAAAATAGTAGAAACCTCAAGGTCCCCAAGGACATCCCACTACCGCAAGCCGCACTGGACAAAAGGGGCATTATGACACAAGCTGAGCAACTACTACCTCCATGCAGACACACAGACAGATATCCGCAGAGACAGAAGATTGAACCAGACAGGCACCTAGGCCCTATTATGAACTCTTGCTTTGGTGTCCAGGTATCACTCCTCAGAGGCCTGGGTTCGAAGACCAGCATACGGGGCTTTCCTGAGGCACCAGACAGAAGACCTCTCATCTCCACATGGGAAGCTTCCTTGTTGGAGTTGTGTCAAGCCCTTCGGGTTGGAGAATCCTGCCGAGTCCCTTAGCTACTCCCACATTCCAAGGTCTCCATGGCCACCAACCCACATTATGACTCATCCTCAGGAGAGTCCATTTAAACTCAGCCTTCTGGGTACTCACCCAAGAGCCCGCAGATTGAGCGTGCCTTGTCTCGACCAGGCAATGGGAAGGTGAGTTGGCGTGTCTCGGCATCCATGCTTAGGCCCCTGCTCTCGAGTCTTTCTGTATGGGGCATCCTGGAACCATCCAATAGTACTCGACTGTCCTGAAGAAGGAAACTTTGAAGTTTGGAGCAGCTCACAACTCCCAGCGTAGGGAAACCTCCCTGGCCTCATGACGCCCCCACCCCCTTCAGGAAGGGGCCGTCATGGACACAAACTCCAGCTTGAGGCAAGACCTGATACTCGCCCTGACCTCACCTGCAGGAGATCTCGATTCAGCCTCTGCCGAGTGGGCCTGCCATGCTCTTGGCCCCAAAACTCGTGCTAGCTTGTGTTTTCAGACTTCCTTCCTCACAATCCTGGCCACACCCCTCCAGTTTGGCAATTCTGGAGAAACAATGCAGCACTCTGCCTGCCCTCCAGAAGAAAAATGTTGCCCTATAGGGCTAACCGGAAACGCCAAATGAGTAACAACCTGCATGCCACGCGACCATACCCCAATTATACAGTCTAGCCTGTGCACTAAAGCCCTGTCTGACACAGCCTGAGGGCAGACCTCCAGTCCAACACACAGAAAGCTGGCCGTACACAGAGCATATCACACCCACAATGGCTTTAGGCCATCATCTCTACCCAACCTCAGTTTTCACCTACAGAACCTAGACCTTATCTCCACTCACTGCTCAGGAATGAATGTGATGCAAGAATCAGAACTTCTCCTTCGCCTTGGCAAGTAACCTAGTGGTTGGCATGTTGTCCAATGTTCATTGTAGGAGAAAGCAGCATGGACTATGAGGCCCCACCTATCCCTGAGGGCCACAATTTGCACAAACACACATTGTGACCCTCAGCGTGAGCCCTATCCTCATGTAAAGCCTCTCAGTGACTGGAACAACAGCCCACATATGGGGCTTGCCAAGCCCCTAGTCCCCCAATCTCAACCAGAGTTCGAGATGACTAGTCACCCCTACTCAGTGCTGTACTCTGGAATCCCTCTTTGATGGGACACCTGAGGTAAAAAAAAAAAAAAAACATATATATATATATATATATATATATATATATATATATATATATATATATATACAGAAAGGACTCTTCCAATCCACAGAATGATCCCAACCACTTGGGATCAGGCCATATCACCAGAGAAAGAATTGTCCATGGCCCTTGAGGACATAACGACATTCCACGGCCACCGTTGACACAAAATCCAGAGACAAAAGCCTGAGCAATCGCCACATACTCGCCCTTTGTTCATAGCCCGGAAAATTCTCACGTTCTGTAGATCGAGCCTTCATACATACATCCCCAAACCTAAGCTGAGTTTGTGTTTTCAGACTTCTGTCCCCACAGGCCTGGCCCACACACCATCCAAGCTGGGGCCCCTGGAGCCACACCTCAGGACTGTGGCTTCCCTCTCCAGGGGAATTCTGCCATTTCCATTGGCCACAACCCTATAGATTAGGAGAATCCTCCAAACTCCCCGAGGCCATCCGAATAGTGTTTGCTGCCCAGGACACACTGGGATGATCTTTCACAAGTTAGGAAACTACCTCCACTCAGACCCAGAGACAGATATCCCCATAGAATAAGATTGAACTGGACAGGTACTTAGGCCCTAATCAGATCCATTGCTTTTGATTCCAGTCATCTCTCTTAAGAGGCCTGGTTTCCAATACCAGCATATGGGAGATTCCTTAGGCACTCATCAAAACAATTCTCCTCTCTACTTAGGAAACATACTCTTTAGAGCTCCATCAAAACCTCCTGTTATGAACATCCCTCAAGGCCCCGATTCAAGCACCCCATTTCAAGGTCTACATGGACACAAATGCACATTATGACCCATCCTCAACTCACCCATTTCAACACACTCGCCTCGGATGCTCCCGTAGATCCAGCAGATCGAAATTGCCTTGGCTCTATGAGACACCCGGAATGGGAGGCAGGCTGCCCAGGCATCCATCCTTAGAACCCTGCTCTGGATAACTTCCTTATGGGATGTCCTGGAGCCATCCAACAGGTCTCGACTGTCCCACAGAAGGAATCATTGCGGTTTGGAGCATCTCACAATTCCCATCGTGGGAAAACCTCCATGTCCTCGTGACACCGTCCCCTTCATGAAGGGGCCGTCATGGACACAAACTTCGACCTAAGCCAACGTCTGATCCTAGCTCTGTCTTCAGGCATACGGGATCACAAATCATCTCTGCAGAGGGTGCCTGCTGTCCCCTCACCCCGAAATCTAAGTCTGGCTTGTGTTCTCAGAATTTTTTCCTCACACTCCTGGCCCACAAGCCTTCCAGTTTGGGAATTCTGGAGCCACTATGTGGCACTGTGTCTTCCCTCCAGAAGAAAAACGTTGCCCTCTGGGGCTACCCAGTAACCACAAATGAGTACCATCCTGCACGACACTCGACTGCACCCCAATGATACAGTCTAGCCTGGGCACTAATTCCCTGTCTGCCACAGCCTGAGCCTGCACCTCCCAACCCACACTCAACAGCTGGCCGAATACTGAGCACATCAGACACACCATGGCCTTAGGTCTTCATCTCTTCCCAACCTCAGTTTTCAGGCTTCAGAACCTAGACCTTAAATCCAATCACAGTCCAGGAGTGAAAGTGTTGCAGAAATTAGTACTCCATCTTCCCCATGGCCAGAAAACTTGTGGTTGCCATATTGTGCAACGTTCAGTGTAGGAGAAACCAGCATGGTACATTAGGCCACGCCCTGACTTGAGGGGCTCCTTGGGCACAAAAACACATTGTGAAACTCAGTGTGAGACCTATCCTCAAGGAAGGCCTCTCAGTGTCTGGACCAAGAGCCCACATATGGGGCTTGCCATGTTCTTAGGTCCCAATGTTAACCAGAGGTCTGGTTGTCAAGTCGCCCCTCGCCAAGACTTTGCTCTTGAATCCCTCTTTGGGTGGTCCACCTTAGGTAAAAATAATAATAATAATAATAAAATAAACAAAAAAACAAGAAAGGCCTCCTCCCTTCCCACAGAATGACCCCAAACTCTTGGGATCAGGTCAAATCCCCAGAAAGGGAGCCTCATCGATGGCCCATGAGGACACCCCGACATTCCATGGCAATCGGAGACACATTTCCAGAAAAAAAAAAAAAAAGCATGAGCCAACACCTCACATTCGCCCTTTGTTCATATCCCGAAGAGTTCTCCTCACGGTCTATAGATCGGGCCGGCCATACCTACATCCCCCAACCTAAGTGGAGTTTGTGGTTTCAGACTTTTGTCCAAATAGCCCTGGACCACACACGCTCCACACTTGGGTCCCTGGAGCCACACCTCAGGACTGTGCTTCCCTTTCAAGGGAATTCTTCCCATTCCATTGGCCACAGCCTTGCAAATGAGGAAAAAACTCCAAAGTCACCGAGGCCATCCCATTAGTGTAGGCCGCCCAGGACAAACAGGGGTGATCTCAAACCAGCTGAGCAACTACCTCCACTCAGACAACAGATGTCCCCAGAGAAGAATATTGAACCGGACAGGCCCCTAGGCCCTAATCAGATCCATTGCTTTGGTTTTCAGGCATCTCTCCTCAGAGGCCTCGTTTCCAATACCAGCATATGGTGGTTTCCTGAGGCACCAATAAGAACAAATCTCGTCTCCCCATGGAAAACTTGCTCATTGGAGCTTTGTCATAACCTCTGGTTAGGAGAATCCTTCAGGGCCCTGGTGCCACTGCCCCAGACCAAGGTCTCCATGGACTCAAACCAACATTAAGACCATCCTCAGGAAAGTCCATTTCAACTCAGCCCCCTCTGTTGCTACCCCAAGCCAGCAGATCAAACGTTTCTTGTTGCTAGGAGACAATTGGAATGTGAGGCTGGCTGCCCAGGCATCCATACTTAGAACCCTGTTCTGGAAAAATACCTTATAAGACGTCCTGGAGCCATCCAACAAATCTTAATTGTCCCACAGAAGGAATCCTTGCGGTTTGGAGCATCTCACAACTCCAATAGTGGGAAAACCCCCATGGGCTCATAATGTCCCCCCTTCATGAAGGGGCCCCAATGGACAGAAACTCAAACCTGAGCCAAAGTCTGATCCTCGACCTGACTTCAGACGCATGAGATCTCAATTCAGCTCTGCAGAGTGTGCCTGCCATGTCCTTGCACCAAAACCTAAGCCTAGCTTGTGTTCTCAGACTTCCGTCCTCACTCTCCTGGCCCAGAAGCCCTCCAGTTTGGGAATTCCGATGCCACAATGCATCACTCTGCCTGCCCTCCAGAAGAAAAACTTTGCCCTATGCTGCTAATAAGAAACCCCAAATGATTTTCTAATGCATGCCACTCGATTGTAAAGCAATTATACAGCCCACCCTGTATTCTAATGCCCTGTCTGGCACAGCCTGAGACAAGACATCCCAAACGACACCCAGACAGCTGGCCCCAACCTGGACACATAGGACCCGCTATGGCTGTAGGTCGTCATCTCTTCCCAACCTCGGTTTTCAGGCTTCAGAACCTAGACCTTATCTCCAATCACTGCCCAGGGGTGAACGTGATGCAGAAATTAGAATTCCTCCTTCCCCATGGCCAGAAACCTTGTGGTTGGCATGTTGTCCAACGTTCAATGTGGGAAATTCTGCATTGTCCGAAAGGCCACGCCAGTGCTTGAGGGCTGCCTAGGGCACAGACATGCATTGTGACCTGCAGCGTGAGTCCCGTATTAAAGTAACGCCTCTCAGTGGCTGGACCAAAATCTTGCATATGGGGCTTGTCATATCCATAGGCCCCCAACTTAACCAGAGGGCGAATATTCCAGTTGTCAGTACCCACTGCTATGCTCTAGATTCCCTCTACATGGGGGACACATGAAGCAGAAAACAGGACACTTCCCTTCCCACAGAATGACCCCAAACTCTTGGGGGCTGAACAAACTACCAGAGAGGGAGACTTCTACGACTCAAGAGGCAACTCCTACATTAAACGGCCATTGTGGACAAAACATCCAGAGACAAAAGCCTGAGCGACTGCCTCCCTCTCACCCTTCTTTCATATCCAGAGGAGCTCCCCTCATGGACTGTAGATCAGGCCTGCCGTAACCTCAGCCCCAAACCTGAGCTGTGTTAGGGTTTTTGGATGTCTGTCTTCACAGCCATGGCCCACACGGCATCCAGGATGGGGTCTCTGGAGCCACACCACAGAACTGTGCCTGCTCTCTCCTAAGAAACTGCCCATTCCATTGGCCACAACTCTACAAAATAGTAGAAACCTCAAGGTCCCCAAGGACATCCCACTACCGCAAGCCGCACTGGACAAATAGGGGCATTATGACACAAGCTGAGCAACTACTACCTCCATGCAGACACACAGACAGATATCCGCAGAGACAGAAGATTGAACCAGACAGGCCCCTAGGCCCTATTATGAACTCTTGCTTTGGTGTCCAGGTATCACTTCTCAGAGGCCTGGGTTCGAAGACCAGCATACGGGGCTTTCCTGAGGCACCAGACAGAAGACCTCTCATCTCCACATGGGAAGCTTCCTTGTTGGAGTTGTGTCAAGCCCTTCGGGTTGGAGAATCCTGCAGAGTCCCTTAGCTACTGCCACATTCCAAGGTCTCCATGGCCACTAAACCACATTATGACTCATCCTCATAAGAGTCCATTTAAACTCAGCCTTCTGGGTACTCACCCAAGAATCCGAAGATTGAGGGTGCCTTGTCTCCACCAGGCAATGGGAAGGTGAGTTGGCGTTTCTCGGCATCCATGCTTAGGCCCCTGCTCTCGAGTCTTTCTGTATGGGGCATCAAGGGAGCATCCAATAGTACTCGACTGTCCTGAAGAAGGAAACTTTGAAGTTTGGAGCAGCTCACAACTCCCAAGTAGGGAAACCTCCCTGGCCTCATGACGCTCCCACCCCCTTCATGTAAGGGCCGTCATAGACACAAACTCCAGCTTGAGGCAACATCTGATACTCGCCCTGACCTCACTGCAGGATATCTCGATTCAGCCTCTGCAGAGTGGACCTGCCATGCTCTTGGTCCCAAAACTCGTGCTAGCTTGTGTTTTCAGACTTCCTTCCTCACAATCCTGGCCACACCCCTCCAGTTTGGCAATTCTGGAGACACAATGCAGCACTCTGCCTGCCCTCCAGAAGAAAAATGTTGCCCTATAGGGCTAACCAGAAACGCCAAATGAGTAACAACTTGCATGCCACTCGACCATACCCCAATTATACAGTCTAGCCTGTGCACTAAAGCCCTGTCTGACACAGCCTGAGGGCAGACCTCCAGTCCAACACCCAGACAGCTGGCCGTACACAGAGCATATCACACCCACAATGGCTTTAGGCCATCATCTCTACCCAACCTCAGTTTTCACCTTCAGAACCTGGACCTTATCTCCACTCACTGCTCAGGAATGAATGTGATGCAAGAATCAGAACTTCTCCTTCGCCTTGGCAAGAAACCTAGTGGTTGGCATGTTGTCCAATGTTCATTGTAGGAGAAAGCAGCATGGACTATGAGGCCCCACCTATCCCTGAGGGCCACAATTTGCACAAACACACATTGTGACCCTCAGCGTGAACCCTATCCTCATGTAAAGCCTCTTAGTGACTGGAACAACAGCCCACATATGGGACTTGCCAAGCCCCTAGTCCCCCAATCTCAACCAGAGTTCGAGATGTCTAGTCACCCCTACTCAGGGCTCTACTCTGGAATCCCTCTTTGGTGGAACACCTGAGGTAAAAAAAAAATACAGAAAGGACTCTTCCCATCCACAGAATGATCCCAACCCCTTGGGATCAGGCCAAATCACCAGAGAAAGAATTGTCCATGGCCCTTGAGGACACCCCGACATTCCACGGCCACCGTTGACACAAAATCCAGAGACAAAAGCTTGAGCAAGCGCCACATACTCGGCCTTTGTTCATAGCCCGGAAAATTCTCACGGTCTGTAGATCGAGCCTTCATACATACATCCCCAAACCTAAGCTGAGTTTGTGTTTTCAGACTTCTGTCCCCACAGTCCTGGCCCACACACCATCCAAGCTGGGGCCCCTGGAGACACACCTCAGGACTGTGGCTTCCCTCTCCAGGGGAATTCTGCCATTTCCATTGGCCAAAACCCTATAGATTAGGAGAATCCTCCAAACTCCCCGAGGCCATCCCAATAGTGTTGGCTGCCCAGGACAAACAGGGATGATCTTTCACAAGTTAGGAAACCACCTCCACTCAGACCCAGAGACAGATATCCCCATAGAATAAGATTGAACTGGACAGGCACTTAGGCTCTAATCAGATCCATTGCTTTTGTTTCCAGGCATCTCTCCTCAGAGGCCTGGTTTCCAATACCAGAATACGGGGGATTACTGAGGCACTCATCAGAAAAATCTCATCTCCACATAGGAAATGTACTCTTTGGAGCTCTATAAAAACCTCTGTTTAGGAGAATCTTTCAGGGCCCCGGATCAAGCGCCCCATTCCAAGGTCTCCATGGACTTAAACCCACAATATGATCTATTGTCGGGAGAGTCCATGTCAACTCAACCCCCTTGGTTTCTCCCCCAGGCCTGCAGATCAAACCTGCCTTGTTGCTATGAGACAACTAGAATGGGAGTCGGGCTGCCCAGGCATCCATCCTTAGAACCCTACTCTGGAGTCGTTCCACATGGGACATCCTAGAGCCATCCAACAGGTCTCAAGTGTCCCACAGAAGGAATCTTTGCAGTCTGGAGCATCTCACAACTCCCATTGTGGGAAAATCTACATGGCCTCTTGAGACGCTCCACTTTATAAAGGGGCCATCATGGACAGAAACTCCAACCTGAGCAAACGTCTGATATTCGCCCTGACTTCAGGTGCATGAGATCTTGATTCAGCTCTGCAGAGTGTGCCTTCTGTGCACTCACCCCCAAAACTAAGCCTAGCTTGTGTTCTCAGACTACCGTCCTCACACCCCTGCCCCAAAAGCCCTACAGATTGGCAATACTGGGGCCATAATGCAGCACACTGCCTGCCCTCCAGAAGAAAAACGTTGCCTTATGGAGCTACCTAGAAACCCGAATAAGGATCAACTGAACGCCACTCGACTGCACCCCAAATATGCAGTCTACCCTGTCTAATGCCTTGTCTGACACAGCATGAGCCCACACCTCCAGACCTACGCTCAACAGCTGGCCGCACACTGAGCTCATTGGACCCATCAGGTCCTTAGGTCTTCATCTCTTCCAACCTCAGTTTTCGGGTTTCAGAACCTAGACCTAAACTCCAAACACTGTCCAGGGGTGAACGTGATGCAGAAATCACAACTCTTCCTTCGCCATGGCTGGAAACCTTGTGGTTGGCATATTCTCCAACGTTCAGTGTAGAAGAATCAAGCGTGGCCCATGAGGCACTTCCCATGCTTGAGGGCCTTGTTGGGCACAAATAGGCATTGTGAACCTGAGCATGAGCCCTGTCCTCAAGGAAGGCCTCTCAGTGTCTGAATCAAGAGCCCGCCTATTGGACTTGCCATGCCCCTAGGCCCCCAAACTTAAACAGAGGTGGGGATATCCAGTTGTCCCTCCCAAGGACTCTGCTCTGGAATCCCTCTTTTATTGGGACACTTGAGGTACATAAAATAAAATATAAAATAAAATAAAATAAAAAACAGAAAAGACTCCCCCCATCCCACAGAATGTACCCAAACTCTTGGGATCGGGTCAAATCCTCAGAGAAGGAATGCCATCCACAACCCATGAGGCCATGCCAGCATTCCACCCACATTGTTGACACAAATCCAGAGACAAAACCTGAGCAAGCACCTCAAACTCACCCTTTTTCATATCCCTAAGTGTTATCACAGTCTGTAGATTGGGCGTGCCATACCTATGTCCCCAATCCTAAGCAGAGTTTGCGTTTTCAGACTTTTGTCCCCACAGGCCTGGCCCACACAGCCTCAAGGCTGGGCCCCTAGAGCCAAACTCAGAACTGTGCCTGCCCTCTCCAGGGGATTTCTGCCCATTCCATTGGCCACAACCCTATAGATTAGGAGAAACTCCAAAGTCCCGAAGCCATCCCAATATTATAGGCTGCCCAGGACAAACAGGGGCGATCTGACACAAGCTGAGCAACTACATCCCCTCAGATCCTTAGACACGTATCTTCAGGAAAGAGATTGAACCGGACAGGCACCTAGGCCCTAATCATCTCAATTGCTTTTGTTTCCAGTCATCTCTCCTCAGAGGCCTGGTTTCCAATAGCAGCATATGGGAGATTCCTTAGGCACTCATCAAAACAATTCTCTTCTATACATAGGAAACGTACTCTTTAGAGCCCATCAAAACCTCCGGTTATGAACATCCCTCAAGGCCCCGGATCAAGCACCCCATTCCAAGGTCTACATGGACACAAATGCACATTATGACCCATCCTCAACTCACCCATTTCAACACACCCGCCTCGGTTGCTCCCCTAGATCCAGCAGATCGAACTTGCCTTGGCGCTATGAGACACCTGGAATGGGAGGCAGGCTGCCCAGGCATCCATCCTTAGAACCCTGCTCTGAATAACTTCCTTATGGGATGTCCTGGAGCCATCCAACAGGTCTCGACTGTCCCACAGAAGGAATCATTGCGGTTTGGAGCATCTCACAATTCCCATCGTGGGAAAACCTCCATGTCCTCGTGACACCGTCCCCTTCATGAAGGGGCCGTCATGGACAGAAACTCCGACGTAAGCCAACGTCTGATCCTAGCTCTGTCTTCAGGCATACGGGATCACAAATCATCTCTGCAGAGGGTGCCTGCCGTCCCCTCACCCCGAAATCTAAGTCTGGCTTGTGTTCTCAGAATTTTTTCCTCACACTCCTGGCCCACAAGCCTTCCAGTTTGGGAATTCTGGAGCCACTATGTGGCACTGTGTCTTCCCTCCAGAAGAAAAACGTTGCCCTCTGGGGCTACCCAGTAACTACAAATGAGTACCATCCTGCACGAAACTCGACTGCACCCCAATGATACAGTCTAGCCTGGGCACTAATTCCCTGTCTGCCACAGCCTGAGCCTGCACCTCCCAACCCACACTCAACAGCTGGCCGAACAATGAGCACATCAGACACACCATGGCCTTAGGTCTTCATCTCTTCCCAACCTCAGTTTTCAGGCTTAAGAACCTAGACCTTAAATCCAATCACAGTCCAGGAGTGAAAGTGTTGCAGAAATTAGTACTCCATCTTCCCCATGGCCAGAAAACTTGTGGTTGCCATATTGTGCAACGTTCAGTGTAGGAGAAACCAGCATGGTACATTAGGCCACGCCCTGACATGAGGGGCTCCTTGGGCACAAAAACACATTGTGAAACTCAGTGTGAGACCTATCCTCAAGGAAGGCCTCTCAGTGTCTGGACCAAGAGCCCACATATGGGGATTGCCATGTTCTTAGGTTCCAATGTTAACCAGAGGTCTGGTTGTCCAGTTGCCCCAACCCACGACTCTGCTCTGGAATCCCTATTTTGGTGGGCCACCTGAGGTAAAAAAAAAAAAAATAAATAAACAAAAAAACCAGAAAGGCCTCCTCCCTTCCCACAGAATGACCCCAAACTCTTGGGATCAGGTCAAATCCCCAGAAAGGGAGCCTCATCGATGGCCCATGAGGACACCCCGACATTCCATGGCAATCGGAGACACATTTCCAGAAAAAAAAAAAAAAGCATGAGCCAACACCTCACATTCGCCCTTTGTTCATATCCCGAAGAGTTCTCCTCACGGTCTATAGATCGGGCCGGCCATACCTACATCCCCCAACCTAAGTGGAGTTTGTGGTTTCAGACTTTTGTCCAAATAGCCCTGGACCACACACGCTCCACACTTGGGTCCCTGGAGCCACACCTCAGGACTGTGCTTCCCTTTCAAGGGAATTCTTCCCATTCCATTGGCCACAACCTTGCAAATGAGGAAAAACCTCCAAAGTCACCGAGGCCATCCCATTAGTGTAGGCCGCCCAGGACAAACAGGGGTGATCTCAAACCAGCTGAGCAACTACCTCCACTCAGACAACAGATGTCCCCAGAGAAGAATATTGAACCGGACAGGCCCCTAGGCCCTAATCAGATCCATTGCTTTGGTTTTTTGGCATCTCTCCTCAGAGGCCTCGTTTCCAATACCAGCATATGGTGGTTTCCTGAGGCACCAATAAGAACAAATCTCGTCTCCCCATGGCAAACTTGCTCATTGGAGCTTTATCATAACCTCTGGTTAGGAGAATCCTTCAGGGCCCTGGTGCCACTGCCCCAGACCAAGGTCTCCATGGACTCAAACCAACATTAAGACCATCCTCAGGAAAGTCCATTTCAACTCAGCCCCCTCTGTTGCTACCCCAAGCCAGCAGATCAAACGTTTCTTGTTGCTAGGAGACAATTGGAATGTGAGGCTGGCTGCCCAGGCATCCATACTTAGAACCCTGTTCTGGAAAAATACCTTATAAGACGTCCTGGAGCCATCCAACAAATCTTAATTGTCCCACAGAAGGAATCCTTGTGGTTTGGAGCATCTCACAACTCCAATAGTGGGAAAACCCCCATGGGCTCATAATGTCCCCCCTTCATGAAGGGGCCAACATGGACAGAAACTCAAACCTGAGCCAAAGTCTGATCCTCGACCTGACATCAGACGCATGAGATCTCAATTCAGCTCTGCAGAGTGTGCCTGCCATGTCCTTGCACCGAAACCTAAGCCTAGCTTGTGTTCTCAGACTTCCGTCCTCACTCTCCTGGCCCACAAGCCCTCCAGTTTGGGAATTCCGATGCCACAATGCATCACTCTGCCTGCCCTCCAGAAGAAAAACTTTGCCCTATGCTGCTAATAAGAAACCCCAAATGATTTTCTAATGCATGCCACTCGATTGTAAAGCAATTATACAGCCTACCGTGTATACTAATGCCCTGTCTGGCACAGCCTGAGACAAGACATCCCAAACGACACCCAGACAGCTGGCCCCAACCTGGACACATAGGACCCGCTATGGCTGTAGGTCGTCATCTCTTCCCAACCTCGGTTTTCAGGCTTCAGAACCTAGACCTTATCTCCAATCACTGCCCAGGGATGAAAGTGATGCAGAAATTAGAATTCCTCCTTCCCCATGGCCAGAAACCTTGTGGTTGGCATGTTGCCCAACGTTCAATGTGGGAAATTCTGCAATGTCCGAAAGGCCACGCCAGTGCTTGAGGGCCGCCTAGGGCACAGACATGCATTGTGACCTGCAGCGTGAGTCCCGTATTAAAGTAACGCCTCTCAGTGGCTGGACCAAGATCTTGCATATGGGGCTTGTCATATCCATAGGCCCCCAACTTAACCAGAGTGCGAGTATTCCAGTTGTCAGTACCCACTGTTATGCTCTAGATTCCCTCTACATGGGGGACACATGAAGCAGAAAACAGGACACTTCCCTTCCCACAGAATGACCCCAAACTCTTGGGGGCTGAACAAACTACCAGAGAGGGAGACTTCTACGACCCATGAGGCAACTCCTACATTAAACGGCCATTGTGGACAAAACATCCAGAGACAAAAGCCTGAGCGACTGCCTCCCTCTCACCCTTCTTTCATATCCAGAGGAGCTCCCCTCATGGACTGTAGATCAGGCCTGCCGTAACCTCAGCCCCAAACCTGAGCTGTGTTAGGGTTTTTGGATGTCTTTCTTCACAGCCATGGCCCACACGGCATCCAGGATGGGGTCTCTGGAGCCACACCACAGAACTGTGCCTGCTCTCTCCTAAGAAACTGCCCATTCCATTGGCCACAACTCTACAAAATAGTAGAAACCTCAAGGTCCCCAAGGACATCCCACTACCACAAGCCGCACTGGACAAATAGGGGCATTATGACACAAGCTGAGCAACTACTACCTCCATGCAGACACACAGACAGATATCCGCAGAGACAGAAGATTGAACCAGACAGGCCCCTAGGCCCTATTATGAACTCTTGCTTTGGTGTCCAGGTATCACTCCTCAGAGGCCTGGGTTCGAAGACCAGCATACGGGGCTTTCCTGAGGCACCAGACAGAAGACCTCTCATCTCCACATGGGAAGCTTCCTTGTTGGAGTTGTGTCAAGCCCTTCGGGTTGGAGAATCCTGCAGAGTCTCCTAGCTACTGCCACATTCCAAAGTCTCCATGGCCACTAAACCACATTATGACTCATCCTCATAAGAGTCCATTTAAACTCAGCCTTCTGGGTACTCACCCAAGAGCCCGCAGATTGAGCGTGCCTTGTCTCGACCAGGCAATGGGAAGGTGAGTTGGCGTTTCTCGGCATCCATGCTTAGGCCCCTGCTCTCGAGTCTTTCTGTATGGGGCATCAAGGGAGCATCCAATAGTACTCGACTCTCCTTAAGAAGGAAACTTTGAAGTTTGGAGCAGCTCACAGCTCCCAAGTAGGGAAACCTCCCTGGCCTCATGACGCTCCCACCCCCTTCATGTAAGGGCCGTCATAGACACAAACTCCAGCTTGAGGCAACATCTGATACTCGCCCTGACCTCACTGTAGGATATCTCGATTCAGCCTCTGCAGAGTGGACCTGCCATGCTCTTGGTCCCAAAACTCGTGCTAGCTTGTGTTTTCAGACTTCCTTCCTCACAATCCTGGCCACACCCCTCCAGTTTGGCAATTCTGGAGACACAATGCAGCACTCTGCCTGCCCTCCAGAAGAAAAATGTTGCCCTATAGGGCTAACCAGAAACGCCAAATGAGTAACAACCTGCATGCCACTCGACCATACCCCAATTATACAGTCTAGCCTGTGCACTAAAGCCCTGTCTGACACAGCCTGAGGGCAGACCTCCAGTCCAACACCCAGACAGCTGGCCGTACACAGAGCATATTACACCCACAATGGCTTTAGGCCATCATCTCTACCCAACCTCAGTTTTCACCTTCAGAACCTAGACCTTATCTCCACTCACTGTTCAGGAATGAATGTGATGCAAGAATCAGAACTTCTCCTTCGCCTTGGCAAGAAACCTAGTGGTTGGCATGTTGTCCAATGTTCATTGTAGGAGAAAGCAGCATGGACTATGAGGCCCCACCTATCCCTGAGGGCCACAATTTGCACAAACACACATTGTGACCCTCAGCGTGAACCCTATCCTCATGTAAAGCCTCTTAGTGACTGGAACAACAGCCCACATATGGGACTTGCCAAGCCCCTAGTCCCCCAATCTCAACCAGAGTTCGAGATGTCTAGTCACCCCTACTCAGGGCTCTACTCTGGAATCCTTCTTTGGTGGAACACCTGAGGTAAAAAAAAAAAAAATACAGAAAGGACTCTTCCCATCCACAGAATGATCCCAACCCCTTGGGATCAGGCCAAATCACCAGAGAAAGAATTGTCCATGTCCCTTGAGGACACCCCGACATTCCACGGCCACCGTTGACACAAAATCCAGAGACAAAAGCTTGAGCAAGCGCCACATACTCGCCCTTTGTTCATAGCCCGGAAAACTCTCACGGTCTGTAGATCGAGCCTTCATACATACATCCCCAAACCTAAGCTGAGTTTGTGTTTTCAGACTTCTGTCCCCACAGTCCTGGCCCACACACCATCCAAGCTGGGGCCCCTGGAGACACACCTCAGGACTGTGGCTTCCCTCTCCAGGGGAATTCTGCCATTTCCATTGGCCACAACCCTATAGATTAGGGGAATCCTCCAAACTCCCCGATGCCATCCCAATAGTGCTGGCTGCCCAGGACAAACAGGGATGATCTTTCACAAGTTAGGAAACTACCTCCATTCAGACCCAGAGACAGATATCCCCATAGAATAAGATTGAACTGGACAGGCACTTAGGCTCTAATCAGATCCATTGCTTTTGTTTCCAGGCATCTCTCCTCAGAGGCCTGGTTTCCAATACCAGAATACGGGGGATTACTGAGGCACTCATCAGAAAAATCTCATCTCCACATAGGAAATGTACTCTTTGGAGCTCTATAAAAACCTCTGTTTAGGAGAATCTTTCTGGGCCCCAGATCAAGCGCCCCATTCCAAGGTCTCCATGGACTTAAACCCACATTATGATCTATTGTCGGGAGAGTCCATGTCAACTCAACCCCCTTGGTTTCTCCCCCAGGCCTGCAGATCAAACCTGCCTTGTTGCTAGGAGACAACTAGAATGGGAGGCGGGCTGCCCAGGCATCCATCCTTTGAACCCTACTCTGGAGTCGTTCCACATGGGACATCCTAGAGCCATCCAACAGGTCTCAAGTGTCCCACAGAAGGAATCTTTGCAGTCTGGAGCATCTCACAACTCCCATTGTGGGAAAATCTACATGGCCTCTTGAGACGCTCCACTTTATAAAGGGGCCATCATGGACAGAAACTCCAACCTGAGCAAACGTCTGATATTCGCCCTGACTTCAGGTGCATGAGATCTTGATTCAGCTCTGCAGAGTGTGCCTTCTGTGCACTCACCCCCAAAACTAAGCCTAGCTTGTGTTCTCAGACTACCGTCCTCACACCCCTGCCCCAAAAGCCCTACAGATTGGCAATACTGGGGCCATAATGCAGCACACTGCCTGCCCTCCAGAAGAAAAACGTTGCCTTATGGAGCTACCTAGAAACCCGAATAAGGATCAACTGAACGCCACTCGACTGCACCCCAAATATGCAGTCTACCCTGTCTAATGCCTTGTCTGACACAGCATGAGCCCACACCTCCAGACCTACGCTCAACAGCTGGCCGCACACTGAGCTCATTGGACCCATCAGGTCCTTAGGTCTTCATCTCTTCCAACCTCAGTTTTCGGGTTTCAGAACCTAGACCAAAACTCCAAACACTGTCCAGGGGTGAACGTGATGCAGAAATCACAACTCTTCCTTCGCCATGGCTGGAAACCTTGTGGTTGGCATATTCTCCAACGTTCAGTGTAGAAGAATCTAGCGTGGCCCATGAGGCACTTCCCATGCTTGAGGGCCTTGTTGGGCACAAATAGGCATTGTGAACCTGAGCATGAGCCCTGTCCTCAAGGAAGGCCTCTCAGTGTCTGAATCAAGAGCCCGCCTATTGGACTTGCCATGCCCCTAGGCCCCCAAACTTAAACAGAGGTGGGGATATCCAGTTGTCCCTCCCAAGGACTCTGCTCTGGAATCCCTCTTTTATTGGGACACTTGAGGTACATAAAATAAAATATAAAATAAAATAAAATAAAAAACAGAAAAGACTCCCCCCATCCCACAGAATGTACCCAAACTCTTGGGATCGGGTCAAATCCTCAGAGAAGGAAAGCCATCCACAACCCATGCGGCCACGCCAGCATTCCACCCACATTGTTGACACAAATCCAGAGACAAAACCTGAGCAAGCACCTCAAACTCAACCTTTTTCATATCCCTAAGTGTTATCACAGTCTGTAGATTGGGCGTGCCATACCTATGTCCCCAATCCTAAGCAGAGTTTGTGTTTTCAGACTTTTGTCCCCACAGGCCTGGCCCACACAGCCTCAAGGCTGGGCCCCTAGAGCCAAACTCAGAACTGTGCCTGCCCTCTCCAGGGGATTTCTGCCCATTCCATTGGCCACAACCCTATAGATTAGGAGAAACTCCAAAGTCCCGAAGCCATCCCAATATTATAGGCTGCCCAGGACAAACAGGGGCGATCTGACACAAGCTGAGCAACTACATCCCCTCAGATCCTTAGACACATATCCTCAGGAAAGAGATTGAACCGGACAGGCACCTAGGCCCTAATCATCTCGATTGCTTTTGTTTCCAGTCATCTCTCCTCAGAGGCCTGGTTTCCAATACCAGCATATGGGAGATTCCTTAGGCACTCATCAAAACAATTCTCTTCTATACATAGGAAACGTACTCTTTAGAGCCCATCAAAACCTCCGGTTATGAACATCCCTCAAGGCCCCGGATCAAGCACCCCATTCCAAGGTCTACATGGACACAAATGCACATTATGACCCATCCTCAACTCACCCATTTCAACACACCTGCCTCGGTTGCTCCCCTAGATCCAGCAGATCAAACTTGCCTTGGCGCTATGAGACACCTGGAATGGGAGGCAGGCTGCCCAGGCACCATCCTTAGAACCATGCTCTGAATAACTTCCTTATGGGATGTCCTGGAGCCATCCAACAGGTCTCGACTGTCCCACAGAAGGAATCATTGCGGTTTGGAGCATCTCACAATTCCCATCGTGGGAAAACCTCCATGTCCTCGTGACACCGTCCCCTTCATGAAGGGGCCGTCATGGACAGAAACTCCGACGTAAGCCAACGTCTGATCCTAGCTCTGTCTTCAGGCATACGGGATCTCGAATCATCTCTGCAGAGGGTGCCTGCCGTCCCCTCACCCCGAAATCTAAGTCTGGCTTGTGTTCTCAGAATTTTTTTCTCACACTCCTGGCCCACAAGCCTTCCAGTTTGGGAATTCTGGAGCCACTATGTGGCACTGTGTCTTCCCTCCAGAAGAAAAACGTTGCCCTCTGGGGCTACCCAGTAACCACAAATGAGTACCATCCTGCACAAAACTCGACTGCATCCCAATGATACAGTCTAGCCTGGGCACTAATTCCCTGTCTGCCACAGCCTGAGCCTGCACCTCCCAACCCACACTCAACAGCTGGCCGAACACTGAGCACATCAGTCACACCATGGCCTTAGGTCTTCATCTCTTCCCAACCTCAGTTTTCAGGCTTCAGAACCTAGACCTTAAATCCAATCACAGTCCAGGAGTGAAAGTGTTGCAGAAATTAGAACTCCTTCTTCCCCATGGCCAGAAAACTTGTGGTTGCCATATTGTGCAACGTTCAGTGTAGGAGAAACCAGAATGGTACATTAGGCCACGCCCTGACTTGAGGGGCTCCTTGGGCACAAAAACACATTGTGAAACTCAGTGTGAGACCTATCCTCAAGGAAGGCCTCTCAGTGTCTGGAACAAGAGCCCAAATATGGGGCTTGCCATGTTCTTAGGTCCCAATGTTAACCAGAGGTCTGATTGTCAAGTCGCCCCTCGCCAGGACTCTGCTCTTGAATCCCTCTTTTGGTGGTCCACCTTAGGTAAAAATAATAATAATAATAATAAAATAAACAAAAAAACAAGAAAGGCCTCCTCCCTTCCCACAGAATGACCCCAAACTCTTGGGATCAGGTCAAATCCCCAGAAAGGGAGCCTCATCGATGGCCCATGAGGACACCCCGACATTCCATGGCAATCGGTGACACATTTCCAGAAAAAAAAAAAAAAAAAAGCATGAGCCAGCACCTCACATTCGCCCTTTGTTCATATCCCGAAGAGTTCTCCTCACGGTCTATAGATCGGGCCGGCCATACCTACATCCCCCAACCTAAGTGGAGTTTGTGGTTTCAGACTTTTGTCCAAATAGCCCTGGACCACACACGCTCCACACTTGGGTCCCTGGAGCCACACCTCAGGACTGTGCTTCCCTTTCAAGGGAATTCTTCCCATTCCATTGGCCACAGCCTTGCAAATGAGGAAAAAACTCCAAAGTCACCGAGGCCATCCCATTAGTGTAGGCCGCCCAGGACAAACAGGGGTGATCTCAAACCAGCTGAGCAACTACCTCCACTCAGACAACAGATGTCCCCAGAGAAGAATATTGAACCGGACAGGCCCCTAGGCCCTAATCAGATCCATTGCTTTGGTTTTCAGGCATCTCTCCTCAGAGGCCTCGTTTCCAATACCAGCATATGGTGGTTTCCTGAGGCACCAATAAGAACAAATCTCGTCTCCCCATGGAAAACTTGCTCATTGGAGCTTTGTCATAACCTCTGGTTAGGAGAATCCTTCAGGGCCCTGGTGCCACTGCCCCAGACCAAGGTCTCCATGGACTCAAACCAACATTAAGACCATCCTCAGGAAAGTCCATTTCAACTCAGCCCCCTCTGTTGCTACCCCAAGCCAGCAGATCAAACGTTTCTTGTTGCTAGGAGACAATTGGAATGTGAGGCTGGCTGCCCAGGCATCCATACTTAGAACCCTGTTCTGGAAAAATACCTTATAAGACGTCCTGGAGCCATCCAACAAATCTTAATTGTCCCACAGAAGGAATCCTTGCGGTTTGGAGCATCTCACAACTCCAATAGTGGGAAAACCCCCATGGGCTCATAATGTCCCCCCTTCATGAAGGGGCCAACATGGACAGAAACTCAAACCTGAGCCAAAGTCTGATCCTCGACCTGACTTCAGACGCATGAGATCTCAATTCAGCTCTGCAGAGTGTGCCTGCCATGTCCTTGCACCAAAACCTAAGCCTAGCTTGTGTTCTCAGACTTCCGTCCTCACTCTCCTGGCCCACAAGCCCTCCAGTTTGGGAATTCCGATGCCACAATGCAGCACTCTGCCTGCCCTCCAGAAGAAAAACTTTGCCCTATGCTGCTAATAAGAAACCCCAAATGATTTTCTAATGCATGCCACTCGATTGTAAAGCAATTATACAGCCCACCCTGTATTCTAATGCCCTGTCTGGCATAGCCTGAGACAAGACATCCCAAACGACACCCAGACAGCTGGCCCCAACCTGGACACATAGGACCCGCTATGGCTGTAGGTCGTCATCTCTTCCCAACCTCGGTTTTCAGGCTTCAGAACCTAGACCTTATCTCCAATCACTGCCCAGGGGTGAACGTGATGCAGAAATTAGAATTCCTCCTTCCCCATGGCCAGAAACCTTGTGGTTGGCATGTTGTCCAACGTTCAATGTGGGAAATTCTGCATTGTCCGAAAGGCCACGCCAGTGCTTGAGGGCTGCCTAGGGCACAGACATGCATTGTGACCTGCAGCGTGAGTCCCGTATTAAAGTAACGCCTCTCAGTGGCTGGACCACGATCTTGCATATGGGGCTTGTCATATCCATAGGCCCCCAACTTAACCAGAGGGCGAGTATTCCAGTTGTCAGTACCCACTGCTATGCTCTAGATTCCCTCTACATGGGGGACACATGAAGCAGAAAACAGGACACTTCCCTTCCCACAGAATGACCCCAAACTCTTGGGGGCTGAACAAACTACCAGAGAGGGAGACTTCTACGACTCAAGAGGCAACTCCTACATTAAACGGCCATTGTGGACAAAACATCCAGAGACAAAAGCCTGAGCGACTGCCTCCCTCTCACCCTTCTTTCATATCCAGAGGAGCTCCCCTCATGGACTGTAGTACAGGCCTGCCGTAACCTCAGCCCCAAACCTGAGCTGTGTTAGGGTTTTTGGATGTCTTTCTTCACAGCCATGGCCCACACGGCATCCAGGATGGGGTCTCTGGAGCCACACCACAGAACTGTGCCTGCTCTCTCCTAAGAAACTGCCCATTCCATTGGCCACAACTCTACAAAATAGTAGAAACCTCAAGGTCCCCAAGGACATCCCACTACCGCAAGCCGCACTGGACAAATAGGGGCATTATGACACAAGCTGAGCAACTACTACCTCCATGCAGACACACAGACAGATATCCGCAGAGACAGAAGATTGAACCAGACAGGCCCCTAGGCCCTATTATGAACTCTTGCTTTGGTGTCCAGGTATCACTCCTCAGAGGCCTGGGTTCGAAGACCAGCATACGGGGCTTTCCTGAGGCACCAGACAGAAGACCTCTCATCTCCACATGGGAAGCTTCCTTGTTGGAGTTGTGTCAAGCCCTTCGGGTTGGAGAATCCTGCAGAGTCCCTTAGCTACTGCCACATTCCAAGGTCTCCATGGCCAATAAACCACATTATGACTCATCCTCATAAGAGTCCATTTAAACTCAGCCTTCTGGGTACTCACCCAAGAGTCCGAAGATTGAGGGTGCCTTGTCTCCACCAGGCAATGGGAAGGTGAGTTGGCGTTTCTCGGCATCCATGCTTAGGCCCCTGCTCTCGAGTCTCTCTGTATGGGGCATCAAGGGAGCATCCAATAGTACTCGACTGTCCTGAAGAAGGAAACTTTGACGTTTGGAGCAGCTCACAACTCCCAAGTAGGGAAACCTCCCTGGCCTCATGACGCTCCCACCCCCTTCATGTAAGGGCCGTCATAGACACAAACTCCAGCTTGAGGCAACATCTGATACTCGCCCTGACCTCACTGCAGGATATCTCGATTCAGCCTCTGCAGAGTGGACCTGCCATGCTCTTGGTCCCAAAACTCGTGCTAGCTTGTGTTTTCAGACTTCCTTCCTCACAATCCTGGCCACACCCCTCCAGTTTGGCAATTCTGGAGACACAATGCAGCACTCTGCCTGCCCTCCAGAAGAAAAATGTTGCCCTATAGGGCTAACCAGAAACACCAAATGAGTAACAACCTGCATGCCACTCGACCATACCCCAATTATACAGTCTAGCCTGTGCACTAAAGCCCTGTCTGAAACAGCCTGAGGGTAGACCTCCTGTCCAACACCCAGACAGCTGGCCGTACACAGAGCATATCACACCCACAATGGCTTTAGGCCATCATCTCTACCCAACCTCAGTTTTCACCTTCAGAACCTGGACCTTATCTCCACTCACTGCTCAGGAATGAATGTGATGCAAGAATCAGAACTTCTCCTTCGCCTTGGCAAGAAACCTAGTGGTTGGCATGTTGTCCAATGTTCATTGTAGGAGAAAGCAGCATGGACTATGAGGCCCCACCTATCCCTGAGGGCCACAATTTGCACAAACACACATTGTGACCCTCAGCGTGAACCCTATCCTCATGTAAAGCCTCTTAGTGACTGGAACAACAGCCCACATATGGGACTTGCCAAGCCCCTAGTCCCCCAATCTCAACCAGAGTTCGAGATGTCTAGTCACCCCTACTCAGGGCTCTACTCTGGAATCCCTCTTTGGTGGAACACCTGAGGTAAAAAAAAAATACAGAAAGGACTCTTCCCATCCACAGAATGATCCCAACCCCTTGGGATCAGGCCAAATCACCAGAGAAAGAATTGTCCATGGCCCTTGAGGACACCCCGACATTCCACGGCCACCGTTGACACAAAATCCAGAGACAAAAGCTTGAGCAAGCGCCACATACTCGCCCTTTGTTCATAGCCCGGAAAATTCTCACGGTCTGTAGATCGAGCCTTCATACATACATCCCCAAACCTAAGCTGAGTTTGTGTTTTCAGACTTCTGTCCCCACAGTCCTGGCCCACACACCATCCAAGCTGGGGCCCCTGGAGACACACCTCAGGACTGTGGCTTCCCTCTCCAGGGGAATTCTGCCATTTCCATTGGCCAAAACCCTATAGATTAGGAGAATCCTCCAAACTCCCCGATGCCATCCCAATAGTGTGGGCTGCCCAGGACAAACAGGGATGATCTTTCACAAGTTAGGAAACTACCTCCACTCAGACCCAGAGACAGATATCCCCATAGAATAAGATGGAACTGGACAGGCACTTAGGCTCTAATCAGATCCATTGCTTTTGTTTCCAGGCATCTCTCCTCAGAAGCCTGGTTTCCAATACCAGAATACGGGGGATTACTGAGGCACTCATCAGAAAAATCTCATCTCCACATAGGAAATGTACTCTTTGGAGCTCTATAAAAACCTCTGTTTAGGAGAATCTTTCAGGGCCCCAGATCAAGCGCCCCATTCCAAGGTCTCCATGGACTTAAACCCACATTATGATCTATTGTCGGGAGAGTCCATGTCAACTCAACCCCCTTGGTTTCTCCCCCAGGGCCTGCAGATCAAACCTGCCTTGTTGCTAGGAGACAACTAGAATGGGAGGCGGGCTGCCCAGGCATCCATCCTTAGAAGCCTACTCTGGAGTCGTTCCACATGGGACATCCCAGAGCCATCCAACAGGTCTCAAGTGTCCCACAGAAGGAATCTTTGCAGTCTGGAGCATCTCACAACTCCCATTGTGGGAAAATCTACATGGCCTCTTGAGACGCTCCACTTTATAAAGGGGCCATCATGGACAGAAACTCCAACCTGAGCAAACGTCTGATATTCGCCCTGACTTCAGGTGCATGAGATCTTGATTCAGCTCTGCAGAGTGTGCCTTCTGTGCACTCACCCCCAAAACTAAGCCTAGCTTGTGTTCTCAGACTACCGTCCTCACACCCCTGCCCCAAAAGCCCTACAGATTGGCAATACTGGGGCCATAATGCAGCACACTGCCTGCCCTCCAGAAGAAAAACGTTGCCTTATGGAGCTACCTAGAAACCCGAATAAGGATCAACTGAACGCCACTCGACTGCACCCCAAATATGCAGTCTACCCTGTCTAATGCCTTGTCTGACACAGCATGAGCCCACACCTCCAGACCTACGCTCAACAGCTGGCCGCACACTGAGCTCATTGGACCCATCAGGTCCTTAGGTCTTCATCTCTTCCAACCTCAGTTTTCGGGTTTCAGAACCTAGACCAAAACTCCAAACACTGTCCAGGGGTGAACGTGATGCAGAAATCACAACTCTTCCTTCGCCATGGCTGGAAACCTTGTGGTTGGCATATTCTCCAACGTTCAGTGTAGAAGAATCTAGCGTGGCCCATGAGGCACTTCCCATGCTTGAGGGCCTTGTTGGGCACAAATAGGCATTGTGAACCTGAGCATGAGCCCTGTCCTCAAGGAAGGCCTCTCAGTGTCTGAATCAAGAGCCCGCCTATTGGACTTGCCATGCCCCTAGGCCCCCAAACTTAAACAGAGGTGGGGATATCCAGTTGTCCCTCCCAAGGACTCTGCTCTGGAATCCCTCTTTTATTGGGACACTTGAGGTACATAAAATAAAATATAAAATAAAATAAAATAAAAAACAGAAAAGACTCCCCCCATCCCACAGAATGTACCCAAACTCTTGGGATCGGGTCAAATCCTCAGAGAAGGAAAGCCATCCACAACCCATGCGGCCACGCCAGCATTCCACCCACATTGTTGACACAAATCCAGAGACAAAACCTGAGCAAGCACCTCAAACTCAACCTTTTTCATATCCCTAAGTGTTATCACAGTCTGTAGATTGGGCGTGCCATACCTATGTCCCCAATCCTAAGCAGAGTTTGTGTTTTCAGACTTTTGTCCCCACAGGCCTGGCCCACACAGCCTCAAGGCTGGGCCCCTAGAGCCAAACTCAGAACTGTGCCTGCCCTCTCCAGGGGATTTCTGCCCATTCCATTGGCCACAACCCTATAGATTAGGAGAAAATCCAAAGTCCCGAAGCCATCCCAATATTATAGGCTGCCCAGGACAAACAGGGGCGATCTGACACAAGCTGAGCAACTACATCCCCTCAGATCCTTAGACACGTATCTTCAGGAAAGAGATTGAACCGGACAGGCACCTAGGCCCTAATCATCTCAATTGCTTTTGTTTCCAGTCATCTCTCCTCAGAGGCCTGGTTTCCAATAGCAGCATATGGGAGATTCCTTAGGCACTCATCAAAACAATTCTCTTCTATACATAGGAAACGTACTCTTTAGAGCCCATCAAAACCTCCGGTTATGAACATCCCTCAAGGCCCCGGATCAAGCACCCCATTCCAAGGTCTACATGGACACAAATGCACATTATGACCCATCCTCAACTCACCCATTTCAACACACCCGCCTCGGTTGCTCCCCTAGATCCAGCAGATCGAACTTGCCTTGGCGCTATGAGACACCTGGAATGGGAGGCAGGCTGCCCAGGCATCCATCCTTAGAACCCTGCTCTGAATAACTTCCTTATGGGATGTCCTGGAGCCATCCAACAGGTCTCGACTGTCCCACAGAAGGAATCATTGCGGTTTGGAGCATCTCACAATTCCCATCGTGGGAAAACCTCCATGTCCTCGTGACACCGTCCCCTTCATGAAGGGGCCGTCATGGACAGAAACTCCGACGTAAGCCAACGTCTGATCCTAGCTCTGTCTTCAGGCATACGGGATCACAAATCATCTCTGCAGAGGGTGCCTGCCGTCCCCTCACCCCGAAATCTAAGTCTGGCTTGTGTTCTCAGAATTTTTTCCTCACACTCCTGGCCCACAAGCCTTCCAGTTTGGGAATTCTGGAGCCACTATGTGGCACTGTGTCTTCCCTCCAGAAGAAAAACGTTGCCCTCTGGGGCTACCCAGTAACTACAAATGAGTACCATCCTGCACGAAACTCGACTGCACCCCAATGATACAGTCTAGCCTGGGCACTAATTCCCTGTCTGCCACAGCCTGAGCCTGCACCTCCCAACCCACACTCAACAGCTGGCCGAACAATGAGCACATCAGACACACCATGGCCTTAGGTCTTCATCTCTTCCCAACCTCAGTTTTCAGGCTTAAGAACCTAGACCTTAAATCCAATCACAGTCCAGGAGTGAAAGTGTTGCAGAAATTAGTACTCCATCTTCCCCATGGCCAGAAAACTTGTGGTTGCCATATTGTGCAACGTTCAGTGTAGGAGAAACCAGCATGGTACATTAGGCCACGCCCTGACATGAGGGGCTCCTTGGGCACAAAAACACATTGTGAAACTCAGTGTGAGACCTATCCTCAAGGAAGGCCTCTCAGTGTCTGGACCAAGAGCCCACATATGGGGATTGCCATGTTCTTAGGTTCCAATGTTAACCAGAGGTCTGGTTGTCCAGTTGCCCCAACCCACGACTCTGCTCTGGAATCCCTATTTTGGTGGGCCACCTGAGGTAAAAAAAAAAAAAAATAAATAAACAAAAAAACCAGAAAGGCCTCCTCCCTTCCCACAGAATGACCCCAAACTCTTGGGATCAGGTCAAATCCCCAGAAAGGGAGCCTCATCGATGGCCCATGAGGACACCCCGACATTCCATGGCAATCGGAGACACATTTCCAGAAAAAAAAAAAAAAAGCATGAGCCAACACCTCACATTCGCCCTTTGTTCATATCCCGAAGAGTTCTCCTCACGGTCTATAGATCGGGCCGGCCATACCTACATCCCCCAACCTAAGTGGAGTTTGTGGTTTCAGACTTTTGTCCAAATAGCCCTGGACCACACACGCTCCACACTTGGGTCCCTGGAGCCACACCTCAGGACTGTGCTTCCCTTTCAAGGGAATTCTTCCCATTCCATTGGCCACAACCTTGCAAATGAGGAAAAACCTCCAAAGTCACCGAGGCCATCCCATTAGTGTAGGCCGCCCAGGACAAACAGGGGTGATCTCAAACCAGCTGAGCAACTACCTCCACTCAGACAACAGATGTCCCCAGAGAAGAATATTGAACCGGACAGGCCCCTAGGCCCTAATCAGATCCATTGCTTTGGTTTTTTGGCATCTCTCCTCAGAGGCCTCGTTTCCAATACCAGCATATGGTGGTTTCCTGAGGCACCAATAAGAACAAATCTCGTCTCCCCATGGCAAACTTGCTCATTGGAGCTTTATCATAACCTCTGGTTAGGAGAATCCTTCAGGGCCCTGGTGCCACTGCCCCAGACCAAGGTCTCCATGGACTCAAACCAACATTAAGACCATCCTCAGGAAAGTCCATTTCAACTCAGCCCCCTCTGTTGCTACCCCAAGACAGCAGATCAAACGTTTCTTGTTGCTAGGAGACAATTGGAATGTGAGGCTGGCTGCCCAGGCATCCATACTTAGAACCCTGTTCTGGAAAAATACCTTATAAGACGTCCTGGAGCCATCCAACAAATCTTAATTGTCCCACAGAAGGAATCCTTGCGGTTTGAAGCATCTCACAACTCCAATAGTGGGAAAACCCCCATGGGCTCATAATGTCCCCCCTTCATGAAGGGGCCAACATGGACAGAAACTCAAACCTGAGCCAAAGTCTGATCCTCGACCTGACATCAGACGCATGAGATCTCAATTCAGCTCTGCAGAGTGTGCCTGCCATGTCCTTGCACCGAAACCTAAGCCTAGCTTGTGTTCTCAGACTTCCGTCCTCACTCTCCTGGCCCACAAGCCCTCCAGTTTGGGAATTCCGATGCCACAATGCATCACTCTGCCTGCCCTCCAGAAGAAAAACTTTGCCCTATGCTGCTAATAAGAAACCCCAAATGATTTTCTAATGCATGCCACTCGATTGTAAAGCAATTATACAGCCTACCGTGTATACTAATGCCCTGTCTGGCACAGCCTGAGACAAGACATCCCAAACGACACCCAGACAGCTGGCCCCAACCTGGACACATAGGACCCGCTATGGCTGTAGGTCGTCATCTCTTCCCAACCTCGGTTTTCAGGCTTCAGAACCTAGACCTTATCTCCAATCACTGCCCAGGGATGAAAGTGATGCAGAAATTAGAATTCCTCCTTCCCCATGGCCAGAAACCTTGTGGTTGGCATGTTGCCCAACGTTCAATGTGGGAAATTCTGCAATGTCCGAAAGGCCACGCCAGTGCTTGAGGGCCGCCTAGGGCACAGACATGCATTGTGACCTGCAGCGTGAGTCCCGTATTAAAGTAACGCCTCTCAGTGGCTGGACCAAGATCTTGCATATGGGGCTTGTCATATCCATAGGCCCCCAACTTAACCAGAGTGCGAGTATTCCAGTTGTCAGTACCCACTGTTATGCTCTAGATTCCCTCTACATGGGGGACACATGAAGCAGAAAACAGGACACTTCCCTTCCCACAGAATGACCCCAAACTCTTGGGGGCTGAACAAACTACCAGAGAGGGAGACTTCTACGACCCATGAGGCAACTCCTACATTAAACGGCCATTGTGGACAAAACATCCAGAGACAAAAGCCTGAGCGACTGCCTCCCTCTCACCCTTCTTTCATATCCAGAGGAGCTCCCCTCATGGACTGTAGATCAGGCCTGCCGTAACCTCAGCCCCAAACCTGAGCTGTGTTAGGGTTTTTGGATGTCTGTCTGCACAGCCATGGCCCACACGGCATCCAGGATGGGGTCTCTGGAGCCACACCACAGAACTGTGCCTGCTCTCTCCTAAGAAACTGCCCATTCCATTGGCCACAACTCTACAAAATAGTAGAAACCTCAAGGTCCCCAAGGACATCCCACTACCACAAGCCGCACTGGACAAATAGGGGCATTATGACACAAGCTGAGCAACTACTACCTCCATGCAGACACACAGACAGATATCCGCAGAGACAGAAGATTGAACTAGACAGGCCCCTAGGCCCTATTATGAATTCTTGCTTTGGTGTCCAGGTATCACTCCTCAGAGGCCTGGGTTCGAAGACCAGCATACGGGGCTTTCCTGAGGCACCAGACAGAAGACCTCTCATCTCCACATGGGAAGCTTCCTTGTTGGAGTTGTGTCAAGCCCTTCGGGTTGGAGAATCCTGCAGAGTCTCCTAGCTACTGCCACATTCCAAAGTCTCCATGGCCACTAAACCACATTATGACTCATCCTCATAAGAGTCCATTTAAACTCAGCCTTCTGGGTACTCACCCGAGAGCCCGCAGATTGAGCGTGCCTTGTCTCGACCAGGCAATGGGAAGGTGAGTTGGCGTTTCTCGGCATCCATGCTTAGGCCCCTGCTCTCGAGTCTTTCTGTATGGGGCATCAAGGGAGCATCCAATAGTACTCAACTCTCCTTAAGAAGGAAACTTTGAAGTTTGGAGCAGCTCACAGCTCCCAAGTAGGGAAACCTCCCTGGCCTCATGACGCTCCCACCCCCTTCATGTAAGGGCCGTCATAGACACAAACTCCAGCTTGAGGCAACATCTGATACTCGCCCTGACCTCACTGCAGGATATCTCGATTCAGCCTCTGCAGAGTGGACCTGCCATGCTCTTGGTCCCAAAACTCGTGCTAGCTTGTGTTTTCAGACTTCCTTCCTCACAATCCTGGCCACACCCCTCCAGTTTGGCAATTCTGGAGACACAATGCAGCACTCTGCCTGCCCTCCAGAAGAAAAATGTTGCCCTATAGGGCTAACCAGAAACGCCAAATGAGTAACAACCTGCATGCCACTCGACCATACCCCAATTATACAGTCTAGCCTGTGCACTAAAGCCCTGTCTGACACAGCCTGAGGGCAGACCTCCAGTCCAACACCCAGACAGCTGGCCGTACACAGAGCATATCACACCCACAATGGCTTTAGGCCATCATCTCTACCCAACCTCAGTTTTCACCTTCAGAACCTAGACCTTATCTCCACTCACTGTTCAGGAATGAATGTGATGCAAGAATCAGAACTTCTCCTTCGCCTTGGCAAGAAACCTAGTGGTTGGCATGTTGTCCAATGTTCATTGTAGGAGAAAGCAGCATGGACTATGAGGCCCCACCTATCCCTGAGGGCCACAATTTGCACAAACACACATTGTGACCCTCAGCGTGAACCCTATCCTCATGTAAAGCCTCTTAGTGACTGGAACAACAGCCCACATATGGGACTTGCCAAGCCCCTAGTCCCCCAATCTCAACCAGAGTTCGAGATGTCTAGTCACCCCTACTCAGGGCTCTACTCTGGAATCCTTCTTTGGTGGAACACCTGAGGTAAAAAAAAAAAAAATACAGAAAGGACTCTTCCCATCCACAGAATGATCCCAACCCCTTGGGATCAGGCCAAATCACCAGAGAAAGAATTGTCCATGGCCCTTGAGGACACCCCGACATTCCACGGCCACCGTTGACACAAAATCCAGAGACAAAAGCTTGAGCAAGCGCCACATACTCGCCCTTTGTTCATAGCCTGGAAAACTCTCACGGTCTGTAGATCCAGCCTTCATACATACATCCCCAAACCTAAGCTGAGTTTGTGTTTTCAGACTTCTGTCCCCACAGTCCTGGCCCAGACACCATCCAAGCTGGGGCCCCTGGAGACACACCTCAGGACTGTGGCTTCCCTCTCCAGGGGAATTCTGCCATTTCCATTGGCCACAACCCTATAGATTAGGGGAATCCTCCAAACTCCCCGATGCCATCCCAATAGTGCTGGCTGCCCAGGACAAACAGGGATGATCTTTCACAAGTTAGGAAACTACCTCCACTCAGACCCAGAGACAGATATCCCCATAGAATAAGATTGAACTGGACAGGCACTTAGGCTCTAATCAGATCCATTGCTTTTGTTTCCAGGCATCTCTCCTCAGAAGCCTGGTTTCCAATACCAGAATACGGGGGATTACTGAGGCACTCATCAGAAAAATCTCATCTCCACATAGGAAATGTACTCTTTGGAGCTCTATAAAAACCTCTGTTTAGGAGAATCTTTCTGGGCCCCAGATCAAGCGCCCCATTCCAAGGTCTCCATGGACTTAAACCCACATTATGATCTATTGTCGGGAGAGTCCATGTCAACTCAACCCCCTTGGTTTCTCCCCCAGGGCCTGCAGATCAAACCTGCCTTGTTGCTAGGAGACAACTAGAATGGGAGGCGGGCTGCCCAGGCATCCATCCTTAGAAGCCTACTCTGGAGTCGTTCCACATGGGACATCCTAGAGCCATCCAACAGGTCTCAAGTGTCCCACAGAAGGAATCTTTGCAGTCTGGAGCATCTCACAACTCCCATTGTGGGAAAATCTACATGGCCTCTTGAGACGCTCCACTTTATAAAGGGGCCATCATGGACAGAAACTCCAACCTGAGCAAACGTCTGATATTCGCCCTGACTTCAGGTGCATGAGATCTTGATTCAGCTCT
This sequence comes from Mustela nivalis, assembly GCF_964662115.1. Lineage (NCBI taxonomy): Eukaryota > Metazoa > Chordata > Mammalia > Carnivora > Mustelidae > Mustela > Mustela nivalis. The sequence continues at coordinate 354,797 of NW_028135997.1, read as the reverse complement.
GCAGAGTGTGCCTTCTGTGCACTCACCCCCAAAACTAAGCCTAGCTTGTGTTCTCAGACTACCGTCCTCACACCCCTGCCCCAAAAGCCCTACAGATTGGCAATACTGGGGCCATAATGCAGCACACTGCCTGCCCTCCAGAAGAAAAACGTTGCCTTATGGAGCTACCTAGAAACCCGAATAAGGATCAACTGAACGCCACTCGACTGCACCCCAAATATGCAGTCTACCCTGTCTAATGCCTTGTCTGACACAGCATGAGCCCACACCTCCAGACCTACGCTCAACAGCTGGCCGCACACTGAGCTCATTGGACCCATCAGGTCCTTAGGTCTTCATCTCTTCCAACCTCAGTTTTCGGGTTTCAGAACCTAGACCAAAACTCCAAACACTGTCCAGGGGTGAACGTGATGCAGAAATCACAACTCTTCCTTCGCCATGGCTGGAAACCTTGTGGTTGGCATATTCTCCAACGTTCAGTGTAGAAGAATCTAGCGTGGCCCATGAGGCACTTCCCATGCTTGAGGGCCTTGTTGGGCACAAATAGGCATTGTGAACCTGAGCATGAGCCCTGTCCTCAAGGAAGGCCTCTCAGTGTCTGAATCAAGAGCCCGCCTATTGGACTTGCCATGCCCCTAGGCCCCCAAACTTAAACAGAGGTGGGGATATCCAGTTGTCCCTCCCAAGGACTCTGCTCTGGAATCCCTCTTTTATTGGGACACTTGAGGTACATAAAATAAAATATAAAATAAAATAAAATAAAAAACAGAAAAGACTCCCCCCATCCCACAGAATGTACCCAAACTCTTGGGATCGGGTCAAATCCTCAGAGAAGGAAAGCCATCCACAACCCATGCGGCCACGCCAGCATTCCACCCACATTGTTGACACAAATCCAGAGACAAAACCTGAGCAAGCACCTCAAACTCAACCTTTTTCATATCCCTAAGTGTTATCACAGTCTGTAGATTGGGCGTGGCATACCTATGTCCCCAATCCTAAGCAGAGTTTGTGTTTTCAGACTTTTGTCCCCACAGGCCTGGCCCACACAGCCTCAAGGCTGGGCCCCTAGAGCCAAACTCAGAACTGTGCCTGCCCTCTCCAGGGGATTTCTGCCCATTCCATTGGCCACAACCCTATAGATTAGGAGAAACTCCAAAGTCCCGAAGCCATCCCAATATTATAGGCTGCCCAGGACAAACAGGGGCGATCTGACACAAGCTGAGCAACTACATCCCCTCAGATCCTTAGACACGTATCCTCAGGAAAGAGATTGAACCGGACAGGCACCTAGGCCCTAATCATCTCGATTGCTTTTGTTTCCAGTCATCTCTCCTCAGAGGCCTGGTTTCCAATACCAGCATATGGGAGATTCCTTAGGCACTCATCAAAACAATTCTCTTCTATACATAGGAAACGTACTCTTTAGAGCCCATCAAAACCTCCGGTTATGAACATCCCTCAAGGCCCCGGATCAAGCACCCCATTCCAAGGTCTACATGGACACAAATGCACATTATGACCCATCCTCAACTCACCCATTTCAACACACCCGCCTCGGTTGCTCCCCTAGATCCAGCAGATCGAACTTGCCTTGGCGCTATGAGACACCTGGAATGGGAGCCAGGCTGCCCAGGCACCATCCTTAGAACCCTGCTCTGAATAACTTCCTTATGGGATGTCCTGGAGCCATCCAACAGGTCTCGACTGTCCCACAGAAGGAATCATTGCGGTTTGGAGCATCTCACAATTCCCATCGTGGGAAAACCTCCATGTCCTCGTGACACCGTCCCCTTCATGAAGGGGCCGTCATGGACAGAAACTCCGACGTAAGCCAACGTCTGATCCTAGCTCTGTCTTCAGGCATACGGGATCTCGAATCATCTCTGCAGAGGGTGCCTGCCGTCCCCTCACCCCGAAATCTAAGTCTGGCTTGTGTTCTCAGAATTTTTTTCTCACACTCCTGGCCCACAAGCCTTCCAGTTTGGGAATTCTGGAGCCACTATGTGGCACTGTGTCTTCCCTCCAGAAGAAAAACGTTGCCCTCTGGGGCTACCCAGTAACCACAAATGAGTACCATCCTGCACAAAACTCGACTGCATCCCAATGATACAGTCTAGCCTGGGCACTAATTCCCTGTCTGCCACAGCCTGAGCCTGCACCTCCCAACCCACACTCAACAGCTGGCCGAACACTGAACACATCAGTCACACCATGGCCTTAGGTCTTCATCTCTTCCCAACCTCAGTTTTCAGGCTTCAGAACCTAGACCTTAAATCCAATCACAGTCCAGGAGTGAAAGTGTTGCAGAAATTAGAACTCCTTCTTCCCCATGGCCAGAAAACTTGTGGTTGCCATATTGTGCAACGTTCAGTGTAGGAGAAACCAGAATGGTACATTAGGCCACGCCCTGACTTGAGGGGCTCCTTGGGCACAAAAACACATTGTGAAACTCAGTGTGAGACCTATCCTCAAGGAAGGCCTCTCAGTGTCTGGAACAAGAGCCCAAATATGGGGCTTGCCATGTTCTTAGGTCCCAATGTTAACCAGAGGTCTGATTGTCAAGTCGCCCCTCGCCAGGACTCTGCGCTTGAATCCCTCTTTTGGTGGTCCACCTTAGGTAAAAAAAATAATAATAATAAAAAAATAAACAAAAAAACAAGAAAGGCCTCCTCCCTTCCGACAGAATGACCCCAAACTCTTGGGATCGGGTCAAATCCCCAGAAAGGGAGCCTCATCAATGGCCCATGAGGACACCCCGACATTCCATGGCAATCGGTGACACAATTCCAGAAAAAAAAAAAAAAAAAAAGCATGAGCCAACACCTCACATTCGCCCTTTGTTCATGTCCCGAAGAGTTCTCCTCACGGTCTATAGATCGGGCTGGCCATACCTACATCCCCCAACCTAAGTGGAGTTTGTGTTTTCAGACTTTTGTCCAAATAGCCCTGGACCACACACGCTCCACACTTGGGTCCCTGGAGCCACACCTCAGGACTGTGCTTCCCTTTCAAGGGAATTCTTCCCATTCCATTGGCCACAACCTTGCAAATGAGGAAAAACCTCCAAAGTCACCGAGGCCATCCCAATAGTGTAGGCCGCCCAGGACAAACAGGGGTGATCTCAACCAGCTGAGCAACTACCTCCACTCAGACAACAGATGTCCCCAGAGAAGAATATTGAACCGGACAGGCCCCTAGGCCCTAATCAGATCCATTGCTTTGGTTTTCAGGCATCTCTCCTCAGAGGCCTTGTTTCCAATACCAGCATATGGTGGTTTCCTGAGGCACCAATAAGAACAAATCTCGTCTCCCCATGGAAAACTTGCTCATTGGAGCTTTGTCATAACCTCTGGTTAGGAGAATCCTTCAGGGCCCTGGTGCCACTGCCCCAGACCAAGGTCTCCATGGACTCAAACCAACATTAAGACCATCCTCAGGAAAGTCCATTTCAACTCAGCCCCCTCTGTTGCTACCCCAAGCCAGCAGATCAAACGTTTCTTGTTGCTAGGAGACAATTGGAATGTGAGGCTGGCTGCCCAGGCATCCATACTTAGAACCCTGTTCTGGAAAAATACCTTATAAGACGTCCTGGAGCCATCCAACAAATCTTAATTGTCCCACAGAAGGAATCCTTGCGGTTTGGAGCATCTCACAACTCCAATAGTGGGAAAACCCCCATGGGCTCATAATGTCCCCCCTTCATGAAGGGGCCAACATGGACAGAAACTCAAACCTGAGCCAAAGTCTGATCCTCGACCTGACTTCAGACGCATGAGATCTCAATTCAGCTCTGCAGAGTGTGCCTGCCATGTCCTTGCCCGAAACCTAAGCCTAGCTTGTGTTCTCAGACTTCCATCCTCACTCTCCTGGCCCACAAGCCCTCCAGTTTGGGAATTCCGATGCCACAATGCAGCACTCTGCCTGCCCTCCAGAAGAAAAACTTTGCCCTATGCTGCTAATAAGAAACCCCAAATGATTTTCTAATGCATGCCACTCGATTGTAAAGCAATTATACAGCCTACCCTGTATACTAATGCCCTGTCTGGCACAGCCTGAGACAAGACATCCCAAACGACACCCAGACAGCTGGCCCCAACCTGGACACATAGGACCCGCTATGGCTGTAGGTCGTCATCTCTTCCCAACCTCGGTTTTCAGGCTTCAGAACCTAGACCTTATCTCCAATCACTGCCCAGGGGTGAACGTGATGCAGAAATTAGAATTCCTCCTTCCCCATGGCCAGAAACCTTGTGGTTGGCATGTTGTCCAACGTTCAATGTGGGAAATTCTGCATTGTCCGAAAGGCCACGCCAGTGCTTGAGGGCCGCCTAGGGCACAGACATGCATTGTGACCTGCAGCGTGAGTCCCGTATTAAAGTAACGCCTCTCAGTGGCTGGACCACGATCTTGCATATGGGGCTTGTCATATCCATAGGCCCCCAGGCTTAACCAGAGGGCGAGTATTCCAGTTGTCAGTACCCACTGCTATGCTCTAGATTCCCTCTACATGGGGGACACATGAAGCAGAAAACAGGACACTTCCCTTCCCACAGAATGACCCCAAACTCTTGGGGGCTGAACAAACTACCAGAGAGGGAGACTTCTACGACCCATGAGGCAACTCCTACATTAAACGGCCATTGTGGACAAAACATCCAGAGACAAAAGCCTGAGCGACTGCCTCCCTCTCACCCTTCTTTCATATCCAGAGGAGCTCCCCTCATGGACTGTAGATCAGGCCTGCCGTAACCTCAGCCCCAAACCTGAGCTGAGTTAGGGTTTTTGGATGTCTGTCTGCACAGCCATGGCCCACACGGCCTCCAGGATGGGGTATCTGGAGCCACACCACAGAACTGTGCCTGCTCTCTCTTAAGAAACTGCCCATTCCATTGGCCACAACTCTACAAAATAGTAGAAACCTCAAGGTCCCCAAGGACATCCCACTACCGCAAGCCGCACTGGACAAATAGGGGCATTATGACACAGGCTGAGCAACTACTACCTCCATGCAGACACACAGACAAATATCCTCAGAGACAGAATATTGAACCAGACAGGCCCCTAGGCCCTATTATGAACTCTTGCTTTGGTGTCCAGGTATCACTCCTCAGAGGCCTGGGTTCGAAGACCAGCATACGGGGCTTTCCTGAGGCACCAGACAGAAGACCTCTCATCTCCACATGGGAAGCTTCCTTGTTGGAGTTGTGTCAAGCCCTTCGGGTTGGAGAATCCTGCTGAGTCCCTTAGCTACTGCCACATTCCAAGGTCTCCATGGCCACTAAACCACATTATGACTCATCCTCATAAGAGTCCATTTAAACTCAGCCTTCTGGGTACTCACCCAAGAGCCCGCAGATTGAGCGTGCCTTGTCTCGACCAGGCAATGGGAAGGTGAGTTGGCGTGTCTCGGCATCCATGCTTAGGCCCCTGCTCTCGAGTCTTTCTGTATGGTGCATCAAGGGACCATCCAATAGTACTCGACTGTCCTGAAGAAGGAAACTTTGAAGTTTGGAGCAGCTCACAACTCCCAGCGTAGGGAAACCTCCCTGGCCTCATGACGCCCCCACCCCCTTCATGTAAGGGCCGTCATAGACACAAACTCCAGCTTGAGGCAACATCTGATACTCGCCCTGACCTCACTGCAGGATATCTCGATTCAGCCTCTGCAGAGTGGACCTGCCATGCTCTTGGTCCCAAAACTCGTGCTAGCTTGTGTTTTCAGACTTCCTTCCTCACAATCCTGGCCACACCCCTCCAGTTTGGCAATTCTGGAGACACAATGCAGCACTCTGCCTGCCCTCCAGAAGAAAAATGTTGCCCTATAGGGCTAACCAGAAACACCAAATGAGTAACAACCTGCATGCCACTCGACCATACCCCAATTATACAGTCTAGCCTGTGCACTAAAGCCCTGTCTGTAACAGCCTGAGGGCAGACCTCCAGTCCAACACCCAGACAGCTGGCCGTACACAGAGCATATCACACCCACAATGGCTTTAGGCCATCATCTCTACCCAACCTCAGTTTTCACCTTCAGAACCTAGACCTTATCTCCACTCACTGCTCAGGAATGAATGTGATGCAAGAATCAGAACTTCTCCTTCGCCTTGGCAAGAAACCTAGTGGTTGGCATGTTGTCCAATGTTCATTGTAGGAGAAAGCAGCATGGACTATGAGGCCCCACCTATCCCTGAGGGCCACAATTTGCACAAACACACATTGTGACCCTCAGCGTGATCCCTATCCTCATGTAAAGCCTCTTAGTGACTGGAACAACAGCCCACATATGGGACTTGCCAAGCCCCTAGTCCCCCAATCTCAACCAGAGTTCGAGATGTCTAGTCACCCCTACTCAGGGCTCTACTCTGGAATCCCTCTTTGGTGGAACACCTGAGGTAAAAAAAAAAAAAAATACAGAAAGGACTCTTCCCATCCACAGAATGATCCCAACCCCTTGGGATCAGGCCAAATCACCAGAGAAAGAATTGTCCATGGCCCTTGAGGACACCCCGACATTCCACGGCCACCGTTGACACAAAATCCAGAGACAAAAGCTTGAGCAAGCGCCACATACTCGCCCTTTGTTCATAGCCCGGAAAATTCTCACGGTCTGTAGATCGAGCCTTCATACATACATCCCCAAACCTAAGCTGAGTTTGTGTTTTCAGACTTCTGTCCCCACAGTCCTGGCCCACACACCATCCAAGCTGGGGCCCCTGGAGACACACCTCAGGACTGTGGCTTCCCTCTCCAGGGGAATTCTGCCATTTCCATTGGCCACAACCCTATAGATTAGGAGAATCCTCCAAACTCCCCGAGGCCATCCCAATAGTGTGGGCTGCCCAGGACAAACAGGGATGATCTTTCACAAGTTAGGAAACTACCTCCACTCAGACCCAGAGACAGATATCCCCATAGAATAAGATTGAACTGGACAGGCACTTAGGCTCTAATCAGATCCATTGCTTTTGTTTCCAGGCATCTCTCCTCAGAGGCCTGGTTTCCAATACCAGAATACGGGGGATTACTGAGGCACTCATCAGAAAAATCTCATCTCCACATAGGAAATGTACTCTTTGGAGCTCTATAAAAACCTCTGTTTAGGAGAATCTTTCAGGGCCCCAGATCAAGCGCCCCATTCCAAGGTCTCCATGGACTTAAACCCACATTATGATCTATTGTCGGGAGAGTCCATGTCAACTCAACCCCCTTGGTTTCTCCCCCAGGGCCTGCAGATCAAACCTGCCTTGTTGCTAGGAGACAACTAGAATGGGAGGCGGGCTGCCCAGGCATCCATCCTTAGAAGCCTACTCTGGAGTCGTTCCACATGGGACATCCTAGAGCCATCCAACAGGTCTCAAGTGTCCCACAGAAGGAATCTTTGCAGTCTGGAGCATCTCACAACTCCCATTGTGGGAAAATCTACATGGCCTCTTGAGTCGCTCCACTTTATAAAGGGGCCATCATGGACAGAAACTCCAACCTGAGCAAACGTCTGATATTCGCCCTGACTTCAGGTGCATGAGATCTTGATTCAGCTCTGCAGAGTGTGCCTTCTGTGCACTCACCCCCAAAACTAAGCCTAGCTTGTGTTCTCAGACTACCGTCCTCACACCCCTGCCCCAAAAGCCCTACAGATTGGCAATACTGGGGCCATAATGCAGCACACTGCCTGCCCTCCAGAAGAAAAACGTTGCCTTATGGAGCTACCTAGAAACCCGGATAAGGATCAACTGAACACCACTCGACTGCACCCCAAATATGCAGTCTACCCTGTCTAATGCCTTGTCTGACACAGCATGAGCCCACACCTCCAGACCTACGCTCAACAGCTGGCCGCACACTGAGCTCATTGGACCCATCAGGTCCTTAGGTCTTCATCTCTTCCAACCTCAGTTTTCGGGTTTCAGAACCTAGACCTAAACTCCAAACACTGTCCAGGGGTGAACGTGATGCAGAAATCACAACTCTTCCTTCGCCATGGCTGGAAACCTTGTGGTTGGCATATTCTCCAACGTTCAGTGTAGAAGAATCTAGCGTGGCCCATGAGGCACTTCCCATGCTTGAGGGCCTTGTTGGGCACAAATAGGCATTGTGAACCTGAGCATGAGCCCTGTCCTCAAGGAAGGCCTCTCAGTGTCTGAATCAAGAGCCCGCCTATTGGACTTGCCATGCCCCTAGGCCCCCAAACTTAAACAGAGGTGGGGATATCCAGTTGTCCCTCCCAAGGACTCTGCTCTGGAATCCCTCTTTTATTGGGACACTTGAGGTACATAAAATAAAATATAAAATAAAATAAAATAAAAAACAGAAAAGACTCCCCCCATCCCACAGAATGTACCCAAACTCTTGGGATCGGGTCAAATCCTCAGAGAAGGAAAGCCATCCACAACCCATGAGGCCACGCCAGCATTCCACCCACATTGTTGACACAAATCCAGAGACAAAACCTGAGCAAGCACCTCAAACTCAACCTTTTTCATATTCCTAAGTGTTATCACGGTCTGTAGATTGGGCGTGCCATACCTATGTCCCCAATCCTAAGCAGAGTTTGTGTTTTCAGACTTTTGTCCCCACAGGCCTGGCCCACACAGCCTCAAGGCTGGGCCCCTAGAGCCAAACTCAGAACTGTGCCTGCCCTCTCCAGGGGATTTCTGCCCATTCCATTGGCCACAACCCTATAGATTAGGAGAAACTCCAAAGTCCCGAAGCCATCCCAATATTATAGGCTGCCCAGGACAAACAGGGGCGATCTGACACAAGCTGAGCAACTACATCCCCTCAGATCCTTAGACACGTATCCTCAGGAAAGAGATTGAACCGGACAGGCACCTAGGCCCTAATCATCTCGATTGCTTTTGTTTCCAGTCATCTCTCCTCAGAGGCCTGGTTTCCAATACCAGCATATGGGAGATTCCTTAGGCACTCATCAAAACAATTCTCTTCTATACATAGGAAACGTACTCTTTAGAGCCCATCAAAACCTCCGGTTATGAACATCCCTCAAGGCCCCGGATCAAGCACCCCATTCCAAGGTCTACATGGACACAAATGCACATTATGACCCATCTTCAACTCACCCATTTCAACACACCCGCCTCGGTTGCTCCCCTAGATCCAGCAGATCGAACTTGCCTTGGCGCTATGAGACACCTGGAATGGGAGGCAGGCTGCCCAGGCACCATCCTTAGACCCTGCTCTGAATAACTTCCTTATGGGATGTCCTGGAGCCATCCAACAGGTCTCGACTGTCCCACAGAAGGAATCATTGCGGTTTGGAGCATCTCACAATTCCCATCGTGGGAAAACCTCCATGTCCTCGTGACACCGTCCCCTTCATGAAGGGGCCGTCATGGACAGAAACTCCGACGTAAGCCAACGTCTGATCCTAGCTCTGTCTTCAGGCATACGGGATCTCGAATCATCTCTGCAGAGGGTGCCTGCCGTCCCCTCACCCCGAAATCTAAGTCTGGCTTGTGTTCTCAGAATTTTTTTCTCACACTCCTGGCCCACAACCTTCCAGTTTGGGAATTCTGGAGCCACTATGTGGCACTGTGTCTTCCCTCCAGAAGAAAAACGTTGCCCTCTGGGGCTACCCAGTAACCACAAATGAGTACCATCCTGCACAAAACTCGACTGCATCCCAATGATACAGTCTAGCCTGGGCACTAATTCCCTGTCTGCCACAGCCTGAGCCTGCACCTCCCAACCCACACTCAACAGCTGGCCGAACACTGAGCACATCAGTCACACCATGGCCTTAGGTCTTCATCTCTTCCCAACCTCAGTTTTCAGGCTTCAGAACCTAGACCTTAAATCCAATCACAGTCCAGGAGTGAAAGTGTTGCAGAAATTATAACTCCTTCTTCCCCATGGCCAGAAAACTTGTGGTTGCCATATTGTGCAACGTTCAGTGTAGGAGAAACCAGCATGGTACATTAGGCCACGCCCTGACTTGAGGGGCTCCTTGGGCACAAAAACACATTGTGAAACTCAGTGTGAGACCTATCCTCAAGGAAGGCCTCTCAGTGTCTGGACCAAGAGCCCAAATATGGGGCTTGCCATGTTCTTAGGTCCCAATGTTAACCAGAGGTCTGATTGTCAAGTCGCCCCTCGCCAGGACTCTGCTCTTGAATCCCTCTTTTGGTGGTCCACCTTAGGTAAAAAAAATAATAATAATAAAAAAATAAACAAAAAAACAAGAAAGGCCTCCTCCCTTCCCACAGAATGACCCCAAACTCTTGGGATCGGGTCAAATCCCCAGAAAGGGAGCCTCATCAATGGCCCATGAGGACACCCCGACATTCCATGGCAATCGGTGACACAATTCCAGAAAAAAAAAAAAAAAAAAAAAAGCATGAGCCAACACCTCACATTCGCCCTTTGTTCATATCCCGAAGAGTTCTCCTCACGGTCTATAGATCGGGCTGGCCATACCTACATCCCCCAACCTAAGTGGAGTTTGTGTTTTCAGACTTTTGTCCAAATAGCCCTGGACCACACACGCTCCACACTTGGGTCCCTGGAGCCACACCTCAGGACTGTGCTTCCCTTTCAAGGGAATTCTTCCCATTCCATTGGCCACAACCTTGCAAATGAGGAAAAACCTCCAAAGTCACCGAGGCCATCCCAATAGTGTAGGCCGCCCAGGACAAACAGGGGTGATCTCAAACCAGCTGAGCAACTACCTCCACTCAGACAACAGATGTCCCCAGAGAAGAATATTGAACCGGACAGGCCCCTAGGCCCTAATCAGATCCATTGCTTTGGTTTTCAGGCATCTCTCCTCAGAGGCCTCGTTTCCAATACCAGCATATGGTGGTTTCCTGAGGCACCAATAAGAACAAATCTCGTCTCCCCATGGAAAACTTGCTCATTGGAGCTTTGTCATAACCTCCGGTTAGGAGAATCCTTCAGGGCCCTGGTGCCACTGCCCCAGACCAAGGTCTCCATGGACTCAAACCAACATTAAGACCATCCTCAGGAAAGTCCATTTCAACTCAGCCCCCTCTGTTGCTACCCCAAGCCAGCAGATCAAACGTTTCTTGTTGCTAGGAGACAATTGGAATGTGAGGCTGGCTGCCCAGGCATCCATACTTAGAACCCTGTTCTGGAAAAATACCTTATAAGACGTCCTGGAGCCATCCAACAAATCTTAATTGTCCCACAGAAGGAATCCTTGCGGTTTGGAGCATCTCACAACTCCAATAGTGGGAAAACCCCCATGGGCTCATAATGTCCCCCCTTCATGAAGGGGCCAACATGGACAGAAACTCAAACCTGAGCCAAAGTCTGATCCTTGACCTGACTTCAGACGCATGAGATCTCAATTCAGCTCTGCAGAGTGTGCCTGCCATGTCCTTGCCCCGAAACCTAAGCCTAGCTTGTGTTCTCAGACTTCCATCCTCACTCTCCTGGCCCACAAGCCCTCCAGTTTGGGAATTCCGATGCCACAATGCAGCACTCTGCCTGCCCTCCAGAAGAAAAACTTTGCCCTATGCTGCTAATAAGAAACCCCAAATGATTTTCTAATGCATGCCACTCGATTGTAAAGCAATTATACAGCCTACCCTGTATACTAATGCCCTGTCTGGCACAGCCTGAGACAAGACATCCCAAAGGACACCCAGACAGCTGGCCCCAACCTGGACACATAGGACCCGCTATGGCTGTAGGTCGTCATCTCTTCCCAACCTCGGTTTTCAGGCTTCAGAACCTAGACCTTATCTCCAATCACTGCCCAGGGGTGAACGTGATGTAGAAATTAGAATTCCTCCTTCCCCATGGCCAGAAACCTTGTGGTTGGCATGTTGTCCAACGTTCAATGTGGGAAATTCTGCATTGTCCGAAAGGCCACGCCAGTGCTTGAGGGCCGCCTAGGGCACAGACATGCATTGTGACCTGCAGCGTGAGTCCCGTATTAAAGTAACGCCTCTCAGTGGCTGGACCAAGATCTTGCATATGGGGCTTGTCATATCCATAGGCCCCCAGGCTTAACCAGAGGGCGAGTATTCCAGTTGTCAGTACCCACTGCTATGCTCTAGATTCCCTCTACATGGGGGACACATGAAGCAGAAAACAGGACACTTCCCTTCCCACAGAATGACCCCAAACTCTTGGGGGCTGAACAAACTACCAGAGAGGGAGACTTCTACGACGCATGAGGGAACTCCTACATTAAACGGCCATTGTGGACAAAACATCCAGAGACAAAAGCCTGAGCGACTGCCTCCCTCTCACCCTTCTTTCATATCCAGAGGAGCTCCCCTCATGGACTGTAGTACAGGCCTGCCGTAACCTCAGCCCCAAAGCTGAGCTGAGTTAGGGTTTTTGGATGTCTGTCTGCACAGCCATGGCCCACACGGCCTCCAGGATGGGGTCTCTGGAGCCACACCACAGAACTGTGCCTGCTCTCTCCTAAGAAACTGCCCATTCCATTGGCCACAACTCTACAAAATAGTAGAAACCTCAAGGTCCCCAAGGACATCCCACTACCGCAAGCCGCACTGGACAAATAGGGGCATTATGACACAAGCTGAGCAACTACTACCTCCATGCAGACACACAGACAGATATCCTCAGAGACAGAATATTGAACCAGACAGGCCCCTAGGCCCTATTATGAACTCTTGCTTTGGTGTCCAGGTATCACTCCTCAGAGGCCTGGGTTCGAAGACCAGCATACGGGGCTTTCCTGAGGCACCAGACAGAAGACCTCTCATCTCCACATGGGAAGCTTCCTTGTTGGAGTTGTGTCAAGCCCTTCGGGTTGGAGAATCCTGCAGAGTCCCTTAGCTACTGCCACATTCCAAGGTCTCCATGGCCACTAAACCACATTATGACTCATCCTCATAAGAGTCCATTCAAACTCAGCCTTCTGGGTACTCACCCAAGAGCCCGCAGATTGAGCGTGCCTTGTCTCGACCAGGCAATGGGAAGGTGAGTTGGCGTGTCTCGGCATCCATGCTTAGGCCCCTGCTCTCGAGTCTTTCTGTATGGTGCATCAAGGGACCATCCAATAGTACTCGACTGTCCTGAAGAAGGAAACTTTGAAGTTTGGAGCAGCTCACAACTCCCAGCGTAGGGAAACCTCCCTGGCCTCATGACGCCCCCACCCCCTTCATGTAAGGGCCGTCATAGACACAAACTCCAGCTTGAGGCAACATCTGATACTCGCCCTGACCTCACTGCAGGATATCTCGATTCAGCCTCTGCAGAGTGGACCTGCCATGCTCTTGGTCCCAAAACTCGTGCTAGCTTGTGTTTTCAGACTTCCTTCCTCACAATCCTGGCCACACCCCTCCAGTTTGGCAATTCTGGAGACACAATGCAGCACTCTGCCTGCCCTCCAGAAGAAAAATGTTGCCCTATAGGGCTAACCAGAAACACCAAATGAGTAACAACCTGCATGCCACTCGACCATACCCCAATTATACAGTCTAGCCTGTGCACTAAAGCCCTGTCTGTAACAGCCTGAGGGCAGACCTCCAGTCCAACACCCAGACAGCTGGCCGTACACAGAGCATATCACACCCACAATGGCTTTAGGCCATCATCTCTACCCAACCTCAGTTTTCACCTTCAGAACCTAGACCTTATCTCCACTCACTGCTCAGGAATGAATGTGATGCAAGAATCAGAACTTCTCCTTCGCCTTGGCAAGAAACCTAGTGGTTGGCATGTTGTCCAATGTTCATTGTAGGAGAAAGCAGCATGGACTATGAGGCCCCACCTATCCCTGAGGGCCACAATTTGCACAAACACACATTGTGACCCTCAGCGTGAACCCTATCCTCATGTAAAGCCTCTTAGTGACTGGAACAACAGCCCACATATGGGACTTGCCAAGCCCCTAGTCCCCCAATCTCAACCAGAGTTCGAGATGTCTAGTCACCCCTACTCAGGGCTCTACTCTGGAATCCCTCTTTGGTGGAACACCTGAGGTAAAAAAAAAAAAAATACAGAAAGGACTCTTCCCATCCACAGAATGATCCCAACCCCTTGGGATCAGGCCAAATCACCAGAGAAAGAATTGTCCATGGCCCTTGAGGACACCCCGACATTCCACGGCCACCGTTGACACAAAATCCAGAGACAAAAGCTTGAGCAAGCGCCACATACTCGCCCTTTGTTCATAGCCCGGAAAATTCTCACGGTCTGTAGATCGAGCCTTCATACATACATCCCCAAACCTAAGCTGAGTTTGTGTTTTCAGACTTCTGTCCCCACAGTCCTGGCCCACACACCATCCAAGCTGGGGCCCCTGGAGACACACCTCAGGACAGTGGCTTCCCTCTCCAGGGGAATTCTGCCATTTCCATTGGCCACAACCCTATAGATTAGGAGAATCCTCCAAACTCCCCGAGGCCATCCCAATAGTGTGGGCTGCCCAGGACAAACAGGGATGATCTTTCACAAGTTAGGAAACTACCTCCACTCAGACCCAGAGACAGATATCCCCATAGAATAAGATTGAACTGGACAGGCACTTAGGCTCTAATCAGATCCATTGCTTTTGTTTCCAGGCATCGCTCCTCAGAGGCCTGGTTTCCAATACCAGAATACGGGGGATTACTGAGGCACTCATCAGAAAAATCTCATCTCCACATAGGAAATGTACTCTTTGGAGCTCTATAAAAACCTCTGTTTAGGAGAATCTTTCAGGGCTCCAGATCAAGCGCCCCATTCCAAGGTCTCCATGGACTTAAACCCACATTATGATCTATTGTCGGGAGAGTCCATGTCAACTCAACCCCCTTGGTTTCTCCCCCAGGGCCTGCAGATCAAACCTGCCTTGTTGCTAGGAGACAACTAGAATGGGAGGCGGGCTGCCCAGGCATCCATCCTTAGAAGCCTACTCTGGAGTCGTTCCACATGGGACATCCTAGAGCCATCCAACAGGTCTCAAGTGTCCCACAGAAGGAATCTTTGCAGTCTGGAGCATCTCACAACTCCCATTGTGGGAAAATCTACATGGCCTCTTGAGACGCTCCACTTTATAAAGGGGCCATCATGGACAGAAACTCCAACCTGAGCAAACGTCTGATATTCGCCCTGACTTCAGGTGCATGAGATCTTGATTCAGCTCTGCAGAGTGTGCCTTCTGTGCACTCACCCCCAAAACTAAGCCTAGCTTGTGTTCTCAGACTACCGTCCTCACACCCCTGCCCCAAAAGCCCTACAGATTGGCAATACTGGGGCCATAATGCAGCACACTGCCTGCCCTCCAGAAGAAAAACGTTGCCTTATGGAGCTACCTAGAAACCCGAATAAGGATCAACTGAACGCCACTCGACTGCACCCCAAATATGCAGTCTACCCTGTCTAATGCCTTGTCTGACACAGCATGAGCCCACACCTCCAGACCTACGCTCAACAGCTGGCCGCACACTGAGCTCATTGGACCCATCAGGTCCTTAGGTCTTCATCTCTTCCAACCTCAGTTTTCGGGTTTCAGAACCTAGACCTAAACTCCAAACACTGTCCAGGGGTGAACGTGATGCAGAAATCACAACTCTTCCTTCGCCATGGCTGGAAACCTTGTGGTTGGCATATTCTCCAACGTTCAGTGTAGAAGAATCTAGCGTGGCCCATGAGGCACTTCCCATGCTTGAGGGCCTTGTTGGGCACAAATAGGCATTGTGAACCTGAGCATGAGCCCTGTCCTCAAGGAAGGCCTCTCAGTGTCTGAATCAAGAGCCCGCCTATTGGACTTGCCATGCCCCTAGGCCCCCAAACTTAAACAGAGGTGGGGATATCCAGTTGTCCCTCCCAAGGACTCTGCTCTGGAATCCCTCTTTTATTGGGACACTTGAGGTACATAAAATAAAATATAAAATAAAATAAAATAAAAAACAGAAAAGACTCCCCCCATCCCACAGAATGTACCCAAACTCTTGGGATCGGGTCAAATCCTCAGAGAAGGAAAGCCATCCACAACCCATGAGGCCACGCCAGCATTCCACCCACATTGTTGACACAAATCCAGAGACAAAACCTGAGCAAGCACCTCAAACTCAACCTTTTTCATATCCCTAAGTGTTATCACGGTCTGTAGATTGGGCGTGCCATACCTATGTCCCCAATCCTAAGCAGAGTTTGTGTTTTCAGACTTTTGTCCCCACAGGCCTGGCCCACACAGCCTCAAGGCTGGGCCCCTAGAGCCAAACTCAGAACTGTGCCTGCCCTCTCCAGGGGATTTCTGCCCATTCCATTGGCCACAACCCTATAGATTAGGAGAAACTCCAAAGTCCCGAAGCCATCCCAATATTATAGGCTGCCCAGGACAAACAGGGGCGATCTGACACAAGCTGAGCAACTACATCCCCTCAGATGCTTAGACACGTATCCTCAGGAAAGAGATTGAACCGGACAGACACCTAGGCCCTAATCATCTCGATTGCTTTTGTTTCCAGTCATCTCTCCTCAGAGGCCTGGTTTCCAATACCAGCATATGGGAGATTCCTTAGGCACTCATCAAAACAATTCTCTTCTATACATAGGAAACGTACTCTTTAGAGCCCATCAAAACCTCCGGTTATGAACATCCCTCAAGGCCCCGGATCAAGCACCCCATTCCAAGGTCTACATGGACACAAATGCACATTATGGCCCATCCTCAACTCACCCATTTCAACACACCCGCCTCGGTTGCTCCCCTAGATCCAGCAGATCGAACTTGCCTTGGCGCTATGAGACACCTGGAATGGGAGGCAGGCTGCCCAGGCATCCATCCTTAGAACCCTGCTCTGAATAACTTCCTTATGGGATGTCCTGGAGCCATCCAACAGGTCTCGACTGTCCCACAGAAGGAATCATTGCGGTTTGGAGCATCTCACAATTCCCATCGTGGGAAAACCTCCATGTCCTCGTGACACCGTCCCCTTCATGAAGGGGCCGTCATGGACAGAAACTCCGACGTAAGCCAACGTCTGATCCTAGCTCTGTCTTCTGGCATAGGGGATCTCGAAACATCTCTGCAGAGGGTGCATGCCGTCCCCTCACCCCGAAATCTAAGTCTGGCTTGTGTTCTCAGAATTTTTTCCTCACACTCCTGGCCCACAAGCCTTCCAGTTTGGGATGTCTGGAGCCACTATGTGGCCCTGTGTCTTCCCTCCAGAAGAAAAAGGTTGCCCTCTGGGGCTACCCAGTAACCACAAATGAGTACCATCCTGCACGAAACTCGACTGCATCCCATTGATACAGTCTAGCCTGGGCACTAATTCCCTGTCTGCCACAGCCTGAGCCTGCACCTCCCAACGCACACTCAACAGCTGGCCGAACACTGAGCACATCAGACACACCATGGCCTTAGGTCTTCCTCTCTTCCCAACCTCAGTTTTCAGGCTTCAGAACCTAGACCTTAAATCCAATCACAGTCCAGGAGTGAAAGTGTTGCAGAAATTAGAACTCCTTCTTCTCCATGGCCAGAAAACTTGTGGTTGCCATATTGAGCAACGTTCAGTGTAGGAGAAACCAGCATGGTACATTAGGCCACGCCCTGACTTGAGGGGCTCCTTGGGCACAAAAACACATTGTGAAACTCAGTGTGAAACCTATCCTCAAGGAAGGCCTCTCAGTGTCTGGACCAAGAGCCCACATATGGGGCTTGCCATGTTCTTAGGTCCCAATGTTAACCAGAGGTCTGGTTCTCAAGTCGCCCCTCGCCAGGACTCTGCTCTTGAATCCCTGTTTTGTTGGTCCACCTTAGGTAAAAAAAATAATAATAATAAAAAAATAAACAAAAAAACAAGAAAGGCCTCCTCCCTTCCCACAGAATGACCCCAAACTCTTGGGATCGGGTCAAATCCCCAGAAATGGAGCCTCATCAATGGCCCATGAGGACACCCCGACATTCCATGGCAATCGGTGACACAATTCCAGAAAAAAAAAAAAAAAAAAGCATGAGCCAGCACCTCACATTCGCCCTTTGTTCATATCCCGAAGAGTTCTCCTCATGGTCTATAGATCGGGCCGGCCATACCTACATCCCCCAACCTAAGTGGAGTTTGTGTTTTCAGACTTTTGTCCAAATAGCCCTGGACCACACACGCTCCACACTTGGGTCCCTGGAGCCACACCTCAGGACTGTGCTTCCCTTTCAAGGGAATTCTTCCCATTCCATTGGCCACAACCTTGCAAATGAGGAAAAACCTCCAAAGTCACCGAGGCCATCCCAATAGTGTAGGCCGCCCAGGACAAACAGGGGTGATCTCAAACCAGCTGAGCAACTACCTCCACTCAGACAACAGATGTCCCCAGAGAAGAATATTGAACCGGACAGGCCCCTAGGCCCTAATCAGATCCATTGCTTTGGTTTTCAGGCATCTCTCCTCAGAGGCCTCGTTTCCAATACCAGCATATGGTGGTTTCCTGAGGCACCAATAAGAACAAATCTCGTCTCCCCATGGAAAACTTGCTCATTGGAGCTTTGTCATAACCTCTGGTTAGGAGAATCCTTCAGGGCCCTGGTGCCACTGCCCCAGACCAAGGTCTCCATGGACTCAAACCAACATTAAGACCATCCTCAGGAAAGTCCATTTCAACTCAGCCCCCTCTGTTGCTACCCCAAGCCAGCAGATCAAACGTTTCTTGTTGCTAGGAGACAATTGGAATGTGAGGCTGGCTGCCCAGGCATCCATACTTAGAACCCTGTTCTGGAAAAATACCTTATAAGACGTCCTGGAGCCATCCAACAAATCTTAATTGTCCCACAGAAGGAATCCTTGCGGTTTGGAGCATCTCACAACTCCAATAGTGGGAAAACCCCCATGGGCTCATAATGTCCCCCCTTCATGAAGGGGCCAACATGGACAGAAACTCAAACCTGAGCCAAAGTCTGATCCTCGACCTGACTTCAGACGCATGAGATGTCAATTCAGCTCTGCAGACTGTGCCTGCCATGTCCTTGCCTTGAAACCTAAGCCTAGCTTGTGTTCTCAGACTTCCGTCCTCACACTCCTGGACATGAAGCCCTCAAGTTTGGCAATTCCGGACCGACAATGAAGCACTCTGCCTGCCCTCTAGAAAACAAATTTTGCCTAATGAGCTGCCCAGACAACTTATATGAGGATAAATCTACATGGCACCCGACTTTACCCAAATTATATAGTCTAAGGGAGCACTAATACACTGTCTGACACAACCTGAGCCCGGACCTCCTGACCAACACCCAGACAGTTGACCGCACACTGAGCACATCAGACCCGCCATGGCCTTAGGTTATCATCTCTTCCCTACCTCCGTTTTCAGGCTTCAGAATCTAGACCTTATCTCCAATCACTGCCCAAGGGTGACTGTGATGAAGAAATCAGAACTCTTCCTTACCCATGGCAAGAAATCTTGTCGTTGGCAGGTTGTCCAACGTTCAGTGTAGGAGAAACCAGGATTCACCATGAGGCCCCGCCCATTCTTGTTTGCGTAGTGGGCATAAACACGCATTGTGACCTCAGTGTGAGTCCTGTCCTCTAGTAAGTCCTCTCAGTCACTCGACCATTAGATGTCATAATGGGCTTGACATGTCCCTAGGCCCAAATTTGTAACCAGATTTCTGGTTGTCCAGTCGGCCCCCCCCCAGGGCTCTACTCTGGAATCCCTCATTTGGTGGGACACCTGAGGTTAAAAAACAAAACAAGGCAAATCACAACAACAACAAAACGGACTTCTTCCATCCCACAGAATGACCCCAAAATCTTGCGATGAGGACAAACCCCCAGAGAGTAAGACTCGTCCATTTCCCATGAAGTCAACCGGAAATTTCATGACCATGAGTGACACGATATCCAGAGACAAAAACTTGAGCAAGAGCCTGACACTCGCCCTTTTTTCATATCCCGAAGAGTTCTCCTCATGGTCTGTAGATCAATCCTGCCATACCTATTACCCGAAACATAAGCCGCGTTTGTGTTTTCAGACAACTGTCCAAACAGCTCTGCCTACACACCCTACAGGCTCAGGCCCCTGGAGCCAAACCTGAGGACTGTACTTGCCCTCTCCAAGGGAATTGTATGTGCCCATTCCAATGGCCACAACCTATTAATAAGATAAACCTCCAAACTCCCTGAGGCCATCCCAATAGTGGTGGCTCTCCAGGAGAAACAGCAGCAATCTGAGCCCATCTGACACCTACATGCACTCAGATGCATAGACTGATGTCCCCAGAGGTAAAAAGGTACGAACAGGCCCCTAGGCACTATTTGGATTTATTGTTGTGCTATCCAGTCTACTCTCCTCAGAGGCCTGGATTTCAATACCAGCATATGGCTGTTTCCTGACTCATCCTCAGAACAAATCTCATCTACATATGGGAAACTTGCACTTTGGAGCTGTGTCAAAGCCTCTGTTTGAAAAAACCCTTCAGGGCCCCAGTGCCACCGCTTCATTCCAAGATCTCCATAGACACAAAAACATATTAGGATCCATCCACAGGAGAGTTCATTTCAACTCAGCCTCCTAGGTTGCTCCCCCAGATCCAGCAGATCTAACCTGTCTTGTTGCTAGGACACAATTGGAATGCGAGGTGGGCTACCCAGCCATCCATCCTTAGAACCCTGCTTGGAATCATTGCCCTGGAGCCAACCAACAGGTCTCAATTGTCCTGCAGAAGAATCTTTGCAGTTTGGAGCTTCTCACAACTAACATCGTGGGAAAACCCCCACGGCCTCATGACCCCCCCGCCTCTTCATGAAGGGCCATCAGGTACAGAAACACCAAACTGAGCGATCTTCTGATCCTCGCCCTGACATCATAAGCACGAGATCTCGATTCAGTTCTGTAGATTGTTCCTGCCTTGTCCTCACCCAGAAACCTAAGCCTAGCTTGTTCTCAGATTTCCTTCCTCAGACTCCTGGCCCACAAGCCTCCAGTTTGAAAACCAGAACTATAATGCAGCACTCTTCCTGCCCTCAGGAAGATAAACATTGCCCTCTGGGGCTACCCAGAAACTCCAGAAGAGGATCAACCTGCACGCCATTCGAATGTACCCCAAATATATAGGCTGACCTGGGCACTATTGCCCTTTTTGACACAGCCTGAGCCTGGATTACCTGGCCCCACACAGAAAGCTGGCCGCTCACTGAGCACATCGGACCCGCCATGGTCGTAGGTCGTCATCTCTTCCCAACCTCGGTTGTCAAGTTTCAGAACCTAGACCTTATCTCCAATCACTGCCCAGGCTTGAAAGTGATGCAGAAATCACAACTCCTTCCCCGTGGCAAGAAACCATGTGGTTGGCATGTTGTCCAACGTTCAGTGTAGTTGAAACCAGTGTGGCCCAAGAGGCCCCGCTCATGTATGCGGGCCACATTGGTCAAAACCACACATTGTGACCCTCACCCTGATCGCAGTCCTCAATAAGGCCTCTCAGTGGCTGGATGAAGAGATAGCATATTGGGCTTGCCATGCCCCTAGGCCCCAAATTTTACCCATAGTTCGGGTTCTCCCTTCACTTTTCCCCAGGGCTCTTCTTTGGAAATCCTCTTTTGGCGGGACACCTGAGGTAACAAACCTGAAAGGAGTCCTCCCATTCCACAGATTGACGAAAAACAATTGGGATCGGGCCAAATCCACAGAGAGGAAGATTCGTCCATGGCCCATGAGGCCTCCCCGACATTCCACGGCCATCTCTGATACAAAATCCAGAGACAAAAGCCTGAGCAAGCGCCTCAGACTCGCTCTTTCTTCATATCCGGAAGATTTCTTCTCATGGTTTATAGATCGGGCCTGCCATACCTACGTCCCCAAACCTAAGCTGAGTTTGTGTTTTCAGACTTCTGTCCTCAAAGTCCTGGGCCACACACCCTCCAGGCTGGGGTCCCTGGAGTCACACATTAGGACTGTACCTACCCAATCCATGGGAATTCTGCCAATGCCATTGTCCAAAACAGTAAAATTTGGAGAACCCTCCAAATCCCTGAGGCCATCCCAATAGTGCAGGTCGCCCAGGACAAACAAGGGCGGTCTGATACCAGCTGAGCATCTACCTCCACTCATACCATAGATGGATGTCCCCTGAGAAGAAGATTGAACCAGACAGGACCATAGGCCATAATCGGATACATTGCTTTGGATTACAGGCATGTCTCCTCAAAAGCCTGGATTCCAATACCAGCATCGAGATTTTCCTGAGGCACCCATCAAAACAAATCTCGTCTCCACAAGGAACCTGGTGCATCGAGCTATGTCAAAACCTTAGGAGAATACTTCAGGGTCCCGGTGCCACCGCCCCATTTTAAGGCCCTCATGGACACAAACACACATTAGGACCCATCCTCAGGAAAGTCCATTTCAAGTCAGCCACCCCGGTTTCTCCCGCAGAGCCATCAGATCTTAACTGTCTTGTTGCTAGGAGACAATTGGAATGCGAGGCAGGCTTCCCAGGCATCCATCCTCGAACGGTGCCCGGGAGTCATTCCATATGGGATGTCCTGGAGCTGCCCAACAAGTCTCAATTGTCCCGCAGAAGGAAACCTTGAAGGGGGCATCCCACAACTCCCAACGTGGGAAAAACTCCATGGCCTCGAGATTCCGCTCCCTTCATGAAGGGGCCGTCATGCACAGAAACTCCAACCTGAGCCAACGTCTGATCCTCGCCCTGACTTCAGATGCATGAGATATAGGTTCAGATCTACAGGGATACCTGCCGTGCCCTGGCCCTGAAACCCAAGTCTAGCTTGTGTTCTCAGACTTCCGTCCTCACACTCCAGGCCCCGAAGCCCGGAAGTTTCGCAATTCCAGACCCACAATGCAGCACTCTGCATGCCCTCTTGAAAGAAAATTTGGCCTAATGAGCTGCCCAGGCACCTTATATGAGGATAAATCTACATGGCATTCGACTGTACCCAAAGTATATAGTCTAACCTGGGCACTAATGCACTGTCTGACACAACCTGAGCTCGGACCTCCTGACCAACACCCAGACAGCTGACCGCACACTGAGCACATCAGAACCGCCATGGCCTTAGGTCATCATCTCTTCCCAACTGCGGTTTTTCAGGCTTCAGAACCTAGACCTTATCTCCAACCACTGCCCAGGGGTGCCTGTGATGTAGAAATCAGAACTCGTCCTTACCCATGGCAAGAAACCTTGTGGTTGGCATGTTCTCCAACGTTCAGTGTAGGAGAAACGAGCATTCACCCGGAGGCCCCGCCAATTCTTGAGTGCGAAGAGGGCATAAACACGCATTGTGAACCTCAGCGTGAGTCCTGTGCTCTAGTAAGTCCTCTCAGTGGCTCGACCATTAGATGGCATATGGGCTTGACATGTCCCTAGGCCCCAATTTTAAACCAGATTTCTGGTTGTCCGGTCGGCCCTCCCCAGGGCTCTACTCTGGAATACCTCATTTGGTGAGACACCTGAGGTTAAAAAACAAAACAAAGCAAATCAACAACAACAACAAAACGGACTTCTTCCATCCCCAGAATGACCCAAAACTCTTGGGACGGGGCAAAACCCCAGAGAGTAAGACTCGTCCATTTCCCATGAAGTCACCCGGAAATTTCACGACCATGAGTGACACGATATCCAGAGACAAATACTTGAGCACGAGCCTCACACTCGCCCTTTTTTCATATCCTGAAGAGTTCTCCTCATGGTCTGTAGATCAGTCCTGCCATACCTATGACCCAAAACATAAGCCGCATTTGTGTATTCAGACAACTGTCCAAACAGCTCTGGCCTACACACCCTACAGGCTCAGGCCCCTGGAGCCAAACCTGAGGACTGTACTTGCCCTCTCCAAGGGAATTGTATGTGCCCATTTTAATGGCCACAACCCTACTAATAGGATAAACCTCCAAACTGCCGGAGGCCATCCCAACAGTGGTGGCTTCCCAGGACAAACAGGGGCAATCTGAGCTCATCTGAGCACCTACCTGCACTCAGACGCATAGACTGATGTCCCCAGAGGTAAAAAGGAACGAACAGGCCGCTAGGCACTAAACCGATCCATTGCTGTGGTATCCAGTCATCTCTCCTCAGAAGCCTGGATTTCAATACCAGCGTATGGCTGTTTCTTGACTCACCCATCAGAAAACATCTCATCTACATATGGGAAACTTGCACGTTGGAGCTGTGTCAAAGCCTCTGTTTGGAAAAACCCTTCAGGACCCCAGTGCCACCGCTACATTCCAAGGTCTCCATAGACACAAAAAGACATTAGGACCCATCCACAGGAGAGTCCATTTCAACTCAGCCTCCTGGGTTGCTCCCCCAGATCCAGCAGACCTAACCTGTCTTGTTGCTAGGACACAATTGGAATGCGAGGTGGGCTACCCAGCCATCCATCCTTAGAACCCTGCTCGGAATCGTTGCCCTGGAGCCAACCAACAGGTCTCAATTGTCCTGCAGAAGAATCTTTGCAGTTTGGAGCTTCTCACAACTAACATCGTGGGAAAAGCCCCACGGCCTCGTGACCCCCCCGCCCCTTCATGAAGGGCCATCAGGGACAGAAACACCAACCTGAGCGATCTTCTGATCCTCGCCCTGACATCATAAGCACGAGATCTCGATTCAGGTCTGTAGATTGTTCCTGCCTTGTCCTCACCCAGAAACCTAAGCCTAGCTTGTTCTCAGATTTCCTTCCTCAGACTCCTGGCCCACAAGCCTCCAGTTTGAAAACCAGAACTATAATGCAGCACTCTTCCTGCCCTCAGGAAGAAAAACATTGCCCTCTGGGGCTACCCAGAAACTCCAAATGAGGATCAACCTGCACGCCATTTGACTGTACCCCAAATATATAGGCTGACCTGGGCACTATTGCCCTTTTTGACACAGCCTGAGCCTGGATCACCTGGCCACACACAGAAAGCTGGCCGCTCACTGAGCACATCGGACCCGCCATGGTCGTAGGTCGTCATCTCTTCCCAACCTCGGTTGTCAAGTTTCAGAACCTAGACCTTATCTCCAATCACTGTCCAGGCTTGAAAGTGATGCAGAAATCACAACTCCTTCCCCGTGGCAAGAAACCATGTGGTTGGCATGTTGTCCAACGTTCAGTGTAGTTGAAACCAATGTGGCCCATGAGGCCCCGCTCATGTTTGCGGGCCACATTGGTCAAAACCACACATTGTGACCCTCACCCTGATCCCAGTCCTCAATAAGGCCTCTCAGTGGCTGGATGAAGAGATAGCATATTGGGCTTGCCATGCCCCTAGGCCCCAAATTTTACCCATAGTTCGGGTTCTCCCTTCACTTTTCCCCAGGGCTCTTCTTTGGAAATCCTCTTTTGGCGGGACACCTGAGGTAACAAACCTGAAAGGAGTCCTCCCATTCCACAGATTGACGAAAAACAATTGGGATCGGGCCAAATCCACAGAGAGGAAGATTCGTCCATGGCCCATGAGGCCTCCCCGACATTCCACGGCCATCTCTGATACAAAATCCAGAGACAAAAGCCTGAGCAAGCGCCTCAGACTCGCTCTTTCTTCATATCCGGAGGAGTTCTTCTCATGGTTTATAGATCGGGCCTGCCATACCTACGTCCCCAAACCTAAGCTGAGTTTGTGTTTTCAGACTTCTGTCCTCAAAGTCCTGGGCCACACACCCTCCAGGCTGGGGCCCTTGGAATCACACATTAGGACTGTGCCTACCCAATCCATGGGAATTCTGCCGATGCCATTATCCAAAACAGTAAAATTTGGAGAATCCTACAAATCCCTGAGGCCATCCCAATAGTGCAGGTCGCCCGGGACAAACAAGGGCGGTCTGATACCAGCTGAGCATCTACCTCCACTCATACCATAGATGGATGTCCCCTGAGAAGAAGATTGAACCAGACAGGACCATAGGCCATAATCGGATACATTGCTTTGGATTACAGGCATGTCTCCTCAAAAGCCTGGATTCCAATACCAGCATAGAGGTTTTCCTGAGGCACCCATCAAAACAAATCTCGTCTCCACAAGGAACCTGGTGCATCGAGCTATGTCAAAAGCTTAGGAGAATACTTCAGTTTCTCGGTGCCACCGCCCCATTTTAAGGCCCTCATGGACACAAACACACATTAGGACCCATCCTCAGGAAAGTCCATTTCAAGTCAGCCACCCCGGTTTCTCACGCAGAGCCATCAGATCTAAACTGTCTTGTTGCTGGGAGACAATTGGAATGCAGGCCGGCTTCCCAGGCATCCAACCTGGAACAGTGCCCTGGAGTCATTCCATATGGGATGTCCTGAAGCTGCCCAACAGGTCTCAATTGTCCCGCAGAAGGAATCCTTGAAGGGGCCTCCCAGAACTCCCAACGTGGGAAAAACTCCATGGCCTCGAGATTCCGCTCCCTTCATGAAGGGGCCGTCATGCACAGAAACTCCAACCTGAGCCAACGTCTGATCCTCGCCCTGACTTCAGATGCATGAGATATAGGTTCAGATCTACAGGGATACCTGCCGTGCCCTGGCCCTGAAACCGAAGTCTAGCTTGTGTTCTCAGACTTCCGTCCTCACACTCCAGGCCCCAAAGCCCAGAAGTTTCGCAATTCCAGACCCACAATGCAGCACTCTGCATGCCCTCTAGAAAGAAAATTTGGCTTAATGAGCTGCCCAGGCACCTTATATGAGGATAAATCTACATGGCATTCGACTGTACCCAAAGTATATAGTCTAACCTGGGCACTAATGCACTGTCTGACACAACCTGAGCTCGGACCTCCTGACCAACACCCAGACAGCTGACCGCACACTGAGCACATCAGAACTGCCATGGCCTTAGGTCATCATCTCTTCCCAACTGCGGTTTTTCAGGCTTCAGAACCTAGACCTTATCTCCAACCACTGCCCAGGGGTGCCTGTGATGTAGAAATCAGAACTCGTCCTTACCCATGGCAAGAAACCTTGTGGTTGGCATGTTCTCCAACGTTCAGTGTAGGAGAAACGAGCATTCACCCGGAGGCCCCGCCAATTCTTGAGTGCGAAGAGGGCATAAACACGCATTGTGAACCTCAGCGTGAGTCCTGTGCTCTAGTAAGTCCTCTCAGTCACTCGACCATTAGATGTCATAATGGGCTTGACATGTCCCTAGGCCCAAATTTGTAACCAGATTTCTGGTTGTCCAGTCGCCCCCCCCCCCAGGGCTCTACTCTGGAATCCCTCATTTGGTGGGACACCTG
The DNA here is from genome assembly GCF_964662115.1 of Mustela nivalis. Classification (NCBI taxonomy): domain Eukaryota; kingdom Metazoa; phylum Chordata; class Mammalia; order Carnivora; family Mustelidae; genus Mustela; species Mustela nivalis. The sequence goes on along the minus strand of NW_028135997.1, from coordinate 327,694 downwards.
AGGTTAAAAAACAAAACAAGGCAAATCACAACAACAACAAAACGGACTTCTTCCATCCCACAGAATGACCCCAAAATCTTGCGATGAGGACAAACCCCCAGAGAGTAAGACTCGTCCATTTCCCATGAAGTCAACCGGAAATTTCATGACCATGAGTGACACGATATCCAGAGACAAAAACTTGAGCAAGAGCCTGACACTCGCCCTTTTTTCATATCCCGAAGAGTTCTCCTCATGGTCTGTAGATCAATCCTGCCATACCTATTACCCGAAACATAAGCCGCGTTTGTGTTTTCAGACAACTGTCCAAACAGCTCTGCCTACACACCCTACAGGCTCAGGCCCCTGGAGCCAAACCTGAGGACTGTACTTGCCCTCTCCAAGGGAATTGTATGTGCCCATTCCAATGGCCACAACCTATTAATAAGATAAACCTCCAAACTCCCTGAGGCCATCCCAATAGTGGTGGCTCTCCAGGAGAAACAGCAGCAATCTGAGCCCATCTGACACCTACATGCACTCAGATGCATAGACTGATGTCCCCAGAGGTAAAAAGGTACGAACAGGCCCCTAGGCACTATTTGGATTTATTGTTGTGCTATCCAGTCTACTCTCCTCAGAGGCCTGGATTTCAATACCAGCATATGGCTGTTTCCTGACTCATCCTCAGAACAAATCTCATCTACATATGGGAAACTTGCACTTTGGAGCTGTGTCAAAGCCTCTGTTTGAAAAAACCCTTCAGGGCCCCAGTGCCACCGCTTCATTCCAAGATCTCCATAGACACAAAAACATATTAGGATCCATCCACAGGAGAGTTCATTTCAACTCAGCCTCCTAGGTTGCTCCCCCAGATCCAGCAGATCTAACCTGTCTTGTTGCTAGGACACAATTGGAATGCGAGGTGGGCTACCCAGCCATCCATCCTTAGAACCCTGCTTGGAATCATTGCCCTGGAGCCAACCAACAGGTCTCAATTGTCCTGCAGAAGAATCTTTGCAGTTTGGAGCTTCTCACAACTAACATCGTGGGAAAACCCCCACGGCCTCATGACCCCCCCGCCTCTTCATGAAGGGCCATCAGGTACAGAAACACCAAACTGAGCGATCTTCTGATCCTCGCCCTGACATCATAAGCACGAGATCTCGATTCAGGTCTGTAGATTGTTCCTGCCTTGTCCTCACCCAGAAACCTAAGCCTAGCTTGTTCTCAGATTTCCTTCCTCAGACTCCTGGCCCACAAGCCTCCAGTTTGAAAACCAGAACTATAATGCAGCACTCTTCCTGCCCTCAGGAAGATAAACATTGCCCTCTGGGGCTACCCAGAAACTCCAAAAGAGGATCAACCTGCACGCCATTCGAATGTACCCCAAATATATAGGCTGACCTGGGCACTATTGCCCTTTTTGACACAGCCTGAGCCTGGATTACCTGGCCCCACACAGAAAGCTGGCCGCTCACTGAGCACATCGGACCCGCCATGGTCGTAGGTCGTCATCTCTTCCCAACCTCGGTTGTCAAGTTTCAGAACCTAGACCTTATCTCCAATCACTGCCCAGGCTTGAAAGTGATGCAGAAATCACAACTCCTTCCCCGTGGCAAGAAACCATGTGGTTGGCATGTTGTCCAACGTTCAGTGTAGTTGAAACCAGTGTGGCCCAAGAGGCCCCGCTCATGTATGCGGGCCAAATTGGTCAAAACCACACATTGTGACCCTCACCCTGATCGCAGTCCTCAATAAGGCCTCTCAGTGGCTGGATGAAGAGATAGCATATTGGGCTTGCCATGCCCCTAGGCCCCAAATTTTACCCATAGTTCGGGTTCTCCCTTCACTTTTCCCCAGGGCTCTTCTTTGGAAATCCTCTTTTGGCGGGACACCTGAGGTAACAAACCTGAAAGGAGTCCTCCCATTCCACAGATTGACGAAAAACAATTGGGATCGGGCCAAATCCACAGAGAGGAAGATTCGTCCATGGCCCATGAGGCCTCCCCGACATTCCACGGCCATCTCTGATACAAAATCCAGAGACAAAAGCCTGAGCAAGCGCCTCAGACTCGCTCTTTCTTCATATCCGGAAGATTTCTTCTCATGGTTTATAGATCGGGCCTGCCATACCTACGTCCCCAAACCTAAGCTGAGTTTGTGTTTTCAGACTTCTGTCCTCAAAGTCCTGGGCCACACACCCTCCAGGCTGGGGTCCCTGGAGTCACACATTAGGACTGTACCTACCCAATCCATGGGAATTCTGCCGATGCCATTGTCCAAAACAGTAAAATTTGGAGAACCCTCCAAATCCCTGAGGCCATCCCAATAGTGCAGGTCGCCCAGGACAAACAAGGGCGGTCTGATACCAGCTGAGCATCTACCTCCACTCATACCATAGATGGATGTCCCCTGAGAAGAAGATTGAACCAGACAGGACCATAGGCCATAATCGGATACATTGCTTTGGATTACAGGCATGTCTCCTCAAAAGCCTGGATTCCAATACCAGCATCGAGATTTTCCTGAGGCACCCATCAAAACAAATCTCGTCTCCACAAGGAACCTGGTGCATCGAGCTATGTCAAAACCTTAGGAGAATACTTCAGGGTCCCGGTGCCACCGCCCCATTTTAAGGCCCTCATGGACACAAACACACATTAGGACCCATCCTCAGGAAAGTCCATTTCAAGTCAGCCACCCCGGTTTCTCCCGCAGAGCCATCAGATCTTAACTGTCTTGTTGCTAGGAGACAATTGGAATGCGAGGCAGGCTTCCCAGGCATCCATCCTCGAACGGTGCCCGGGAGTCATTCCATATGGGATGTCCTGGAGCTGCCCAACAAGTCTCAATTGTCCCGCAGAAGGAAACCTTGAAGGGGGCATCCCACAACTCCCAACGTGGGAAAAACTCCATGGCCTCGAGATTCCGCTCCCTTCATGAAGGGGCCGTCATGCACAGAAACTCCAACCTGAGCCAACGTCTGATCCTCGCCCTGACTTCAGATGCATGAGATATAGGTTCAGATCTACAGGGATACCTGCCGTGCCCTGGCCCTGAAACCCAAGTCTAGCTTGTGTTCTCAGACTTCCGTCCTCACACTCCAGGCCCCGAAGCCCGGAAGTTTCGCAATTCCAGACCCACAATGCAGCACTCTGCATGCCCTCTTGAAAGAAAATTTGGCCTAATGAGCTGCCCAGGCACCTTATATGAGGATAAATCTACATGGCATTCGACTGTACCCAAAGTATATAGTCTAACCTGGGCACTAATGCACTGTCTGACACAACCTGAGCTCGGACCTCCTGACCAACACCCAGACAGCTGACCGCACACTGAGCACATCAGAACCGCCATGGCCTTAGGTCATCATCTCTTCCCAACTGCGGTTTTTCAGGCTTCAGAACCTAGACCTTATCTCCAACCACTGCCCAGGGGTGCCTGTGATGTAGAAATCAGAACTCGTCCTTACCCATGGCAACAAACCTTGTGGTTGGCATGTTCTCCAACGTTCAGTGTAGGAGAAACGAGCATTCACCCGGAGGCCCCGCCAATTCTTGAGTGCGAAGAGGGCATAAACACGCATTGTGAACCTCAGCGTGAGTCCTGTGCTCTAGTAAGTCCTCTCAGTGGCTCGACCATTAGATGGCATATGGGCTTGACATGTCCCTAGGCCCCAATTTTAAACCAGATTTCTGGTTGTCCGGTCGGCCCTGCCCAGGGCTCTACTCTGGAATACCTCATTTGGTGAGACACCTGAGGTTAAAAAACAAAACAAAGCAAATCAACAACAACAACAAAACGGACTTCTTCCATCCCCAGAATGACCCAAAACTCTTGGGACGGGGCAAAACCCCAGAGAGTAAGACTCGTCCATTTCCCATGAAGTCACCCGGAAATTTCACGACCATGAGTGACACGATATCCAGAGACAAATACTTGAGCACGAGCCTCACACTCGCCCTTTTTTCATATCCTGAAGAGTTCTCCTCATGGTCTGTAGATCAGTCCTGCCATACCTATGACCCGAAACATAAGCCGCGTTTGTGTATTCAGACAACTGTCCAAACAGCTCTGGCCTACACACCCTACAGGCTCAGGCCCCTGGAGCCAAACCTGAGGACTGTACTTGCCCTCTCCAAGGGAATTGTATGTGCCCATTTTAATGGCCACAACCCTACTAATAGGATAAACCTCCAAACTGCCGGAGGCCATCCCAACAGTGGTGGCTTCCCAGGACAAACAGGGGCAATCTGAGCTCATCTGAGCACCTACCTGCACTCAGACGCATAGACTGATGTCCCCAGAGGTAAAAAGGAACTAACAGGCTCCTAGGCACTAAACGGATCCATTGCTGTGGTATCCAGTTATCTCTCCTCAGAAGCCTGGATTTCAATACCAGCGTATGGCTGTTTCTTGACTCACCCATCAGAAAACATCTCATCTACATATGGGAAACTTGCAAGTTGGAGCTGTGTCAAAGCCTCTGTTTGGAAAAACCCTTCAGGACCCCAGTGCCACCGCTACATTCCAAGGTCTCCATAGACACAAAAAGACATTAGGACCCATCCACAGGAGAGTCCATTTCAACTCAGCCTCCTGGGTTGCTCCCCCAGATCCAGCAGACCTAACCTGTCTTGTTGCTAGGACACAATTGGAATGCGAGGTGGGCTACCCAGCCATCCATCCTTAGAACCCTGCTCGGAATCGTTGCCCTGGAGCCAACCAACAGGTCTCAATTGTCCTGCAGAAGAATCTTTGCAGTTTGGAACTTCTCACAACTAACATCGTGGGAAAACCCCCACGGCCTCGTGACCCCCCCGCCCCTTCATGAAGGGCCATCAGGGACAGAAACACCAACCTGAGCGATCTTCTGATCCTCGCTCTGACATCATAAGCACGAGATCTCGATTCAGGTCTGTAGATTGTTCCTTCCTTGTCCTCACCCAGAAACCTAAGCCTAGCTTGTGTTCTCAGATTTCCGTCTTCAGACTACTGGCCCACAAGCCCTCCAGTTTGCAAACCAGAACTATAATGCAGCACTCTGCCAGCCTTCAGGAAGTAAAACATTGCCCTGTGGGGCTACCCAGAAACTCCAAATGAGGATCAACCTGCATGCCATTCGACTGTACCCCAAATATATAGGCTGACCTAGGCACTATTGCCCTTTCTGACACAGCCTGAGCCTGGACTTCCTGGCCCCTCCCAGAAAGCTCGTCGAACACTGAGCACGCCGGACGAGCCATGTCCTTAGGTCGTCATCTCTTCCCAACCTCGGTTGTCAAGTTTCAGAACCTAGACCTTATCTCCAATCACTGCCCAGGCTTGTAAGTGATGCAGAAATCACAACTCCTTCCCCGTGGCAAGAAACCATGTGGTTGGCATGTTTTCCAATGTTCAGTGTAGTTGAAACCAGTGTGTCCCATGAGGCCCCGCCCATGTTTATGGGCCACATTGGTCAGAAACACACATTGTGACCCTCAGCCTGATCCCAGTCCTCAATAAGGCCTCTCAGTGGCTGGATGAAGAGACAGCATATTGAGCTTGCCGTGCCCCTAGGCCCCAAATTTTACCCATAGTTCAGGTTGTCCCTTCGCTTTTCCCCAGGGCTCTTCTTTGGAATTCCTCTTTTGGCGGGACACCTAAGGTAACCAACCTGAAAGGAGACCTCCCATTCCACAGATTGACGAAAAAGAATTGGGATCGGGCCAATTCCACAGAGAGGAAGATTCGTCCATGGCCCATGAGGTTTCCCAGACAATCCACGGCCATCGCTGATACCGAATCTAGAGACAAAAGACTGAACAAGCACCTCAGACGCGCTCTTTCTTCATATCCTGAAGAGTTCTTCTCATGGTTTATAGATCGGGCCTGCCATACCTACGTCTCCAAACCTAAGCTGAGTTTATGTTTTCAGACTTCTGTCCTCAAAGTCCTGGGCCACACACCCTCCAGGCTGCGGTCCCTGGAGCCACACATAAGGACTGTGCCTACCCAATCCATGGGAACTCTGCCCATTCCATTGTCCAAAACCGTAAAATTAGGAGAACCCTCCAAATCCCTGAGGCCATCCCAATAGGGCAGGTCGCCCGTGACAAACAAGCGCGGTCTGATAGCAGCTGAGCATCAACCTCCACTCATACCATAGATGGATGTCCCCTGAGAAGAAGATTGAACCAGACAGGACCCTGCCCAATCGGATCCATTGCTTTGGTTACAGGCATGTCTCCTCAAAAGCCTGGATTCCAATACCAGCATAGGGGTTTTCCTGAGGTAGCAATCAGAACAAATCTCGTCTCCACAAGGAAACATGTGCATCGAGCTCTGTCAAAACCTTAGGAGAATACTTCAGGGTCCCGGTGCCACGGCCCCATTCCAAGGCCCCATGGACACAAACACAAATTAGGACCCATCCTGAGGAAAGTCCATTTCAAGTCAGCCACCCCGGTTGCTCCCGCAGAGCCATCAGATCTAAACTGGCTTGTTGCTAGGAGACAATTGGAATGCGAGGCTGGCTTCCCAGGATTCCTCCCTCGAACGGTGCTATGGCGTCATTCCATATGGGATGTCCTGGAGCTGCCCAAAGGTCTCAATTGTCCCGCAGAAGGAATTCTTGAAGGGGGCAACCCACAACTCCCACGTGGGAAAAACTCCATGGACACGAGATTCCGCTCCCTTCATGAAGGAGCCGTCAGGCACAGAAACTCCAACGTAAGCCAAAGTCTAATGCTCTCCCTGACTTCAAATGGATTAGATATTGGTTCAGATCTGCAGGGGGTACCTGCCGTGCCCTTGCCCTTAGCCCAAGTATAACTTTTGTTCTCAGAATTCCGACCTCACTCTCCTGGCCTCAAAGCCCTCATGATTGGTAAATCCGGTCCCACAATTAAGCACATGGCCTGCTTTCTGGAAAAAAAAATATTGCCTAAAGAGCTGCCAAGGCACCTTATATGAAGATAAACCTACACGGTACTCGACTTTGCCCGAATTATATAGTCTAACCTGGGCACTAATGCACTGTCTGACACAACCTGAGCCCGGACTTCCTGACCAACACCCAGACAGCTGACCGCACACTGAGCACATCAGACCCGCCATGGCCTTAGGTCATCATCTCTTCCCTACCTCAGTTTTCAGGCCTCAGAAACTAGACTTTATCTCTGCCTGGGGGTGAGTGTGATGCAGAAATCAGAACTTCTCCTTACACATGGCAAGAAACCTTGTGGTTGGCATGTTGTCCAACGTTCATTGTAGGAGAAACTAGCATTCACCCTGAGGCCCGCCTATTCTTGAGTGCGACGAGGGCATAAATATGCATTGTGACCCTCAGTGTGAGTCCTGTCCTCTAGTAATTCCTCTCAGAGCCTGGATCACTAGATGTCATAATGGGCTTGACATAGCCCTAGGCCCCAATTTTTAACCAGATTTCTGGTTGTCCAGTCACCCCTCCCCAGAGCTCTACTCTGGAATTCCTCATTTGGTGGGACAATGGAGGTTAAAAAATGAAACAAAACAAAGCAACAACAACAAAAAAAACGACTTCTTCCATCCCACAGAATGACCCCAACCTCTTTGGAAGGGGCCAAATCCCCAGAGAGTAAGACTCGTCCATTTCCCATGAAGTCACCCGGAAATTTCACGACCATGAGTGACATGATATGCAGAGACAAAAACATGAGCAATAGCCTCACACTCGCTTTTTTTTCATATACCGAAATGTTCTCCTCATGGTCTGTAGATCAGTCCTGCCCTACCTATGACCCGAAACAGAAGTCGAGTTTGTGTTTTCAGACAACTGTCCAAACAGCCCTGGCTTACACACCCTATAGGCTCAGGCCCCTGAAGCCAAACCTGAGGACTGTTCTTGCCCTCGCAAGGGAATTGTGTGAGCCCATTCCAATGGCGACAACGCAACTAAAAGTATAAACCTTTAAATTCCCTGAGGCCATCCCATAGTGTTGGCTTCCAAGGACAAACACGGGCAATCTGAGTTCATCTGAGCACCTACCTGCACTCTGACCCATAGATAGATGTCGCCCGAGGTAAAAAGAAACCAACAGGCCCCTAGGCACTAATCGGATTCATTGCTTTGGTTTCCAGGCATCTCTCCTCAGAGGCCTGGATTTCAATACCAGAATATGGCTGTTTCTTGACTCACCCATCAGAACAAATCTCCTCTACACATGGGAAACTTGCATGGTGGAGCTGTGTCAAACCTCTGTTTAGGAGAAGCCTTCAGGGCCCTAGTGCCACCGCTTAATGCCTCAGTCTCCATAGACACAAAAACATATTAGGACCCATCCACAGGAGAGTCCATTTAAACTCAGCCTCCTAGGTTGCTCCCCGAGATCCAACAGATCTAGCCTATCTTGTAGCTAGGAGAATATTGGAATGCGAGGTGGGCTACCCAGCCATCCATCCTTAGAACCCTGCTCAGAATCGTTGGCCTGGAGCCAACCAACTGGTCTCAATTGTCCCACAGTAGAATCTTTGCAGTTTGGAGCTTCTCACAACTCCCATGGTGGGAAAACCCCCACGGCCTCGTGATTCCCCCCCTTTATGAAGGGGCCATCAGGGACAGAAAGTCAAACCTGAGGCATCGTCTGATGCTCAACCTGACTTCAGGTGTACGAGATCTCGATTCAGGGTGTAGATTGTGCCTGCCATGTCCTCACCATAAAACCTAAGCCTAGTTTGTGTTCTCAGAGTTCCGTCCTCAGACTACCGGCCCACAAGCCCTCCAGTTTGGCAATCCGGAAGTACAATGCAGCACTCTGTGGGCCCTCCAAGAGAAACATTGCCCTCTGGGGCTACCTAGAAACCCCAAATGAAGATCAACCTGCACGCCATTTGGCTGTACACCAAATATATAGGCTGATCTGGGCATCATTGCCTTCTCTGACACAGCCTGAGCTGGACCTCCTGGCCTCACCCAGACAGCTGGCCGCACACTAGGCACATTGGAACCGCCATGGCCTTAGTTCGTCATCTCTTCCCAACCTCGGTTTTCAGGCTTCAGTACCTAGACCTTATCTCTAATCACTGCCCAGGTTTGAAAATGTTGCAGAAATCAGAACTCGTTCCCTTGGCTAGAAACCTCATGTTTGGCATGTTGTCCAACGTTCAGTGTAGTTGAAACCAGTGTGGCACATGAGACCCAGCCCATGCTTGAGGGCCACATTGGTCTCAAACACACATTGTACCCTCAGCTTGAGCCCGGTCCTCAGGCAAGACCTCTCAGTGGCTGCATGAAGAAACAGCATATTGGGCTTGCCATGCCCCTAGACCCCAATTTTTAACCATAGTTCGGGTTGTCCCTTCACTCTTGCCCAGGGCTCTGCTTTGGAATTCCTCTTTTGGTGGGACACCTCAGGTAACAAACCTTAAAGGAGTCCTCCCATCCCACAGATTCACGAAAAAAATTGGGATCGGACCAGATCCACAGAGAGGAAGATTCGTCCATGGCCCAGGAGGCCTCCCCGACATTCCTCGGCCATCGCTGATACAAAATCCAGAGACAAAAGCCTGAGCAAGCGCCTCAGACTCGCTCTTTCTTCATATCCTGAAGAGTTCTTCTCCTGGTTTGTAGGTCGGGCTAGCCATACCTACGTTCCCAAACCTAAGATGAGTTTGTGTTTTTTGTTTTCTGTCCTCAAATTCCTGGGCCACATACCCTCCAGACTGAGCCCCTGGAGCCACACATTAGTACTGTGCCTACTCAATCCATGGGAATTCTGCCCATGCCATTGTCTCAAACCGTTCAAATTAGGAGAACCCTCCATAGTCCCTGAGGACATCCCAATGGTGTAGGTTGTCCCGGACAAACAAGGGCCGTCTGACACCAGCTGAGCATCAACCTCCACTCATACCATAGATGGATGTCCCCAGAGAAGAAGATTGAACCAGGCAGGACCCTAGGACATAATGGGATCCATAGCTTTGGTTTACAGGCATGTCTCCTCAAAAGCCTGGATTCCAATACCAGCATAGGGCTTCTCCTGAGGCACCCATCAGAACAAATCTCGTCTCCACAAGGAAACTTGTGCATGGGAGCTATGTCAAAGGCTTAGGAGAATACTTCAGGGTGCCGGTGCCACCGCCCCATTCCACGGCCCTCAGGGACACAAACAAACATTAGGACCCATCCTCCGGAAAGTCCATTTCAACTCAGCCACCCCGGTAACACCTGCTGAGCCATCAGATCTATACTGTCTTGTTGCTAGAAGAAAATTGGAATGCGAGGCGGGCTTCCCAGGCATTCATCCTCGAATGGTGCTCTCGAGTCATTCCATATGTGATGTCCTGGAGCTGTCCAACAGGTCTCAATTGTCCCGCAGAAGGAATCTTTGAAGGGCCATCTCACAACTCCCAACGTGGGAAAACCTCCATGGCCTAGAGATTCCACTCCCTTCATGAATGGGCCGTCATGTACAGAAACTCCAACCAGAGCCAATGTCTGATCCTCGCCCTGAATTCAGATGCATGAGATATTGGTTCAGATCTGCCAAGGTACCTGCCGTGCCCTCGACCTGAAACCCAAGTCTAGCTTGTGTTCTCAGACTTCCGTCCTCACACTCCTGGCCCAGAAGACCTCAAGTTTGGCAATTCCGAACCCACTGTGCAGCACTCTGCCTGCCCTCTAGAAAAAAAATATTGCCTCATGAGCTGCCCAGGCACATCATATGAGGATAAACCTACACGCCACTTGACTGTACGTAAATTATATACTCTAAGCTGTGCACTAATGCACGGTCTGACACACCTGAGCCCGGACCTCCTGACTAACACACAGACAGCTGACCACACACTGAGCACAACAGACCAGCCATGGCCCTCGGACATCATCTCTTCCATACCTCAGTTTTCAGGCTTCAGAACCTACCTTTTCTCCAATCACTGCCCAGGGGTGATGGTATGTAGAAATCAGAACTCCTCCTTACCCATGGCAAGAAACCTTGTGGTTGGCATGTTGTCCAACGTTCAGTGTAGGAGAAACCAGCATTCACCCTGAGGCCCAGCCCATTCTCAAGTGCGACGAGGGCATAAACACACCAAACTCTTTGGACGAGGCCAACCTTCTAAAGAGTAAGACTCGTCCATTTCCCATGAAGTCACCCAGAAATTTCACGACCATGAGTCACACGATATCCAGAGATAAACTTGAGCAAGAGCCTCACACTCGCCCTTTTTTCATATCCCGAAGAGTTCTTCTCATGTTCTGTAGATCAGTCCTGCCATACCTATGACCCGAAACATAAGCCGAGGTTGTGTTTTCAGACAACTGTCCAAACAGCCCTGGCCTACACACCCCAAAGGCTCAGGCCCTTGGAGCCAAACCTGAGGACTGTACTTGCCCTCTCCAAGGGAATTGTGTGTACACATTCCAATGGCCACAATCCTACTAATAGGATAAACCTCCAAAGTTCCTGGGCCATCCCAATAGTGGTGGCTTCCCAGGACAAACAGGAGCAATCTGAGCACATCAGAGCACCTACCTGCACTCAGACCCATAGACTGATGTCCCCAGAGGAAAAAAGGAATGAACAGACCACTAGGCACTAATCGGATCCATTGCTATGGTTTCCAGGCATGTCTCCTCAGAGGCCTGGATTTCAATACCAGCATATGGCTGTTTCTTGACTCACCCATCAGAACAAATCTCATCTACATATGGGAAACTTGCACGGTGGAGCTGTGTCAAAGTCTCTTTTTAGAAGAACCCATCAGGGACCCAGTGCCACCGCTTCATTTCAAGGTCTCCATAGACACAAAAACATATTAGGACACATCCACAGGAGAGTCAATTTCAACTCAGCCTCCTCAGTTGCTCCCCCAGATCCAGCAGATCTAACCTTTCTTGTAGCTAGGAGAAAATTGGAATGCCAGGTGGGGTACCTAGCCATCCATCCTCAGAACCATGCTTGGAATCCTTGGCCTGGCGCCAACTAACAGGTCTCAATTGTCCTGGAGAAGAATCTTTGTAGTTTGGAGCTTTTCACAACTCCCATCATGCGAAAACCCCCATGGCCTCGTGATTCCCCCCCTTCATGAAGGGGCCATCAGGGACAGAAAGTCCAACCTGAAGATCGTCTGATCCTCACCCTGACTTCAGATGCACGAGATCTCGATTCAGGTCTGTAGATTGTGCCTGCCATGTCCTCACCCATAAAAACTAAGCCTAGCTTGTGTTCTCAGACTTCAGTCCTCATTCTACTGGCCCACAAGCCCTCCAGTTTGGCAATCCAGAAGTACAATGCGGCACTCTGCCTGCTCCCTGGAAGAAGAACATTGCCCTCTGGGGCTACCCAGAAACCCCAAATGAAGATCAACCTGCACGCCATTTGGCTGTACACCAAATATATAGGCTGAAGTGGGCACAATTGACCATTCTGACACAGCCTGAGCCTGGAACTCCTGGCCCCACCCAGACAGCTGCCCGCACACTGAGCACATCGGACCCGCCATGGCCTTAGGTCGTCATCTCTACCCAACCTCGGATTTCAGGCTTCAGAACCTTGACCTTATCTCCAATCACTGCCCAGGTTTGAAAATGTTGCAGAAATCCGAACTCGTTCCCTTGGCATGAAACCTCGTGGTTGGCATGTTGTCCAACTTTCAGTGTAGTTGAAACCAGTGTGGCACATGAGACCCAGCCCATGCTTGAGGGCCACATTGGTCTCAAACACACATTGTGACCCTCAGCCTGAGCCCGGTCCTCAGGCAAGGCCTCTCAGTGGCTGCATGAAGAAACAGCATATTGGGCTTGCCATGCCCCTAGACCCCAATTTTTAACCATATTTCGGGTTGTCCCTTCACTCTTGCCCAGGGCTCTGCTTTGGAATTCCTCTTTTGGTGGGACACCTCAGGTAACAAACCTTAAAGGAGTCCTCCCATCCCACAGATTCACGAAAAAGAATTGGGATAGGGCCAAATCCACAGAGAGGAAGATTCGTCCATGGCCCATGAGGCCTCCCCGACATTCCACGGCCATCGCTGATACAAAATCCAGAGACAAAAGCCTAACCAAGCGCCTCAGACTCGCTCTTTCTTCATATCCTGAAGAGTTCTTCTCATGATTTGTAGTTCGGCCGTGCCATACCTACGTTCCCAAACCTAAGCTGAGTTTGTGTTTTTTGAGTTCTGTCCTCAAAGTCCTGGGCCACACACCCTCCAGGCTGGGCCCCTGGAACCACACATTAGGACTGTGCCTAACCAATCCATAGGAATTCTGCCCATTCCATTATCCAAAACCGTACAAATTAGGAGAAACCTCCAAATTCCCTGAGGCCATACCAATGGTGTAGGTTGTCCGGGACAAAAAAGGGCCGTCTGACACCAGCTGAGCATCTACCTCCACTCATACCATAGATGGATGTCCCCAGAGAAGAAGATTGACCAGACAGGACCCCAGGCCATAATGGGATCCATAGCTTTGGTTTACAGGCATGTCTCCTCAAAAGCCTGGTTTCCAATACCAGCTGAGGGCTTCTCCTGAGGCACCCATCAGAACAAATCTCGTCTACACATGGGAAACTTGCATGTTGGAGCTCTCTCAAAGCCTCTGGTTAGAAGGACATTTCAGGTTCCCGGTGCCAGCGCCTCATTCCAAGGTCTCCATGGAGACACACCCACATTAGGACCCATCCACAGGAGAGTCCATTTCAACTCAGCCCCCTCGGTTGCTCCCCCTGATCCAGCAGATCTAACCCGTCTTGTCGCTAGGAGATGATTGGAATGAGAGGCAGGCTTCCCAGACATCCATACTTAGAACCATTCTCAGAATTATGCTGTATGGGAAGTCCTGGATCCAACCAACAGGTCTCAATAGTCCCGCAGAAGAATCTTTACTGTTTGGAGCATCTCACAACTCCCATCGTGGGCAAACCTCCATGGCCTTGTGATTTCGCCCCCTGTGCTTCATGAAGGGACCATCAGGGACAGAAGCTCCAACCTGAGCGATCGTCTGATCCTCGCCCTGACTTCAGATGCAGGACATCTTGATTCATCTCTGCAGAGTGTGTCTGCCGTGCCCTTGCCCAGAAACGTAAGTCTAATTTGTGTTCTCAACTTCCATCCTCACATTCCTGGCCCACAAGCCCTCCAGTTTGGCAATTCCAGAACTACAAGGCAGCACTCTGCCTGCTTTCCGGAAGAAAAACATTGCCCTCTGGGGCTACCCAGATTCCCCAAAGGAGGATCAACCTGCATGCCACTTGACTGGACCCCAATTATACAGGCTGCCCTGGGCACTACTGCCCTTTCTGGCACAGCCTGAGACTGAACCTCCTGGCTCGCACCCACCCAGCTAGCCACACACTGAGCACATCAGACCCGCCATGGCCTTAGGTCATCATCTCTTTCCAACCTCGGTTTTCAGGCTTCAGAACCTAAACCTTATCTCCAGTCACCACCCAGGGTTGAACATGATGCAGGAATCAGAACTCCTTCCCCATGGCAAGAAACCTTGTGGTTGGCATGTTGTCCAACGTAAAATGTAGTTGAAACCAGTGTGGCCCATGAGGCCCTGCAGATGCTTGAGGACCAAGTCGTTCACAAACATGCATTCTGACGCTCAACGTGAGCCCAGTTCTCAAGTAAGGCCTCTCAGTGGCTGGACCAAAAGACAGCATATTGGGCTTGTCATGCCCCTAGGCCCCAATTTTTAACCAGATTTCTGGTTGTCCAGTCTCCCCTCCCCAGGGCTCGGCTTTGGAATCCCTCTTTTGGTGGGACACCTGAGGTAACAAAACTGAAAGGACTCCTCCCATCCCACAGTTTGACCCAAAACAATTGGAATCGGGCCAAATCCACAGAGCGGAAGACTCGTCCATGGCCCATGAGGCCTCCCGGACATTCCACGCCCATCGTTGACACAAAATCCAGAAACAAAAGCCTGAACAAGTGCCTCACAATCTCTCTTTCTTCATATCTGGAAGAATTCTCCTCAGGGTCTGTAGATCGGGCCTGCCATACCTACGTCCCTAAACCTAAACTGAGTTTGTGTTTTAGACTTCTGTCTCCACAATCCTGGTGCACACACCCTGCAGGCTGGGGCCCCTGGAGCCACATCAAAACTGTGCCTTCCCTCTCCACGGGAATTCTGCCCATTCCATTGTCCATAATCATAAAATTAGGAGAAACCTCCAAAGTCCCCAAGGCCTTCACAATAGTGTAGGCCGCCTGGGACAAACAAGGGCCATCTGACACCAGCTGAGCATCTAACTCCACTAATACCTTAGATGGATGTACACAGAGAAGAAGATTCAACCGGACAGGCCCCTAGGCTCTAAACGGAGCCATTGCTTTGGTTTCCAGTTATCTGTCTTCAGAGGCCTATATTCCAATAACAGTATATGGGGGTTTCCTGAGGCACCAATCAGAACAAATCTCGTCTCCACATGGGAAACTTGTCCTTTGGAGATGTCTCAAAACCTCCGGTTAGGAGAATCCTTCAGGGCCCATGCACCAACGCCCCTTTCCAAGGTCTCCATGGACAAAAACCCACATTAGCATCCATCCTCAGGAGAGTCCATTTCAACTCAGCCCCCTTGGTTGCTCTGACAGAGCCAGCATATCAAACCTGTCTATTTGCTAGGAGACAACTGCAATGTGAGACGGGCTTCCCATGCATCCATCCTTAGATCCCTGCTCTGGTGTCATTCTGTATGGTATGTACTGGAGTGATACAAAAGGTCTCAATTGTTGATCAGAAGGAATCCTTGTTGTTTGGAGCATCTCACAACTCCCATCGTGGGTAAACCTCCATGGACTGGAGATGCTGTCCCCTTCATAAAGTGGCCAGAATGGACAGAAATTCAAACCTAAGCCTAGGTTTGAACCTCGCCCTGACTTCAGATTCATGATATCCCGATTCAGATCTGCAGAGGGTGCCTGCCGTGCCCTCGCCCAGAACCTACGCCTAACATGTGTTCTCAGACTTCCGTTCTCACACTCCCCGTCCACAAGGCATCCACTTTGGAAATTCCGGAGCCACAATGCAGCACTCTGCCTGTTCTCCAGAAGAAAAACATTGCCCTTGGGGCTACCCAGAAATGCCAAATAAAGATCAACCTGCACGGCACTCAGTTGTACCCCAATTATACAATCTACCCTGGGCACTAATGCCCTGTCTGACACAGCCCAAGCTTGGACCTCCCGACCAACACCCAGACAGCTGGCTCCACGCTGAGCATATCAGACCCGAAATGGTCTTAGGTCGTCATCTCTTCCCAACCTCGGTTTTCAGACTTCACAACCTAGACCTTATCTCCAATCACTGCCCAGGGGTGAATGACATGCAGAAATCAGAATTAATACTTCCCCATGGCAAGAACTCATGTGGTTGACATGTTGACTATCATTCAGTGTAGGAGAAACAAGCATGCACCATAAGTCCCCACCCATGCTTGAGTACCACGAGGGCATAAACACGCATTGTCACCCTCAGCATGAGTTCTGTCCTCAATGAAGGCCTCTCAGTGGCTGGAACATTAGAAGGCATATTGGGCTTGCCATGCCCCTAGGCCCGTATTTTTAGTTAGATTTCTTGTTGTCCAGGGCTCTGCTCTGGAATCCCTCTTTTGGTGGGACACCTTAGTTAACAAAACTGAATCCCACAGATTAACCCAAAACAATTGGGATCTGGCCAAATCCACAGAGAGAAAGACTCTTCAATGGCCCATGAGGACTCCTCGACATTCCACAGCCATCATTGACACAAAATCCAGGGGCAAAAGCCTGACAAGTGTCACACTTTCACCCTTTATTCATATCCCAAAAAGTTCTCCTCATAGTCTGTAAATCGGACCTGCCATACCTACGTCCCCAAAGCTAAGCTGAGTTTGTGTTTTCAGACATCTGTCCCCACAGTCCTTGCCCACACACCCTCAAGGCTGGGCCCTTGAAGCCACACATCAGGTCTGTGCCTGCCCACTCCACAGGAATTCTGCCCATGCCATTTTCCATAATGATACAATTTAGGAGAAACCTCCAAAGTCTCCGAGGCCATCCCTATAGTGTAGGCCGCCCGGACAAACAGGAGCGGTCTGACAGCAGCTGAGCAACTACCTCCATTTCATAAAATAGACAGATGTCGACAGAGAAGAAGATTGACCAGAGAGGCTCCTAGGACCTAATTGGATGCATTGCTGTGGTTTCTATGTATCTCTCCTCAGAGGCCTGGTTCTAATACCAGCATATGTGGGTTTCCTGAGGCACCAATTAGAACAAATCTTGTCTCCACATGGAAAACTTGCTCTTTCGAGTTGTTTCAAAATCTCCGGTTAGAATCCTTTAGAGCCCTGGGGCCACCACCCCATTCCAACGTCCTCATGGACACAAACACACATTAAGACCCATCTTCAGGAGAGTCCATTTCAACTCAGCTCCCACGATTGCTCCTGCATAGCCATCAGATCGTACCTGTCTTGTGGCAGGGAGACAATTGGTGTAAGAGGCAGTCTGCTCAGGCATCCATCCTTAGAACCCGGCTCTGGAGTCATTCCATATGGGATGTCCTGGAGCCATCCAACAGTTCTCAATTTTCCCGCAGAAGGAATCCTTGCAGTTTGGAGCATCCCACAACTCCCAACGTGGGAAAACCTCCATGGCCTCGAGATTCCACCCCTTTGATGAAGGGGCCATCATGGACAGAAACTCCAACCTGCGCCTAAGTCTGATCCTCGTCCTGACTTCAGATGAATGAGATTTTGATTCGGATCTGCAGAGGGTGCCTGCCGTGCCCTCGCCCTGAAACTTAAGTCTAGCTTATGATCTCAGACTTACGTCCTCACACTCCTGGTCCCGACGCCCTCAAGTTTGGCAATTCTGGACCCACAATGCTGCACTCTGCCTGCCCACCAGAAGAAAAATGTTGCCCCAGTGAGCTTCCCTGCACAATAAATGAGGATGAACCTACATGGAACTCAACTGTACCCAAATTATACATTCTAACCTGGGCACTAATGCACTGTCTGACACAGCCTGAATCCATACCTCCTGAACAACACCCAGAAAGCTGACCGCACACTGAGCACATCGGACCCTCCATGACCTTAGGTTATCATCTCATCCCAACCTCGATTTTCTGGATTCAGAACTTAGATCTTATCTCCAGTCACTGCCCAGGGGTGAACATGATGCAGAAATCAGAATTCCTCCTTCCCCATGGAAAGAAACCTTGTGGTTCGTATGTTGTCCAAAGTTCAGTGTAGGAGAATCAAGCATGGCCCATGAGTCCCCGCCCATGCTTGATGCCTACATTGGGCACAAACATGCATTGTGACCCTCAGTGTGAGCACTGTACTCAAGGAAGACCTCTCAGTGGCTGGACCAAGGTACCCCATATGGGGATTGCCATGCCCTTAGGCCCCCAATCTTATACAGAGTTCGGGTTGTCCAGTCGCCCCTTCCCAGGGTTCTGCTCTGGAATCCCTCTTTAGTGGCACACCTGAGGTAAAAAAAAAAACAAAAAAAAACAGAATGGACTCCTCCCATCCCACGGAATGACCCCAAAATATTGGGATCATCCAAATCCCCATAGAGGAAGTCTCACCCATGGTCCATGAGGACGCCCCTACATTCCACGGCCATCAGTGACACAAAATCCAGAGTCAAAAGCCTGAGCAAGTGCCTCACACTCACTCTTTGTTCATATCCTGAAGAGTTCTGCTCAAGGTCTGTAGATCGGGCCTCCCATACCTATGTCCCCAAACCTAAGACGAGTTTCTGTTTTCAGACTTCTGTCCCCACAGCTCTGACCCACACACCCTCCATGCTTGAGCCCCTAGAGCCACACCTCAGGATTGTGCCTTCCCTCCCCAAAGGAATTCTGCCCATTTCATTGGCCACAAACTTGCAAATTAGGAGAAACCTCCAAAGTCAAAGTGGCCATCCCAATAGTGTAGACTGCCCAGGACAAATAGGGGCAATCTGACACCAGCTGAGGAACTACCTCCACTCAATCCCATAGACAGATGAACCGAGAGAAGAAGATTAAACCAGACAGGCCCCAGGCCCTAATCAGATCCATTGCCTTTGTTTCCAGGCATCTCTCCTCAGAGTTCTGGTTTCCAATACCAGCATATTGGGGGTTACTGAAGCACCAATGAGAACAAATCTTGTTTCCCCATGGGAAAAATGCTTCTTGGAGCTGTGTCAAAACCTCTGGTTAGGAGCATCCTTCAGAGCCCTGGTGCCACTGCCCCATTCCAAGGTCTCCATGGACACAATCCCACATTATGACCGATCCTCAGGAGAATGCATTTCAACTCAGCCCCCTCGGCTGCTACATCATAGGCAGCAATCAAACGTGCCGTTTCGCTAGGAGACAATTGGAATGCAAGGCCGGATGCCCAGGCATCCATCCTTAGAACCCTGCTCTGCAATTGTTCCATATGGGATGCCCTGGAGCCATCCAACAGGTTTCAACTGACCCGCAGAAAATCCTTGTGGTATGGAGCATCTCACTACTGCCATCATGGGAAAACACCAATGGCGGTGTGATGGCCCCCCTTCATGAAGGGACCATCATGGACAGAAACTCCAACCTGAGCCAACATATGAACCTCGCCCTGACCTCAGATGCATGAAATCTCAATTCAGCTCTGCAGAGTGTGCCTGCCATGTCCTCGCCCTGAAACCAAAGCAAAGCTTCAGTTCTCAGACTTACATCCTTGCATTCCTGGCCCCAAGGACTCCAGTTTGGCAGTTCCGGAGCCAGAATGCAGCACTCTGCCTGCCCACCAGAAGAAAGACTTTGCCCTATGGGGCTATGGAGAAACCCCAAATAATTATCTTCTGCATGCCACTCAACTGTACCCCAATTATACAGCGTATCTGGGCACGAATGCCCTGTCTGGCACAGCCTGAGTGCAGACCTCCTGAACGACACCTAGAAAGCTGGCCCCAAACTGAACACATCGGACCCGCCATGGCCTTAGGTCGTCATCTCTTCCAAACCTCGGTTTTCAGGCTTCAGAACCTAGACCTTATCTCCAATTAGTGCCCAGAGGTGAACGTGATGCAGAAATCAAAACTCCTCCTTCCCCATGGCAAGAAACCCTGAGGTTGGCATGTCCAAGGTTCACTGTAGGAGAAACCTGCATGCTCAATGAGGTCCCGCCCAATATTGAGGACCACCTTGGGCACAAACACACATTGCGACCCTCAGCATGAGTCCACTATTCAAGTAACGTCTCTCAGTGGCTGGACCAAGAATCTGCATATGGGCTTGCCATGCCCATAGGACCCCAGGCCTAACCAGAGGGTGGGTATTCCAGTTGTATGTACCCAGTGCTCTGCTCTAGAATCCCTCTATTGTGGGGACACATGAGGCAGAAAACAGGACTCCTCCCTTCCCACAAAATGACCCCAATCTCTTGGGAGCCAGACAAATCACCAGAGAGGGAGACTTCCATGGCCCATGAGACCATGCTTACATTAAATGACCATCATGAATACAACATCCAGAGACATAAGCCTGAACGACCGCCTCTCACTCGCCTTACTTTCTAATCACAATGAGCTCCCCTCATGGACTGTAGATCACTCCTGCCATAACCTCAGCCCCAAACCTCAGCCGAGTTTGTGTTTTTGGATGTCTGTCCCCACAGCCCTGGCCCACACAGCCGCCAGGCTGGGGCCTCTGGAGCCACACCACAGGACTGTCCTGCTCTCTCCAAGGAGACTATGCCCATTCCATTGCCCATAACCCCACAGAATAGGAGAAACCTCAAGGCCCCCGAGGACATCCCACTACTATAAGCCTCTCTGGACAAAGGCATCCTGACACAAGCTGAGCAACTACCTCCATGCAGAAACACAGACAGATGTCGGCAGAGACAGTAGATTGAACCAGACAGGCCCCTGGGCCCTAATCTGAACTCTTGCTTTGGTTTCCAGGTGTCACTCCTCAGAGGCCTGGGTTTGAAGACCAGCATCTGGGGCTTTCCTGAGACACCAAACAGAACAACTATCGTCTCCACATGGGAAGCTTCATTGTTGGAGCTGTGTCAAACCCTTCGGTTTGGAGAAACCTGCAGAGTCCCTGAGCCACCGCCACATTCCAAGGTCTCCAAGGCCACCAACCCACAGTATGACTCATCCTCAGGAGAGTCCATTTCTACTCAGCCCTCTGAGAAACCCGCCCAAGAGCCTGCAGATTGAGCCTGCCTTGCCCCAAGCAGCCAGTGGGAATGTGAGGTGGCATTTGCAGACATTCATGCTTAGACCCCTTCTCTCGAGTCTTTCTGTAGGGGTCATCCTAGAACCATCTCATAGTACTCGACTGTCCTACAGAGGAAACCTTGATGTTTGGGGCAGCTCATAACTCCCAGCGTTGGGAAGCCTCCCTGGCCTCATGACGCCCCCACCCCCTTCAGGAAGGGGCCATAATGGACACAAACTCCAACCTGAAACAACGTCTGATACTCGCCCTGACCTCAGATGCAGGAGATCTTGATTCAGTCTCTGCAGAGTGGGCCTGCCATGCCCTCGGCCCCAAACCTAACGCTAGCTTGTGTTTTCAGACTTCCCTCTTCACACTCCTGGCAAACAACCCCTCCAGACTGGGAATTCCAGAACCACAACACAGTTTTCTGCCTGCCCACCAGAAGAAAAACGTTGCCCTATGGGGATCTCCAGAAACCACAAATGAGAACCAACCTGCTCTGGCCTCGACCGCACCCTAACTGGAAAGGCTACCCTGGTCAGTAATGCTCTGTCTGACACAGCCTGACGTCCCGACAGACAAGGAAACAGCTGGCTGCACACTAAGCACATCAGACAGGCCATGGCCTTATGCCGTCATCTCTTCCCAACCTGGGTTTTCAGACATCTGACCCTAGATATTATATCAAATCCTGGCAAACGTGGGTAACTGAAGCACAAATCAGATCTTCTCCTTCCCCATGGCTGGAAAGCTTGCTGTTGGCATGGAGTCATACCTTCAGTGTAGGAGAAACCTTCATGGCCCCTGAGGCCAAGCCTAAACTTGAGTGCCTCCTTGGGTACAAACTCGCATTGGGACCATCAGCATGGGCCCCATGTCGAAGTAAGGTCTCTCAGGGCCTGGACTAAGAGCCCGCATATGGGGCTTGCCAAGCCCCTATGATCCCAATCTTCACAAGAGCTCGAGTATTCCATTTGCTCGAACCCAGGACTGTGATCTGGAGTCCCTCTCCTGGAAGAACACCTGAGCCAGACAGCAGGACTCCACCCTTCCCACAAAATGTCCCCAAAATCTTAAGAGCTGGACCAACTCCTCAGAGAGGGAGACTCTTCCATAGCCCCTGAGGTCACCCCTACATTCCACGGCTATGGGAGACAAAACATCCAAAGACAAAAGCTTGCGTGACTGCCTCCCATTTGCCCTTCTTTCATAAGCTGAGGATCTCCTCTCACGGTCTGTGGGTCCATCCTGCAATGCTCTCGGCTCCGCACCCAAGACGAGTTTGTGTTTTCAGACTTCTGTGCCCACAGCCCGGACCCACACACCCTCCAGGCTAGGGCCTATGGAGACACACTGAAGGACTGTGCCAGTCCTCTCCAAGAAAACTGTACCCAATCCATTGGCCACAACCCTAGAGATTAGGAAAATCCAATAAGGTCTCCAAGGCCATGCCTCGGCCATGGACTAAGAGGGGCACTCTGACACCAGCTGAGCAACTATCTCCACTTAGATACTCAGACAGTGTCCCCAGAGACAGAAGATTGAAACGGACAGGCATCTAGGCTCTAATCTGAACCCTAGCTTTGGTTTCCAGGTGTCTCTACTCAGAGAACTGGTTTGAAGACCAGTATCTGGGGCTTTTCTGAGGCACCAAAGAGAACCTGTCTCATCTCCACATAGGGATCTCTTTTTAATTGGAGCAATATTACACCCTTCGGTTAGGCGAATACTTCATGGCCCCTGAGCTGCCAACATATTCCAAGGTCTCCATGCACACAAACCCACATTATGACCCATCCGCAGAAGAGTCCATTTCAATTCAGCCCCCTAGTTAGCTCGCCCCAGAGCCAGTAGTTCAAACATGTCTTGTCACAAAGAGCCAATGGGAATGTGAGGTATGCTGTACAGGCATCCATCCTTCGAATCCTGCTCTCCAGTCTTTCCGTATGGGACATCCTGGAGCCATTCAACAGGACTCGACTGTCCAGCAGATGGAAAGCTTGTGGTATGGGTCAACGCACAAACTAGAGTTTGTGCTGGTGTCTAAGGTGCTGTGCAGGATTCTCCAATCTTGAGGGTTTGGCACAGGTCGAAGGGCATGGTTTCCTACTGGGGACAGGAGATATTCTATTGTGTGGCTCAGGGACCACATGTTGTATCCTAAGTTGGTATTTCAGAACAGGACTTTGAGGACAGATGCCTGAAAACCTAATCAAGTGTTCCAATGACGTCCTAGGAGCATGTCAGGTACAATCTTCTGACCCAGGAACATTGAAATGGCTGTCTGCTTGGATGTAGGTGATCAGGGCGTTTCAGACTGGCATTTGTGTCCAGTGCTGCCGACAATATTGGGTCGGGCTCAGGGCTCTTGCGTGTTTCTCCTAAACTGGAAGGTTTGGGCAGGTTTGACGGGCACAGTTTCCTTGGGGATGGCAGGCCCAGTCATGTGTTGTGGATCCAGAGACCCTGTCCTGGAGGGCATATGAGCCATGGTTTTGGGAGAGAAGTCTGCAAACACAAATGTGGGTTATGGTTAGTGGAAAGGTGATCACAGGCCCAATGAGTAGACCTGGAGTGCAGCTTGTCAGGAGTAATTAGGGTGACTGGAAGGCAGTAGCACAGGCTTTTCTCTCTATATTGTGTGTCCAGGATGGCCTTGGAATGCAGGTATAGTCTCATGGGTCCATGGGAAACTTTTCCTCTCTATGGATCTGTGCAGCTCATAGTTTGGTGGCTTTTTTGGGGAAGGGAAGAGTGTTGTTTTCCATCTTATGGGTGCCCCAAAACAGGGATTCCAGATACAGGCTC
This sequence comes from Mustela nivalis, assembly GCF_964662115.1. NCBI lineage: Eukaryota > Metazoa > Chordata > Mammalia > Carnivora > Mustelidae > Mustela > Mustela nivalis. Next base: position 303,735 of record NW_028135997.1, on the reverse strand, counting down.
TTTTTCTGGGCATCTGGGACTTCCCACCAAGGGTTAGGATTTGCACCTAGGGGTGTATGAGGCCTGCAATGCGGGATCATGATGGTGCAACTGAGAGGGATTGTTTGAAAGCTTGCTCAGGCTGAGTCTCACAATGCCTGTTTGCTCCCATGGCGGCCCTCAGGAGTGGGAGTGGTCTCATTGGTCATATATCTGGCTCCCTCTTAGAGAGTTGGACACCCAACCCAACAGCCAAATGTCCTGCCATGAGGAAGGATGAGTTCTCTTCCGTCAGGTTCCTCTGTGCTTCAGGTTGCCCCATTGGCAGGGTTTCCAGCAAGGTCTCGAGATAGGTGCCTGAATACCAAGGATGGGTGGAGATGACGTACTTGGGCCATAGCAATGCCAAATGCTAGATATGAGGCCTAAAACTCGGTCGGGGCTCAGGCTCTGTCAGACACAGCGCTAGTGGCCATGGCAGCCTTTATATCAGAGTAGATTCGAGGGCGGAGCAGATTGATCCTCATGTGGAGTTTCTTGGGAAGATTCCCAGGCATTTGTTCATTCAATAGGGAAGGCAGAATGCTGTGTTGTGGCTCCAGATTTCCCAATCACGAGAGCTTGGGGACCAGTCAGTTTTGGGTGGAATTGTAAACAAAAACTATGGTTCAATTCAGTGCCAAGCAGAAGGCAGTTCCAATTTGTAGCATTTTACTCGAGACATCCAGCACTGGAATAAGGGTGGATGTCAGATGCTTGCTCACACTAGAGTTTTTGTCTATGATGACCGACAAGTGGAGGGGTGGTATAAAGAGGCCATGGAGGAGTTCACATGCTGAGGCCTGTGAACTGCTGCAAAAAGTAACATTTCTTTGTACAGAGTAGGTGAAGTCTGGTTTGTTTACTCTAGGTTTCCCCATGTGGAAAGTTTGTGAAGAAGAGCTCTCCGGCATGGATGCCAGGAAAGCACACCTCCATTGACAATTGCAGCTGAGGAACATGGCAGATTCATTCTGGTGGCTCTGGAACAAAGTGCCAAGGCCTTGAGTTGACATGGGATCTCTTGCAGATGGGTCACAATGCTTGTTTGTTACCAGGGAGAACTTAGAATGTGCTGGTTGCTAAGGTGCCATGCAGGATTCTCCTACCCTGAGGGTTTGGCACAGGTCGAAGAGCATGGTATTCTTCTGGGGACAGGGGATGTTCTGTCGTGTGGCTCAGAGACCACATGATGTGTCATAGATTGGTATTTCAGAACAGGCCCCTGAGGACAGATGCCTGAAAACCTAATGGGGTTCCATTGAGAGCCTACTGGCATTTTAGGTTCAATCGTCTATCTCACGATCATTGACTTGGCTATTTCCCTGGATGTAGGTGATAAGGGTGTTTCAGACTGCGCATTTCCATCCCGAGTGGCCGGCAATATTGGTGTGGGCTCAGGGGCCACACAGGTTTCTCCTAATCTGGAAGGTTTGGGCAAATCTGATATGCACAGTGTCCTTGGGGTTGGCAGCCAGAGTTCTGTGGTGTGGCTCCAGAGATCACATTCTGGTGGGCATGTGAGCCATGGTTTTGGGAGAGAAGTCTGCAAACACAAATACAAATTAGGGTGAGTGGCGAGGTGATCACAGGCCCAATGCGTAGACCTGGAGGGAAGCTCATCATGAACTATAATTAGGGAGACTGGAAGGCAGTAGCACAGGCTTTTCTCTCTGGATTGTGTGTCCAGGATGGCCTTGGAATGCAGGTGTGGTCTCATGGGTCCATGGGAGTCTTTTCCTCTCTATGGATCCTGGTGGCTCTCCATAGTTTGGTGGCTTTTTCGGGGAAGGGGAGAGTGATGTTTTCCACCTTATGGGTGCCCCAAAACAGGGATTCTAGAGACGGGCTCTGGTTCATGGCATCTCGGACATCACAACAAGTGCTAGGATTTGGGCTTAGGGGCATATTAGGCCTGCAATTCGGGTTCATGGTGGTGCAACAGAGAAGGATTGTTTGAAAGCATGCTCAGGCTGAGGGTCACAAGGCCTGTTTGCCTCCAGGGCATCCCTGAGGAGTTTGTGTGGTCTCACTGGACTTGTAAATGACTCCCCCTTTCAGGGTTGAACACCCATCCTAACAGCCAAGTTTCCTGATATGAAGAAGGAGGAGTTCTCTATTGTGCTTCAGGATGCCCCATTATCAGGGATTCCAGCAAAGGTCTGGGGACAGGTGCCTGAATACCAAGGATGGGTAGAGATGAAATACTTGAGCCATGGCATTCCCAAATACTAGATGTGGGGCTCAAACTCTGGTGACTGACACTAGGTCTGGGCTCAGGCTCTGTCAGACACAGCACTAGTGGCCAGGGCAACCTATAAATCAGGGTCCCTCCGATATAGGGCCGAGCAGATTGATCCTCATGTGGGGTTTCTGGCCAGACTCACCAGGCACTTGTTTCTATCGGGAAGGCAGAATGCTGTGTTGTGTCTCCATAATTCGCTATCAAGAAGGCTTGGGGACCAGTCGGGTGAGGAAGGAATTGTAAACACAAGCTACAGTTCAATTCACTGCCAAGCGGAAGGCAGTTCCTGTGTCCAGCAGCTTTTTCGAGATATCCAGCACCTTAGTAAGGGAGGACGTCAGATATTTGCTCACACTGGAGTTTGTGTCTATGATGACTGACAAATGGAGGGGTGGCGTCAAGAAGCCATGTAGGGATTTTCACGTTGAGACTCATGAGCTGCTCCAAATAGCAAGGTTTCATTCTACTGGACAGGTGGAGTGTGGTTTATTTGCTCCAGGGTCCCCCATGTGGAAAGTTTGGGTAGCAGAGCTCTACTGCATGGATGCCTGGAATGTTCAACTTCATTGACCATTGCAACTGAAGAACATGGCAGCTTTATTCTGGTGTCTCTGTAGCAAAGTACCAAGTCCTTGATTTGACATGGAATCTCTTGCAGATGGGCCACACAGCTGGTTTGTTACCAGGTAGATCTTAGAATGTGCTGGTGGCTTAGTAGTTGTGCAGGAATCTACTACTCTGGGATTTTGCACACAGATTGTAGGGCACGGTTTCCTTCTGGGGACAGGAGATGTTCTGTTGTGTGGCCCAGCCACCACATGTTGTATCATAAGTTCGCATTCTAGAACAGGCCTCTGAGGACACATGTCTGAAAACCGAATCAATGGTTCCAATGACGTCCTAGGGGCATGTTAGGTTCATTATTGTGACTCAGGACCATTGACTTGGCTGTGTTCCTGGATGTAGGAGATCAGGGTATTTCAGACTGTGCATTTGTGTTCAGAGCGGCCGCCGAAATTGGGGTAGGCCCAGAGGCCTTGTAGGTTTCTCCTAATCTAGACAGTTTGGGCAACTGTGATGGAAACAGTTTCCTTGTGGATGGCAGGGACAGTCCTGCAGTGTGGATCCAGAGACCCCATCCTGGAGGGCAGGTGTGCCATGGTTTTGGTAGATAAGTCTGCAAACACAAATTCGAATTAAAGTGAGTGGCGAGGTGATCACAGGCCCAATGCATATACCTTGAGAGCAGCTCATCTGGAACTGTAATTAGGGTGAATGGAAGGCAGTAGCACAGGCTTTTCTCTCCGGATTGTGTGTCCAGGATGGCCTCGGAATGCAGGTGTGTTCTCATGGGTCCATGGGAGACATTGCCTCTCTATGGATCCTGGTGGCTCCTAATAATTTGGTGACATTTTTGGGGAAGGGATGAGTGCTGTTTTCCATCTGAAGGGTGCACCAAAACAAAAATTCCAGAGATGGTCTCTGGGTCTGGGCACCTCGAAAATCCCACCAAGTTTTATGATTTGAACCTACAGGCATACCAGGCCTGAAATGAGGGATCATTGTGGTGAATCTGAGAGGGATTTTTTGAAAGCATGCTCAGGGTGAGGGTCACAATGCCTGTTTGTGCCAAGGGTAGTCCTCAGGAGTGTGTGTGGTGTCATTGATGTTGTAACTGGCTCCCCCTGTGAGGGTAGAACACCCATCCCAAAAGCCAGGTTTATTGCCATGGGGAAAGAAGAGTTCTCTATTGTGCTTCAAGTTCCCTAATTGGCAGGGATCCCTGCCAAGGTCTGGGGACAGGTGCCTGAATATCAAGGATGGGTAGAGATGACATACTTGGGCCATGGCAATCCCAAATGCTAGATATGGGGCCTGCTCTTTAGTGGCTGAAACTCAGTCGAGCTCAGGCTCTGTCAGACACGGCACTAGTGGCCATGGCAGCCTATAAATCGGTGTTGACTCGAGGGCCGACCTGATTGATCCGCATGTGGGTTTTCAGGGCAGACTCACCAGGCATTTCTTCATTCGATGGGGAAAGCAGAATGCTGCGTTGTGGCCCCAGATTTCCCTATCAAGAGGGCTTAGGGACCAGTCAGGTGAGGATGGAATTGTAAACACAAGCTATGGTTCAATTCAGTGCCAAGTGGAAGGCAGTTCCAATGTGCAGTGGCTTATTCAAGACATCCAGCACTGGGATAAGGGTGCATGTCAGATGTTTGCTTAGACTGGAGTTTGTGTCTATGATGACCGACCAATGGAGTGGTGGCATCAAGAGGCCATGGAGCAGTTTACACGCTGAGGCCTGTGAGTTGATCCAAACATAAGGTTTCCTTCTACTGGACAGGGGAGGTCTGGTTTGTTTACACCAGGTTCCCCCATGTGCAAAGTTTGGGTAGCATAGTACTCGCATGTGGATACTGGAAAGCACACCTACATTAACCATTGCACCTAAGGAACATGGCAGGTTCTTTCTGGTTGCTCTAGGGCAAAGTACCAAGGCCTGGATTCTAATGAAGTTGGGTCACAATGCAGTTTTGTTACCACGGAAATCTTACTATGTGCTGGTGGCTAAGGGGCCATGTATGATTACTCTATCCTGATGGTTTGACACCGGTCGAAGAACACAGTTTCTTTCTGGGTATCGGAGATGTTCTGTTGTGGGGCTCACGGACCAAATGTTGTATCATAAGTTGGTATTCCAGAACAGGCCTCTGAGGACAGATGCCTAAAAACTTCATCTAGGGTTCCAATGAAGTCCAAGGGGAATTTCAGGTTGAATCATCAGACTCAGGACCATTGACTTCGGTGTCTGCCTATATGTAGGCAACCAGGGTGTTTCTGACTGTGCCTTTGTGTACAGAGTGGCCTCCAATATTGGGGTGGGCTCTGGGGCCTTGCAGGTTTCTCCTAATCTTGAAGGTTTAGACAAATTTGTGGGCACGGTTTCCTTGGGGGTGGCAGGCACAGTCCTGTGGTGTGGCTCCAGAGACTCCATCGTGGAGGGCATGTAAGCCATGGTTTTGGGAGAGAAGTCTGCAATCACAAACTCGGATTAGGTTGAGTTGCGAGGTGATCGTAGGCCCAATGCATAGACCTGGAGGGCAGATCGTCAGGAACTGTAAATCACGTACCTCGAAGGCACTAGCACTGGCTTTTGTATCTGGATTGTGTGTCCATGATAGCCTTGGAATGCAGGTGTGTTCTAATGTTTCCATGAGAGTATTTTCCTCTCTACGGATCCTGGAAGCTCCCAATAGTATGGTGGCTTTCTCGTTTGAATGGAAGAGTGCTGTTTTCAATCTTAGATGTTCCCCAAAAAGGGATTCCAGAGAAGGGCTGTGAGTCTGGGTGCTTGGAAAATCCCACCAGGATTAGGATTTGGGCCTAGGGGAGTACCAGGCCTACAATGTGTGACTTGGAGGTACAACTGAGAGCGTTTGTTTGAAAGCATGCTAGTCTGAGTGTCACAATGCCTGATGTGATTAGGGCAGCCCTTATGAGTGGGAGTTGTCTCCTTGGCCATGCAGCTGGCTACCACTTTAATGTAGGACACCCATCCCAACTACCAGGATTCCTGCCATGGAAAAGGAAGAATTCTCTATTGTGCCTCAGGTTCCCCCATTAGCAGGTATTCTAGCAAATGTCTGGGGACAGATGCCTGAATACCAAGGATGGGTAGAGATGAGGGACCTGAGACATGGCCAGTCTCACATGCCTGACTCTCTGAGTAGCTGACATGAATTGAGCACTCAGGCTCTGTCAGAAACAGAACTAGTGGTCAGGGCTGAGTATGAATCAGGGATCCCTCAAGGGCTGAGCAGATTGATCCTCATGCAGAGTTTCTGGGCAGAATCACCATGCCCTTCTTCTTTCTAAGGGGAAGGCAAAAAGCTGTGTTGTGGCCCCAGAATTCCCTATCAAGCGGGCTTGGGGACCAGTAGGGTGAGGATGGAATTGTAAACTCAAGCTAAGGTTCAATTCAGTGCCAAGCAAAAGGCAGTTCCATTGTGCAGTGTCTGATTCCAGATATCCAGCACCTGAGTAAAGGTGAAAGTCAGACATTTCCTCATGCTGGAGTTTATGTCTATGATGACCGATGAATGGAGGGGTGGCGTCAAGAGGCCATGGAGGATTTCACATGCTGGGGCTTGTGAGATGCTTCAAACAGCAAAGTTTCCTTCTACCACACAGGGGGAGTCTGGTTTATTTGCTCCAGGGTCCCCCATGTGGAAAGTTTGGGTAGCAGAGCACTCCCACGTGGATGCCTGAAAAGCACACCTCCATTAAAATTGCAGCTGAGAAACATGGCCAATTCGTTCTGGTGGCTCTTGGGCGAATTACCAAGGCCTGGAGTTGACATGAAGTCTCATGAAGATGGGTCATAATGCAGGTTTGTTACCATGGAGACCTTACAGTGTGCTGGTGGCTAAGGGACCATGTAGGATTCATCTACCCTGAGGGTTTGACACTGGTCAAAGGGCACGGTTTCCTTCTCGGACCAGAGATGTTCTGATGTGGGGCTAACGGACCAAATGTATCATAATTTGGTATTGCAGAACAGGCCTCTGAGGATAGATGCCTGAAAATTTAATCTAGGGTTCCAATAAAATCCTAACGGAATGTCAGGTTCAATCCTCTGACTCAGTATCATTGACTTCAAAGTCTGCCTAGATGTAGGTGATCAGGGTGTTCCAGACTGTGCATTTGTGTACAGAGTGGCAACCAGTATTGGGGGGGGGCTCAGGGGCCTTGCAGGTTTCTCCTAATCTGGAAAGATAGGGCAATTTGATGGGCACAGTTTCCTTGGCAATGGTGGGCACAGTCCTGTGGTGTGGCTCCAAAGACCCCATGCTGGAGGGCATGAGAGCCATGGTTTTCGGAGGGAAGTCTGCAAACACAAATGCGGGTTAGGTTTAGTGGCGAAGTGATTGTAGGCCCAATGCATACTCCTGGAGGGAAGCTCCGTGTGAAATGTAAATCGCATGCCTCAAAGGAGGTAGCACAGGCTTTTTTATCTGGATTGTGTATCCACGATGGACTAAGAATGCAGGTGTGGTCTCAGGTGTCCATGGGTGATATTTCCTCTCAAGTATCCAGGCGGCTCCTTATAATGTGGTGGCTTTCTCAGAGAGGAAAGAGTTCTGTTTTCCATATTAAGGGTGTCCCATAACAGGGATTGCAGAGAAGTGCTCTGGCTCTGGGCACCTGGAAATACCCACCAAGGGTTATGATTTGGGCATAGGGGCTTACCAGGCCTCCAATGCAAGTCCTGGAGATACAACTGAGAGCGTTTGTTTGAAAGCATGCTCAGGCTGAGGGTCACTATGCAAGCTTTTGCATAGGGTGGCCCTCAGGAATGGGGGTGGTCTCAATGGCCATTCAGTAGGCTAACACTCTGAGTGTTGGACACCCTTCCGAACTTACAGGAATCCTGCCATGGGGAATGAGGATTTCTCTATTGTGATTCAGGTTCCCTCATTGGTAGGGATTCCAGGAAAGGTCTGGGGACACATGCCTGAATACCAAGGATGGGTAAAGATGACGGCTCTGTTCCGTGGCCAGTCAAACATGCGGGATATGGGCCCCGCCTTCTAGGTGGCTGACACGAGGTCGGGGCTTAGGCTCTGTCAGACACAACACTAGGGGCCAGGGCTGTCTATAATTCAGGGTTCCCTCAAGGGACAAGTAGATTGATCATAATGTGGAGTTTCTGGGCAGACTCACCAGGCCCTTCTTCTTTCTATTGGGAAGGCAGAATGCTGTGTTGTGGCTGCAGAATTCCCTATCATGAGGGCTTGTGGACCAGTAGGGTGAGGATGGAATTGTAAACCCAAGCTATGAATAAATTCAGTGACAAGCGAATGGCATTTCCAGTGTGCAGCGGCTGATTCGAATATCCAGCACCTGAGTAAGCGCAGACGTCAGATGTTTGCTCAAGCTGGAGTTTGTGTCTATAATGACCGACAAATGGAGAGGAGTTGAAAAGAGGTCATAGAGGATTTCCCACACTTGAGCTTGTGAGATGCTCCAAACAGCCAGGTTTCCTTCTACAGGACAGGGCAGTCAGATTTGTTTGCTCGAGAGTCCCCCATGTGGAAAGTTTGGGTAGCAGAGCACTCCCACATGGATGCCTGGAAAGCACACTTCCACTGAACATTGCAGCTGAGGAACATGACAGGTTCTTTCTGAAGGCTCTGGGGTGAAGTACCAAGGCCTGTAGTTGACATGGAATCTCATGAAGATGGCTCACAATGCTGGCTTGTTACCAGTGAGATCTTAGAATCTGCTGGTGGCTACGGGCCAAGTAGGATTCATCTACCCTGAGGGTTTGACACAGTTCCAAGAGCACGGCTTCCATCTAGAGAAAGGAGATGTTCTGTTGTGGGGATCAGGGACCATATGTTGTATCTTAAGTTGGTACTCCAGAACAGGTCTCTGATTACAGATGCCTGAAAACCTAATCAGGGGTTACAATGAGGTCATAGGAGCATGTCAGGTTCAATCTTCTGACTGAGAAACACTGACTTGGGTATCTGCCTGGATTCAGGTGATCAGCGTATTTCAGACTGCACATTTGTGTCCAGAGGGGCCTCCAGTATTGGGGTGGGCTCAGGGGCCTTGCAGGTTTCTCCTTATCTCGAAGTTTTAGGCAAATGTGACGGACACATTTTCCTTGGGGATGGCAGGCACAGTCCTTTGGTGTGGCTCCAGAGACCCCATCCTGGAGGAAATATGAGCCATGGTTTCGGGATAGAAGTCTGTAAGCACAAACTCGGGTTAAGGTTAGCGGTGAGGTGATCGCAGGCCCAATGCATAGACCTGGAGGGCAGCTCGTCTGGAACTATAAATTAGTTGCCTTGAAGGTGGTAGCACAGGCTTGTGTATCTGGCTTTTGTGTCCAGGATGGCCTCGGAATACAGGTGTGGTCTCATGGATCCATGGGAGATTTTTCCTCTCAAGGATCCTAGCGGCTCCCTATACTATGGTGGCTTTCTTGGCGAAGGGGAGAGTGCTATTTTCCATCTTAGGGGTGTCCCAAAACAGGGATTCCAGAGACAGGCTGTGTTTCTGGGCCCCTGAAAAATCCCACCAGGTGTTATGATTTGTGCTTAGGGGCATATCAGGCCTGCAAATTTGGATTCTGGAATGCAACTGAGAGTGTTTGTTTGAAAGCATGCTCATGTTGGGGGTCACAATGCCTGCTTGTGTCCAGGGCGGCCCTCATGAGTGGGCGGGTTATCATTGGCCATTCAGCTGGCTACCACTCTGAGGTCTGGAAACCCATCCCAAGAGCCATCATTCCTGCCATGGGGAAGGAGGATTTCCCTATTGTGCTTCTGGTTCCCCCATTGGCAGGGATTTCAGCAAATGTCTGGGGACAGATGCCTGAATCAAGAATGGGTAGAGATGACAGCCCTGGGACATGGCTGGTCTCACATTCTGGAGTTGGAGCCCAGTCTCTGGGTCCTGACACGAGGTCAGAGACGAGGTTCTGTCAGACTCAGCGCTAGTGGCCAGGTAAACCTATAAATGGGGTTCACTCGAGGGTCGAGTAGATTTATCCTCATGTAGGGTTTCTGGGCAGTCTCTCCAGGCTGTTTTTTCTTGCTATGGGGAAGGCAGAATGCTGTGTTGTGGCTTCAGAATTCCCTATCAAGAGAGCTTACTGAACACCAGGGTGAGGATGGAATTGCAAACCCAAGCTACTTTTTTTTTTCAAGATTTTATTTATTTGTCAGAGAGCGAGCGAGAGCAAGCACAGGCAGACAGAGTGGAAGGCAGAGTCAGACGGAGAAGCAGGCTCCCTGCGGAGCAAGGAGCCTGATGTGGGACTCGATCCCAGGACGCTGGGATCATGACCTGAGCCGAAGGCAGCTGTTTAACCAACTGAGCCACCCAGGCGTCCCGCCAAGCTACTTTTAAATTCAGTGCCAAGCATAAGGCAATTCCAGTGTGTAGCAGCTGATTCAAATATCCAGCACTTGAGTAAGTGCAGATGTCAGTTGATTGCTCACGCTGGAGTTAGTGTCTATGATGACCAACAAATGGATGGGTGGCCTCAAGAGGCCATGGAGGATTACCCACCCTCAGGCTTGAGATACTCCATACAGCAAAGATTCCTTTTACCGTACAGGGGAGTCTGGTTTGTTTCCTCCAGGGTTCCCCATGTGGAAAGTTGGTATCAGAGCACTCCCGCTGGATGCCTGGAAAGTACACCTACATTGACCATGGCAGCAGAGGAACATGGCAGTTTCATTCTGGTGGCTCTGGGCCGAAGTACCAAGGGCTGGAGTTGTCATGGAGTCTCATGAAGATGGGTCACAATGCTGGTATGTTGTCAGGGAGATCATAGAATGTGCTGGTTGCCAGGGGGCCTTGAAGGATTCATCTACCCAGAGTGTTTGACACAGGTCCAGAGCACAGCTTTCTTCTAAGGACAGGAGATGTTCTTTTGTGTGGCTCAGTGACCATATTGTATCATACATTGATATTCAGAACAGCCTTCTGAGTACAGATACCTGAAAACCTATTCTAGTGTTCCAGTGAATCCTAGGAGCATGTCAGGTTCAATCTTCTGTCTGAGGACCATTGACTTGGATATCAGCCTGGATGTAGATGATATGGTGTGTCAGACTGTGCATTTGCGTCCAGAGTGGCCTCCAATATTGGGCTGGGCTTAGGGGACTTGCAGGTTTCTCCTAATCTAGAGGGTTTGTTTAATAGTGACAATCACAGTTTCCTTTGGGAAGACAGGTACAATCCCGTGGTGTGGCTCCAGTTATCACAAACTGGAGGGCATGTGAGCCATGGTTTTGGGAGGGAAGTCTGAAAACACAAACTTGGGTTAGGGTTAGTGGCAAGGTTATCACAGGCCCAATGCATAGACATGGATGGCAGCTCTTCAGGAACTGTTAATCGGGTGACTCAAAGGCAGAATCACAGGCTTTTTTCTCTGTATTGTGTGCAGGATGGCCTCCGAATGCAGTTGTGGCCTCATGGGTCCATGGGAGATTTTTCCTCTCTAAGGATCCTGGTGGCTCCCAATAGTTGGTGGCTTTTTCGGGGAAGGGAAGAGTGCTGTTTTTCATGTTAGGGGTGACCCAAAATATGGATTCCAGAGACGGACTCTGGGTTTGGTCCCCTGGAAAATCCCACCAAGTGTTAGGATTTGGGCCTAGTGGCTTACCAGGCCTGCATGCAGGATCCTGGAGGTGCAACTGAGAGGGCTTGTTTGAAATCATTCTCAGGCTGAGGGTCACAATACTTGCTTATGCCCAGGTGGCCCTCATGAGTGGGCGTGGTCACATTGGCCATGCAGCTGGCTCCCACTTTGAGGGTTGGAAAACCATCCCAACAGCCAGAATCCTGCCATGGGGAAAGAGGAGTTCTCTATAGTGCTTCAGGTTCCCCCATTAGCGGGGATTCCAGCAAAGGTCTGGGGACAGAGGCCTGAATACCAAGGATGGGTAAAGATGATGGACATGGGCCATGGCCAGTATCAAATCCTGGATATGGGCCCCGATCACTGGGTGGCTGACACTAGGTCTTGGCTCAGGCTCTGTCAGACACAGCACTAGTGCCCAGGGCAGCCTATAAATTGGGGTTCCCTCGAGTGCCGAGCAGATTGATCCTCATGTATGGTTTCTGGGCAGACGCACCAGGCCCTTCTTGTTTGTAAGGGGAAGGCAGAATGCTGTTTTGTGGCTCTAGAATTCACTATCAAGAGGGCTTGTGGACCAGGAGGCTGAGGATGGAATTGTAAACCTAAGCTATGGTTACATTCTGTATCAAGCGAAAGAAATTTCCAGTGTGCAATGTTTGAATCCAATATTCAGCACTTGAGTGAGGGTGGATGTCAGATATTTGCTCATGCTGGAGTTTGTGTCTATGATGACACAAAAATGGAGGGGTGGCGTCAAGAGGTTATGGAGGATTTCCCAATCTGGTGTTTTTGAGATGCTCCAAACAGCAAAGTTTCCTTCTACCAGACAGGGGCAGTCTGATTTGTTTCCTCCATGGTTCCCCATGTCGAAAGATCGGATAACATAGATCTCCCACATGGGTGACTGGAAAGCACACCTTCATTGACCATGACAGCGAAGGAACATGGCATCTGGTGGCTTTGAGGCGAAGAAATAAAGACTGGATTGGACATGGAACCTCATGAAGATGGGTCAAAATGTTGGTTTGTTACCAGGGAGATCTTAGAATGTGCTGGTGGTTAATGGGCCATGCAGGATTCATCTAGCCTGAGGATTTGACACAGGCCCAAGAGCCCGGATTGCTTCTGGGGGCAGGAGATATTCTGTTGTGGGGCTCAGCGGCCATATGTTGTATCATAAATTGGTAATCCAGAACAGGTCTCTAAGGACAGAAGCCTGAAAACCTAATAAAGGGTTTGAATGAGGCCCTAGGGGAATGTCATTCAATCATCTGACTCAGGATCATTGACTCTGGTGTCTGACTTGATGCAGGTGATGAGGGTGTTTCAGACTGTGCATTTGTGTCCAGAGTGGCATCCAATAATAGGGTTGGCTCAGGTTCCTTGCAGGTTTCTCCTTATATGGGGTTTTTGGACAACTGTGATGGGCAGTTTCCTTGGGGATTGCAGGAACTGTCCTGTGGTGTGACTCCAGAGACCCCATCCTGGAGGACATGTGCGCCATGATTTTGAGAGAGAAGTCTGCAAACACAAACTTAGGTTAGGGTTAGTGGCAAGGTGATCATAGTCCCAATCCATAGACCAGGAGGGCAGCAAGTCTGGAACTGTAAATCACGTAACTCAAAGGTGGTAGCACAGGTAATTGTATCTGGATTTAATTTCCAGAATGGCCTTTATTGCAGGTGTTGTCTCAAGGGTCCATGGGAGATTTCTCCTCTCAAGGATCCTGGCGGTTCTCAATAGTTTGTTGGATTTCTCCGGGAAGGGATGAGTACTGTTTTCCAGCTTAGGCGTGCCCCAAAACAGGCATTCCAGAGATGAGCTCTGGGTCTAAGTGCTTGGAAAATCCCACCAAGGGTTAATATTTAGGCCTAGGGCCATACCAGGCCTGCAATGCGGGATCCTGGAGGTGCAACTGAGAGCGTTTGTTTGAAAGTATGGTCAAGCTGAGGGTCCCAATGCCTGCTTGTGCCCCGGAGGCCATCAGGATTGGGCGATGTCTACTCAGCCATGCAGCCAGTTCCCATTCCTAGGGTTGGACACCCATCCAAAAGCCAGGATTCCTGCCATGGCGATGGATGAATTCTCTATTGTGCTTCAGGTCCCCCCATTGGTAGGGATTCCAGCTAAGATCTAGGGGACAGATGCCTGAATACCAAGGATGGGTAGTAATGACAGCCCTGGGCCATGGCCGGTCTCACATGGTTAATGTGGGCCCCACCCTCTGGGTTGCTGACACGAGGTAGGGGCTCAGGGTCTGTCAGACACAGCACTAGTGGCTAGGGCAAACTATAAATAGGGGTTCCCTCCTGGGCTGAGTATATTGATCTTCATGTGCAGTTTATGGGCAGACTCACCAGGTCCTTCTATCTATGAAGAAGGCAGAATGTTGCATTGTGGCTCCAGAATTCCCTATCAAGAGATATGGCAGACCAGTAGGGTGAGGATGAAATTGTAGTCTGAAGCTAGGCTTAAATTCATTGCAAAGCGAAAGGCAGTTCCAGTGTGCAGCAGCTGATTCCAATATCAGCGCCTGAATATGGGCGGATGTCAGATGTTTGCTCAGGCTGGAGTTTGTGTCTATGATGACCAACAAATGAAGAGGTGGCGTCAAGAGGCCATGGAGGATTTCCCACCCTGGGGCTCAGGGGCCATAATTTGTATCATAAGTTGGTATTCCAGAAGAGGCCTCTGAGGACAGGTGCCTGAAAAGTTAATCCCTCTTCCAATGAGGTCCTAGGGCCATGTCAGGTTCAATTATCTGACTCAGGACCATTGATTTGGGTGTCTGCCTGGATGGAGGTGATCAGGGTGTTTCAGACTGTGCATTTGCATCCAGAGCAGCCTCCAATATTGGGATGTGCTCAGGAGCCTTCCGGGTTTCTCCTAATCAGGAGGGTTTGGGCAACTGTGATGGGCCCAGTTTCCTTGGGGATGGCAAGCACAGTCTTGTGGTGTGACTCTAGGGGCCCCATCCTGGAGGACATGTGAGCTATGGTTTTTAGAGAGAGATCTGCAAACACAAACTCGGGATAAGGTTAATGGAGAGGTGTTCACAGTCCCAATCCAAAGATCTGGAGGGCAGCACGTCAGGAACTGTAAATCAGGTGACTCGAAGCCAGTAGCACAGTCTCTTGTATCTGGATAGCATATCCACGCTGGCCTCGGAATACAGGTGTGGACTCATGGGACCAGGGGAGATTCTTCTTCTCAAGGATCCTGGGGGATCCCATTAGTTTGGTGGCTTTCTCAGGGAAGTGAAGAGTGCTGTTTTCCATCTTAGGGGTGCCTCAAAACAGGGATTCCAGTGACGGGCTCTGGGTATGTGCACATGGAACATCCCACGATGTGTTAGGATTTAGGCTTAAGGGCATATCAGGCCTGCCATGCAGGATCCTGGAGGTGCAACTAAGAGCATTTTTTTGAAGGCTTGATCAAGCTGAGGGTTACAATGGCTACTTGTGCCCAAGGCAGCCCTCATGAGTGGGCATTGTCTCCTTGGCCATGCAGCTGGCTCCCACTTTGAGGTTTGGACACTCATATCAACAGCCAGGATTCCTACCATGGGGAAGGAGGAGTTCTCTATTGTGCTTTAGGTTACCCCATTGGTAGGGATTACATAAAAGGTCTGGGGACAGGTGCCTGAATACCAAGGATGGGTAGAGATGATGGACTTGGGCCCTGGCCAATCTCACATGCTGGATATGGGCTCATATCTCTGGGTGCCTGAAACTAGGTCTTGGCTCAGGCTCTGTCAGACACAGTACTAGTACTAGGACTAGTGCCCAGGACAGCCTATAAATCAAGGTTCCATCGAGTGCCAAGTAGATTGAACCTCATGTGGAGTTTCTGGGAAGATTCACCAGGCCCTATTTCTTTCTAGTGGGAATGGAGAATGTTGCCTTGTGGCTCCAAATTCCCTCTCTAGAGGGCTTGCAGACCAGGAGGCTGAGGATGGAATTCTAAACCCAAGCTATGGATAAATTCAGTGTCAAGTGAAACGCAGTTCTAGTGTGCAGTGGTGGAAAAGAAAATGCAGAATCTAAATAACGGCATATTTCAGATGTTTTCTCATGCTGGAGTTTTTGTCTATGATGACTGACAAATGGAGGGGTTGTGTCAAGGACCATGGAGGATTTCTCCTGCTGGTGCTTCTGAGATGCTCCAAACAGAGGGTTCCCTTCTACTGGTCAGTGGCAGTCTGGTTTGTTTGCTCCAGGGTCCCACATGTGGAAAGAATAAGTAGAAGAGCACTCCCACATGGATGCCTGGAAAGCACACCTCCACTGACCATATCAGGTGAGGAACATGGCAGGTTCATTCTGGTGGCTCTGGGGCGAATTACCAAGGACTTGAAGTGACATGGAATCTCATGAAGATGGATCACAATGCTGTTTGTTTGTTACCAGAGAGATCTTAGAATGTGCTGGGGGCTAAGGGGCTGTGCATAATTCATATACCCCGACCCTTGACACAAGTTGAAGAGCACGAATTCCATCTGGGGACAGGAGATATTCTATTGTGGGGTTCAGGGACCAATCTTCTGACTCAGGACCATTGACTTGGGTGTCTTCCTGGATGGAGGTGATCAGGGTGTTGCACACTGTGCATTTGTGTCCAGAGTGGCCTCCAATATTGGACTGGGCTCAGGGGACTTGCAGGTCTCTCCTAATCTGGAGGGTTTGGGCAACTGTGATTGACACAGTTTCATTGGGGATAGCAGGATCTTTCCTGTGGTGTGGCTACAGAGACCCATCATAGAAGGCATGTGAGCCATGGTTTTGGGAAAGAAGTCTGCAAACACAAACTTGGGGTAGGGTTAATGGCGAGGTGATCACAGGCCCAATGCATAGGTCTGTAGGGCAGCTCGTCTGGAACTGTAAACCAGGTGATTCGAAGGTGGTAGCACAGTCTCTTGTATCTGGATTGTGTGTCCAGGATGGCCTCGGAATGAAGGTGTGGTCTTATGGAGCCCTGGGAGATTTTTCTTCTCTACGCATCCTGGCAGCTCCTAATAGTTTTCTCAGGGGAGGGAAGATTGCTGTTTTCCATCATAGGGGTGCTTCAAAACAGAGATTCCAGAGACGGGCTCTGGTTATGTTGGCATGGAAAACCCCACGAAGTGTTAGGATTTGGTCCTAAGGGCATACCAGGCCTGCGATGCGGGACCCTGCAGAAACAACTGAGAGCATTTGTTTGAATGCATGCTAAGGTTGAGGGACACAATGCCTGCTTTGGCCCAGGCGGCCCTTATGATTGGGCGTTGTCTCATTGGCCATGCACCTGGTTCTAATTCTGAGGGTTGGGCACCCATAGCAACAGCCAGGCTTCCTGCCATGGGGAAGGAGGAGTTCTCAATTGTGCTTCAGGTTCCCCCACTGGTAGGGATTCCAGCAAAGGTCTGGGATAGTTGCCGGAATACCAAGGATGGGTAGAGATGACTGGGCCATGGCCAGTCCCACATGCTGGATAAGGGCCCCACACTCTGGGTGGCTGACACGAGGTTGGGGCTCAGGCTCTCTCAGACACAGTGCTAGTGGCCAGCGCAAAGTATAAATCGGGGTTCCCTCGAGGGCCAAGTAGATTGATCTTCATGGGGAGTTTCTGGGCAGACTCACCAGGCCCTTCTTCTTTCTATGGGGAAGGCAGAATGTTGCGTTTTGTCTCCCTAATTCCCTCTCAAGAGGACTTGCAGTCCAGTAGGGTGAGGATGGAATTGTAAACCCAAACTATGCAAGAATACAGTGTCAAGTGAAAGGTATTTCCAGTGTGCGTGACTGATTCGAATATCCAGCACCTGAGTAAGAGCAGATGTCAGATGTTTGCTCATGCTGGAATTTGTGTCTATGATGACTAACAAATGGAGGGTTGGCATCAAGAGAATGTAGAGGACTTCAAAGGCTGGGGCTTGTGAGATGCTCCAAACAACCAAGGTTTCCTTCAACCTGACAGGAGCAGTCTTATTTGTTTGCTCTAGGGTTCCCTATGTGGAATTTTTGTGTAGCAGAGAACTACCTCTTGGATGCCTAGAAAGCACACGTCCATTGACCTTTGTACCTGAGGAACATGGCAGATTCGTTTCATGGCTCTTGGGCAAAGTACCAACACCTTGAGTTGGCATCAAGTCTCAGGAAGTTGGGTCACAATGCTGGTTTGTTACCAGGGAGATCATAGAAGGTGCTGGGGCTAATGGGTCATGCAGGATCCATCTACCCTGAAAGTTGGACATAGATCCAAGAGCACAGTTTCCTTCTGGAGACAGGAGATGTTCTGTTGTGGGAATCAGGGACCACATGTTGTATCATAACTTGGTATTCCAGAACAGGACTCTGAGAACAGATGTCTGAAGACCCAATCTAGGGTTCCAGTGAAGTCCTAGGGGCATGTCAGGTTCAATCATCTGACTCAGAACCATTGACTTGGCTTTCTGCCTCGATGGAGGTGCTCAGGGTGTTTCAGACTGCACGTTTGCATCCAGAGCAACCTCCAATATTGGGGTGGGTTCAGGGGCCTGGCAGGTTTCTCCTAATCTGGAGGGTTTGGACAACCTGATGGGCACAGTTTTCTTGGGGATGGCAGGAACTTTCCTGTGATGTGGCTTGAGGGACCACATCTTGGTGGGCATGTAAGCCATGGTTTTGGGAGAGAAGTCGGCAAACACAAACTGGGGTTAGGGTTAGTGTCGAGATGATCACAGGCCCAATGCATAGACATGGAGGGCAGCTCGTCAGGAAATGTAAATAGGATGACTCGAAGGCGGTAGCAAAGACTTTTCTCTCTGGATTGTGTGGACAGGATGGCCTTGGAATGCAGGTTTGTTTTCATGGGTCCATGGGAGATTTTTTCTCTCTAAGGATCCTGGCGGCTCCCAATAGTTTGGTGCCTTTCTCAGGGAAGGGAAGAGTGCTGTTTTCCATCTTAAGGGTGCCCCAAACAGGGATTCTGAGACGGACTCTGGGTCTGGGCACCTGGAAAATCCCACCAAGGGTTAGGATTTGGGCCTAGGGGCATACCAGGCCTGCAATGCTGGTACTGGAGGAGCAACTGAGAGTGTTTGTTTAAAAACATGCTCAGGCTGAGGATCACCATGCCTGCCTGTGCCCATGTCGGCCCTCAGGAGTGGGCATGGTCTCCTTGGCCATGCAGCTGGCTCCCACGCTGAGGGTTGGACAATCATCCCAACAGCCAATATTCCTGCCATGGGGAAGGAGGTGTTCTCTATTGTGTTTCAGGTTTGCCATTGGCAGGAATTCCAGCAAAGTTTGTGGGACAGATGACTGGATACCAAGGATGGGTACAGATGATGGCCCAGGGCCATGGCCGATCTCTCATGCTACATATGGGCCCTCACCTCTGGGTGGCTGACACGAGGTCGGGGCTTAGACTCTGTCAGACACAGCACTAGTGGTCAGGGAAATCTATTAATCAGGGTTGCCTCGTGGTCTGAGTAGATTGATCCTCATGTGCAGTTTCTGGGCAGACTCAACAGGTCCTTCTTCTTTCTATGTGGAAGGCAGAATACTGCATTGTGGCTCCAGAATTCCCTATCAAGAGATATTGTGGAGCAGTGTGGTGAGGATAGAATAGTAATACAAAGCTATGGTTAAGTTCAGTGAAAAGCAAAAGGCAGTTCCAGTGTGCAGCTGCCGTTTCGAATATCCAGCACCTGAGTAAGGGTGGATGTCAGATGTTTGCTCACACTGGAGTTTGTGTCTGTGATTACCCACAAATGGAAGGGTGGCGTCAAGAGGCCATGGAGGATTTCCCATGCTGGGGCTTGTGAGATGCTCCAAATAGCAAAGTTTCTTTCTACCGGACAGGAGAAGTCTGGTTTGTTTTCTCTGGTTTCTCCATGTGGAAAGTTTTGTAGCAGAGAACCCCACAGGGATGCCTGGAAATCACCCCTCCATTGACCATTGCAGCTGAGGATCATGGCAGGTGCATTCTGGTGGCTCTGGGGCAATATATCGAGACCTTGAGTTGACATGGAGTCTCATGAAGATGGGGCACAATGATGGTTTGTTACCAGGAATATCATAGAATGTGCTGGTTGCTAAGGGGCCATTCAGGATCCAAATACCCTTAGGGTATGACACAATTCCAGGAGCATGGCTTCCTTTTTGGGGAGGACATATTCTGTTCTGTGGCTCAGGGACTATATATTTTATCATAAGTTGATATTCCAGAGCAGGCCTCTGACGACAGATACCTGTAAACCTAATCTAGTGTGCCAATGAAGTCCTCGGGGCATGTCACGTTCAATCTTCTGACTCAGGAGCATTGACTTGGGTGTCTGCCTGTATGGAGGTGATCAGGGTGTCTCAGACTGTGCATTTGTGCCCAGAGCGGCCTCCATTATTTGGCTGCGCTCAGGGGCCTTGCAGGTTTCTCCTAATCTAAAGGTATCGGGCAAAAGTGATGGGCACAGTTTCCTTGAGGATCTCAGGCACAGTCTTTTGGTGTGGCTTCAGATGCCAGAACCTGGAGGTCATGTGAGCCATGGTTTTAGGAAGGAAGTCTGCAAACACAAACTCAGTTTAGGTTAATGGCAAGGTGATTGCAGGCCCAATGCATAGACCTGGAAGGCAGCTCGTCAGGAACTGTAAATCCGATGACTCAAAGGTGATAGCACATGATATGTATCTGGATTGTATGTCCAGGATGGCCTCGGAATGCAGGTGTGTTCTCATGGGTCTATGGCAGATTTTTCCACTCAAGGATCCTGGTGGCTATCATGAGTTTGGTGACTATCTCGGGGAAGGGAAGAGTGCTGTTTTCCATCTTAAGGGTCCCCCAAAATAGGGATTCCAGAGATGGGCTCTGTGTCTGGGCCCCTGTAAAATCCCACCAGGGTTAGGATTTGGGCCTAGGTGTGTACTAGGCCTGCAATTCGGGGTCCCAGAGATGCAATTGAGAGCGTTTGGTTGAAAGCATGCTCAGGCTGAGGTCACAATGCCTGCTTGTGCCCGGGGAAGCCATCATGAGTGCACATGGTCTCCTTGGCCATGGAGCTGCCTTCCACTTTGAGGGTTGAGCAACTATCCCAACTGTCAGAATACCTTCCATGGGGAAGGAGGAGTTCTCTATTGTGCTTCAGGTTCCCCCAATGGCAAGGATTTCAGCAAAGGTGTGGGTACAGATGCCTGAATACCAAGAATAGAAGAGAAGACAGACTTGGGCCATAGCTGGTCTCACATGCTGGATATGGGCCCTGATCTCTCCGTGGCTGACACTAGGTCCTGGCTCCGGCTATGTCAGACACAGCACTAGTGCCCAGGGCAGCCTATGAATCAGGGTTCCGTCTAGCACCAAGAAGATTGACCATCATATGGAGTTTCTGGGCAGACTCTCCAGGCCCTTTTTCTTTCTATGGGAAAGGCAGAATATTGTGTTGTAGCTCCAGAATTCCCTCACAATAGGGCTTGTGGACCAGTAGACTGAGGATGGAATTGTAAACCCAAGCTATGGCTTAATTCAGTCAAACTAAAGGCAGTTCCAGTGTGCAGCGATCGAATTGAAATCCATCACCTGAGTAAGGGCGGATGTCAGATGTTTGCTCATGCTGGAGTTTGTGTCTATGATGACTGACAAATGGAGTGGTGGCTTCAAGAGGAAATGGAGGATTTCCCACACTGGGGCTTGTGAGATGCTCCAAACAGAAGGTTTCCTTCTACCGGACAGGGGCATTCTGTTTTTTTGTCTCAAGGGTCCCCGCCAATTGCAAAGTTTGTGTAGCAGAGCACCCCCGTATGGTTGCCTGGAAACCACACCTCCACTGACCATTGCAGCTTAGGAACATGGCAAGTTCATTCTGGTGGCTCTGGGGCGAAGTACTAAGGGCTTATTTTTACATGGAATGTCATGAACATGGGTAACAATGCTGTTTTGTTACCTGGGAATTCTTAGCCTGTCATCTGTACACATCCTTGGTATTAAGGCAACTTTCCACAGACCTTTCCTGTAACCCTGCCAATGGGGGAACCTGAAGCACAATAGAGAACTCCTCTTTCCATTGCAGGAAGCCTGGCTGTTGCAATGGGTGTTCAACCCTCAAAGTGGGATCCAGCTATATGGCCAATGAGACTACGCCCTCTCCTGAGGGCCCCCCTGGGCACAAAGAGGCATGATGACCCTCAGCCTGAGCATGCTTTCAAACAAGCCCTCTCTGTTACACCATTAGGATCCTGCATTGCAGGCCTGGAATGCCCCTAGGCCCAAATCCTAACACTTGGTGGGATATCCGGGCACCCAGACCCAGAGCCCGTCTCTGGAATCCCTGTTTTGGCATAAGCCTAAGTTGGAAAACAGCATTCTTCCCTGTTTTGGAGCACCCCTAAGATGGAAAAGAGCACTCTTTTCTTCTCTGAAAAACCACCAATCTATGGAGATCCACCAGGATCCTTAGAGAGGAAAAGTCTCCCATTGAACCATGAGACCACGTCTACATTCAGAGCCCATCCTGGACACACAATCCAGATAGAAAAGCCTGTGCTACCAGCTTTCAGTCACCCTAATTACAGTTCCTGACGTGATGCCTTCTAGGTCTATGCATTGGACCTGCGATCACCTTGCCACTATCCCTGACCCAAATTTGTGTTTGCAGACTTCCCTCCCAAAACCATGGCTCTCATATCCTCAAGGAGGTGGTCTCTGAAGCCTTACCACAGGACTGGGCCTGCCATCCCCAAGGAAACTGTGCCCATCACAGTTCCCCAAAGCCTCCAAGTTAGGAGAAACCTGCAAGGCCCCTGAGCCCACCCCAATAGTGGAAGTGGCTCTGGATGCAAATGCACAGTCTGAAACACCCTGATCACCTACATCCAGTCAGACAACCATATCAATGGTCCTTAGTAAGAAAATTGAACCTGATGGGCACCAAGGACATCATTGGATCTCTAGATTAGGTTGCAAGCATCAATCCTCAGAGGCCTGTTCTTGAATACCAAGTAAGGATACAACATATGTACCCTGAGCCACAAAACAGAACATCTCCTCTCCCAAGATGGAAACTGTGCACATCGACCTGTGCCAAACCCTCAGCGTGGCCCATAGCCACCGATACATTCTAAGAACTCCCTTGTAACAAACCAGTTTTGGGACACATCTGTAAGAGATTCCAAGTCAACTCAAGGCCTTGGTACTTGGCACCAGAACCACCAAAACGAACCTGTCATGTTCCTCAGCTGCAATGGTCATTGGACGTGTGCTTTCCAGTCATCCATGCGGGAGGGCTCTGCTACGCAAACTTCCACTTGAGGGACCCTGGAGGAAAAAAAAAAAAAAACAGACTCCTCCTGTCCATTAGAAGGAAACCTTGTTGTTTGGAGCATCTCACAATCTTAAGCGTGGGTAATCCTCCATTTCCTCCTGAAGGCACCCCTCCATTAGTCGTCATCCTAGACACAAACTCCAGTGTGAGCAAATATCTGACATCTGCCCTTACTCAGGTGCTGGATATCTCGTATAAGCTGCTGCACGTTGAAACTGACTTCCGCTTGGCACTCAATTTAAGCATAGCTGGTGTTTACAATTGCATTTTCACCCTATTTGTCCCCAAACCCTCTTGATAGGGAATTCTGGATCCATAAGGCAGCATTCTGCCTGCCCCACAGAAAGAAGTGCTTCGTGAGTCTGGCCAGAAACCCTACATGAGGATCAATTTACTCGGCCCTGGAGAGAACCCCAATATATAGACTTCTCTGGCCACTAGTGCTGTGTCTGACACAGCCTGAGCCCAGACCTCGTGTCAGCCACCCAGAGAGCGGGGCCCATATCCAGCATGTGAGAACGGCCATGGCCCAAATCTGTCATCTCTATGCATCCTTGGTATTCAGGCATCTGTCCCCAGACCTTTGCTGTAATCCCTGCCTATGGGGGAACATGAAGCACAATAGATATTTCCTCCTTTCCCATGGCTGGAAACCTGGCCATTGGAATGTGTGTCCATCCCTCAGTGTGGGAGCCAGAAAATGGACAATGGGACCACGCCCACTCCTGAGGGCCACCCTGGGCACAAACAGGCATTGTAATGCTCAGCCTGAGCATGCTTCCAAACAAGCCCTCTCAGTTGCACCACCAAGATCCTGCATTGCAGGCCTGGTCTGCCCATAAGCCCAAATCCCAACCCTTGGTGGGATTTTCCAGGCGCCTAGACCCAGAGCCCATCTCTGGAATCCCTGTTTTGGGGCACACCTAAGATCGAAAATAGCAGTCTTCCCATCTCAAAAAGTCATCAAAATATTGGGAGCCGACAATATCCTTAGAGGAAAAATCTCCCATGGACCCATGAGGCCACAGCTACATTCTGAGGTCACCCTAGACACACAATCCAGATATAAAAGCCTGTGCTTCCACCTTCGGGTCATTCCAGTTACTGTTCCTGACGAGTAGCCTTCCAGGTCTACACATTGCCCTGCGATAACCTAGCCACTAAACCTAACCCAAGTTTGTGTTTGCAGACTTCCCTCCCAGAACCATGGCTCACATGCCCTCCAGGGTGGAGTCTCTGGAGCCACACCACAGGACTGTGCTTGCCATCCCCATGGAAATTGTGCATATCAGTTAACCAAACCCTCCAGAGTTGGTTGAAACATTCAAGGCCCCTGTGGCCACCCCAATATTGGAGGTTACTCTGGACATAAGTGCGCAGTCTGAAACTCCCTGATCACCTACATCCTGGCAGACACCCAAGTCAACTTTCCTAAGTCTGAAGATTGAACCTCTCATGCCCCTGGGACTCATTGGAACCCTAGATTAGGTTGTCGGGCATCTGTCTTCAGAGGCCTGTTCTTGAATAGGAACTTATGATATGGCATGTGGTCCCTGAGCCACAAAACACTACATCTCCTGTCCCCAGAAGGTAACCGTGCTCTTCGACCTGTGTTAAACCCTCAGGGTAGGAGAATCTTGCAGGCACCTTAGCCACCAACACATTCTAAGATCTACCTGGTAAAAAAAACCAGCATTGTAACCCATCTTCAAGAGATTCCATGTCAACTCAAGACCTTGGTGCTTCGCCCCAGAAGCACCGTAAAGAACCTGCATGTTCCTCAGCTGCATTGGTCAATGGAGGTGTGCTTTCCAGGCATCCATGTGGAAGGGCTCTGCTACCCATACTTTTCACATGGGGGGCCCTGCAGAAAACATACCAGACTCTAACTGTCCAGTAGAAAAAACAACCTTGCTGTTTGGAGCATCTCACATGCATCAGCCTCTTGATGCCACTCCTCCATTCGGTCATCAGAGACACAAACTCCAGTGTGCGTAAACATCTGAAATCCACCTTTACTCAGGTGCTGGATATTTCATTTGTTGGCCACGATAGATACAAACTCTATCATGAGCAGACATCTGACCCTCGCCTGTACTCAGATGCTGGAGATCTCGAAAAAACCACTGCACATTGGAACGGCCATGTTCTCGGCACTGAGATTAAGCATAGATTGTGTTTTCTGCCTTCTGTTCTCACACTCCTCGCCTTCAAGTCCCCCATATTGGGAATTTGGGAGCCACAATGCCTTCTGCCTGCCCACAAGAAAAAAGAGGTGCCCTATGGGTCTGCGTGAAACTCCATATAAGGTTCCACCAGCACAGCCCTCTATAGCACCACAATATCATAGGCCACCTTGTGAACTAATGCTTTGTCTGACACAGCTCGAGCCCCAACCTCCTGGTAGCCACCTAGATAGCGGGACCCATATCTGGCAGGTGTGACCTGCCTTGACCTGAGTCCTTCATCTCAAACCAACCTGGTTATTCACGTACCAGTCCCAGAACATAGCTCAAATTACTGTGCATGGGGGAATCTGAAGCACAAAAGAGTACTCCTCCTTCCTCATAGAAGGAAAATTAAATGTTGATATGGTGGTCCAACCCTCATATTGGGATCCAGGTGCATGGAACAAGAGCCAATGCCCACTCAGGATGGGCATCTGCGCAAAAACAGGCATTGTGACCCTTACCTTGAGACCCATTTCCAACAAGTCTCCATGGGAGCTGAACCAAAGCCCCACAGAGCCAGGCAGTCAAGCCTCTAGGCCCAAATACTAAGCCTTTGTAGGGTAATCCAGGCACAGGGACCTATAACTCATCTCTGGAATCCCTGTGTTGACGGAAACACTGAAACAGTAAACCACGCTCTCTCCTTCCCAGTGAGACACCAAACTCTTGGGTGCTGGGCAGAATCCCCAGAGAGGTAGAATATTCCATGGACACATGAGGACACCCCACCATTCCAAGGCCATCCTAGACACAATCCAGACAGAAAAGCCTTTGCTCCTGCCTCCCAGCCACACGAATTTCAAATCCTGAGGAGCTGCCCTCAGCGTCTGCAGATCGGGGCTGCCATCACCTACCTCCTAATTGATACACAATTTTGTGTCTGAAGACTTTGGTCCCAGAGCCCTTAACCACATTCCCTGCAGGATCGGGCTGACAGAACCACACTACATCACTGGGCCTGATCTCTGGATGAAATTCTGCCGTCTCAGTTGCACAAACCCTCCAGATTAGGAAAAGCCTGCAAGGCCCCTGAGCCCACCCCAATTTCATAGGCCACTCTGGAAAAAATGCACAGTCTGACACAGCCTGAGCATCTACCTCCAGGAAGACTCACAGGTCAAAGTCCCTAAGTCCGAAGGTTGAGGATGACATGCCCCTACAACCTCATAAGAACCCTAGCCTAGATATTCAGGCCTCTGTGCCCAGAGGCCTGGTCTTGAAATCCAACATATGATCCGACATGTGGTCCCTGAGCCATACAAGAGAACCCCTCCTGTCCCGAGAAGGGAACCTGGCTCCTGGGAACTGGGTCTAACCCTCAGGTAGGAAAATCCTGCATGGCCACAGACCCACAACCACATTCTTTTTTTTATATATAGATTTTATTTATTTATTTGACAGACAGAGATCACAAGTAGGCATAGAGGAAGGCAGAGAGAGAGAGAGGAAGGAGCAGGCTCCCTGCTGAGCAGAGAGCCCGATGCGGGACTCAATCCCAGGACCCTGAGATCATGACCTGAGCCGAAGGCAGCGGCTTAGCCCATTGAGCCACCCAGGCACCCTCACCACCACATTCTAAGGTCTCCCTGGACACCAAGCAGCATTGTGACTCATTAGACTGAGAACATCCGTCAACTTAGATCACTTGGAAATTTGAACAAAAACCAGCAGATCAAGCCTGCAATGTTCCTCACCTGCAATGGTCATGCAAGGAAGACTTCCCAGGCCCCCATTCAGAGACCTCTGCTGTCGAATCTTTCTATATGGGGGACCCTGGAGCCTTGTAAGCGGACTTCCCCTGTCCCACAGTAGGACACCTTGCTGTTTGGAGCAGCTCACAAGGTCCTGCTTGGGAAAATCTCCAAGAATTCTTGAGGCCACCCCACAATTCGTTGACCATCATGGATGCAAACCCAGCGTGAGCAGACATCTGACCCTCGCCCATACTCAGGTGCTGGAAATCTCGAAACAACCACTGCACAATGGAATGGTCCTGTGGTCGGCACTGAGCTTATCCGTGGCTTGTGTTTTCAGACTTCTGTCTTCACACTCCTCGCCTACAAGCCCTTCATATTGGGAATTCTGAAGCCACAGTGCAGCTTTCTGCCTGCCCACCAGAAAGAAGTGCCCTATGGGTCTTCGTAGAAACCCACATGAGGATCCTCCTGCACGGCCCTCAATGGCACCCCAATATAATAGACCGAACTCTGCATAAATTGTCTATCTGACACCGCCTGATCCCCGACCTCCTGTCAGCCACCCAGATAGTGGGCCCCATATCCTCCAGGTGGGTCCAACCTTGGCCCGAGGCCATCATCTTGAAGCAACCTGGATATTCAGGTACCTGTCCCAGACTTAGCTCAAATTCCTGCCCATAGGGGACTCGGAAGCACAAGAGTGCTCCTCCTTCCCCATGGCCAGAAAACTGAATGTTGAGATGGCTGTACAACCCTGAGTGGGAACCAGGTGCATGGTCCATGAGACCATGCCTACACAGGATGGGCAGCTGGGCACAAATAGGCATTGTGACCCTCAGAATGAGACCCCTTTCCAAAGATCCCCCTTGGGATCTGGACCAGGATCCCAAATCGAAGCTTTGGTTAAGTTTTCCCAGTGTCTGGACCCAGAACCTATCTCTGGAATCCCTGTTTGGACAGGATCCCAGAGATGGAATACAGTCTTTTCCTCTTCCCCAGAAAGAAATCAAACTCTTGGGTGCCAAGCAGAATCACCAGAGTGGAAGAATATCCCATGGACACATGAGGTCACCCCTCCATTTAGTGGCCATCCTAGACACAAAATCCAGACAGAAAAGCCTGTGCTCCTCCCTCCCAGCCACCTGAATTTCAAATCCCGAGGAGCTTCCCTCAGGGTCTTCAGATTTGGACTGCCATCACCTCACTCCTATCTCTTATCCGAGGTTGTGTCTAAAGTCTTTGGTCCCAAAGTCCTGACACACATGACCTCCAGGATGGGGCCTCGAGAAACACATGACATCACTGGCCCTGCTCTCCTGAGGAAACCCTGCCCATCTCAGTTTCCCAAAATGTCCAGATTAGGAGAAAACTGCAAGGCCCCTGACTGCACCCCAATATCATAGGCCACTCTGGAAAAAGTGCACAGCCTGACACAGCCTCAGCACCTACCTCCAGGATGACATGCAGGCCAATGGCACTTAGTCCGAAGATTGAAACTTCCATGGCCCTAAAACCTCATCAGAACCCTAGCTTATGTTTTGAGGTCTCTCTTCCTAGAGGTCTGTTCTGGAAATTCAAGCATATGGTCCAACCTGTGGTCCGTGAGCCATACAAGAGCACACCTCCTGTCCCAAGAAGGAAACCTGGCTCCTGGGTACTGGGTCTAATCCTAAGGATAGAGAATCCTCAATGGTCAGAGAGCCGCCACCACATTCTAAGGTCTCCCTGGACACCAAGCAGCATTGGGACCTGTTAGACTGAGAACTTCCATCAACGCAAATCACTTGGAACTTGGAATCAGTGTCATTGGTTCAAGCTTACCCTGTTCCTCAGCTGCAATGGTAACACGAGATTGGCTTCCCAGGCCTCCATTCAGAGAGCATTGCTATCGAATCTTCCATATGGGGGACCCTGGAGCCCTGTAAGAAGACTTCTGCTGTCCCTTAGTAGGACACCTTGATGTTTGGAGCAGCTCACAAGCTCCAGCTTGGAAAAACCTCCAAGAATTCTTGAGGCCTCCCCACCATTTGTTGGCCATCATGGATACAAACTCCAGCGTGAGCAGACATCTTCCCCTCGCCCAGGTGCTGAAGATCTCGAAACAACTGCTGTACATTGGAATAGACATGTGCTCGGCACTGAGCGTAACCGTAGCTTATGTTTTCATACTTCTGTCCTCACACTCCTCGCCTGCAAACCCTCCAACTTAGATATTCTGGAGCCGTAATGCAGCCATCTGCCTGCTCACCAGATAGAAGAAGTGAAGAAAGGGTCTGTGCAAAAATCCCCCATGAGGATCCAGTTGCACAGCTCTCAAAAGCACCCCAATATCATAGGCCGAACTCTCCACGAATGTTCTGTCTGACACAGCTCGAGCCCGAGCTCCTGACAGCCACCCAGAAAGCAGGCCTCATTTTCTGCAGGTGGGTCCTGCCTTGGCCCGAGGACCTCATCTCAAAGTGAACTGGGTATTCAGGCACCTCTCCCAGAACTTAGCTCAAATTCCTGCCCATGGGGGAACCTGAAGCATAAAAAAGTACACCTCCTTCCCCATGGCAGGAAAACTGAATGTTGAGATGGCAGTCCAACCCTCAGAGTGGGAGCCAAGTGCATAGCCCATGAGGTCACACCCACTCAGCATGGGCATCTGGGCAAAAACAGGCATTGTGACCCTCAGAATGAGACCCATTTCCAACAAGAACACTCGGGAGCTGTACCAGGAAAACATAGAGCAGGACCCTAGGCCCAAATCCTAAGCCTTGTTGCGGTGATCCAGGCTCCAGAACCCAGGACCCATCTCTGGAATGGCTGTTTGGACGGGATCCCTGATTCAGAAAACTGCGCTCCTCCCATCCCCCGGAAATACACCAAACTCTTGGGTGCCGAGCAGAATTCCCAGAGAGGTAGAATCTCACATGGACCCATGAGGCCACCCCTCCATTTCGTGGCCATCATAGACAAACAAGTCAGACAGAAAAGACTGTGCTCCTGCCTCACAGCCGTCCGAATTTCATATCTGGAGATGCTTCGCTCAGGGTCTGCAGATTGGGTCTGCCATCACCTCGAGCTTAACTCTTACCCGAGTTTGTGTCTGAAGACTTTGGACCCAGAGTCCTGACCCATATGCCCTCCAGGATGGGGCCTCCAGGAACACACAACAGCACTGGGCCAGCTCTCCCAAGGAATGTCAGCCTGTCTCAGTTTCCCAACCCACCAGATTAAGAGAAAATTGCAAGGCCCCTAATACCACCCCAATTCCATAGGAAGCTCCAGAAAAAATGCATAGTCTGACACAGCCTCAGAATATACCTCCAGGAAGACACCCAGGTCAATGGGAAGGGATGAAATGGCCTAACCCATGGCAGGTTCGATGTGCTGGGTGTGAAGCCAACTGTCTCAATGTCTCTCACAAGGTCTGGGCTCAGGCTATGTAAGACAGAGCATAGTGTTTAGGGTAGCCTATGCAATTGGGGTGTTGCCGAGGGCTGAGCAGGTTGATTTTCATTTGGGGTTTCTGAGCAATGCCATAGACAATGTTTTTCTTTGGGGGGCAGTAAGAGTGCTTCGTTCTGGAACCAGAATTCCCAATCATGAGGGCTTTTGGGCCAGGAGTGCTAGGGTAGAGTCTGAAAACAAAAGATAGGGTGAGGTTGGGAGCAGGCACACTCTGCAAAGGCTGAAAGGATATCTCATGCATCTGAAGTCAGGCTGAGGATCAGACATTGGCTGAGGTTGGATTGTGCCCTTGATAGCACCTTCATGAAGCAGGTGCCTCATGAGGCCAACGAAATTTTCCCACGCTGAGTTTGGAGGTTGCCACAAACCACAAGGTTTCCTTCTGCAAGACAGTCGAGTCCTGTTGAGTGGCTCCAGTACATACCATACGGAAGGACTGAAGAGGAGGGTTCAAAGGATGGATCCCTGAACAGCATGCCTCGCATTCCCTTTGGCCATTAACGACAAGATATGTTTGATCTGCTGGCTCTGGGGCAAGCTAACCAGCGGGCTGTGTTGAAATGGCCTCTCCTGAGGATGCGTCATAATGTGTGTTTCTGTCCATGGAGACCTTGGAATGTGATGGTTGTACTGTGGCCCTGCGGAATTCTCCGACCAGAAGGGTTTGATACAGATCCAGTAAGAAAGCACTCCATGTGGAGACGAGAGAGGTTTGGTTTGGAGCCTCAGAAAAACCTAATATGCTGGTATACGAAACCAGTCCTCTGAGGAGAGACACATGAAAACTAAAGCTAAGGTTCATATTAGGACCTAAGGGCCTGTCCATTTCAATCTCTGTCTCTGGGGACACTGTCTAAGAGTCTAAGTGGTGATAATGGCTCAGCTGGTGTCAGAGTGCCCCTTTTAGTCCAGGGCAGCCTACACTATCAGGATGGCCTCAGGGGCCTTGGAGCTTTTCCCTAACCTGTAGGGTTGTGGTCAATGGATTGGGCACACTTTCCTTGGAGAGGGCAGGCACAATCTTTCGCTGTGGCTCCAGATGCCCTAGCCTGGAGGGTGTGTGGGTCCAGGCTGTGGGCACAGAAGTCTGAAAACACAAACTAAGCTTATGAGTGGCGCCGAGGGTATGGCAGGCCGGATGTACAGATAGAGAGTGAGCTCCTTGGCTTGTGAATCAAGGGCGAGATTCCTTCAGGCTTTTGTCTCTGGATGCGTCCAGGATAGCCGTAGATTGTAGGGGGTGGCCTCAGTGACTGTGGACAAGTATCCCTCTCTGGGGATTTGTCCCAGCTAACAGGAGTTTGGGGTCATTTTGTGGGAAGGGTGGAGTCCTGTTGTCTGGCTCATGTGTCTCTCCAAGAAAGTGATTCCAGAGCAGAGCCCCAGGAACTGGGGGGAGACTGGAAAACTCAAACACTGGTGAGGATTGGGTGTATAGGGGCTTGGCACGCCCCATATGCGGGCTCTTGGTCAAGGCCCTGACAGGCCTTTCTTTGATATTGGGCTCATGCTGAGGGTCACAGAGTGAATTTGTGCCCAAGGCAGCACTCAAGTTTGGGCGTGGTTTCAGGGGAAATGAAGGTTTCTCCCACCCTGAAGGTGTGACTCCATGCCAAGAGCAAGCCTTACAGCCATGGGGAAGAAGGAGTTCTGATTTGTGATTCAGATGCCCAACTGTGTGGGGAATTGATATAATATCTGGGTTTAGATATCTGAAAACCAAGGTTAGGAAGAGATAACGGCATAAGACCATGGCGTGTCAGAAGTGCTAGGTGTGTGGCCAGCTGTCTCCTTGCCTGTCTGGACGTCTGGCATCAGGCTGTGAAAGGCAGAGCATTAGTGCCCAGAGCAGCCTATCAAATCTGAGTGCCGTCGAGGCAAGAGCAGGTTGATCCTTATCTGGGTTATATGGAGAGCCCCACAAGGAAACGTTTTCTACCGGTGGGCAGTCACTGGGCTGGCTTGTGGTTCTGCAAATCCTACTCTGGAGGGATTGTTTGCCAGGAGTGTGAGGAAGGAAGTCTGAAAACACAAGCTAGCGTGAGGTTTGAGACCGAGGGCACGGCAGGCCAATCTGCAGAGGCTGAATCAAGAACTCCTGCATTGCGGTCATATCTACTATGAGACGTGCTTCAAGCTAGAGTTTTTGTCCATGATGGACTCTCCCTGAAGGATATGGGGGGCTTCATGAGGCCCGGCAGGTTTGCCGTTTTCTCCTACACTGAAGGTTTGACTCACGGCCAGCAGCAAGGTTTCTTGCCATGGGGAAGGAGGGGTTCTGACTTGTGCATCAGGTTCCCCCTGTGCAGGGATTGGAGATAAGGTCTAGGTTCCGATGACTGAAAACCCAGGTTGGGAATGGATGGTGGCCTAAGGCAGTGGCGGGTCCAATGTGCTGGGTGTGCAGCCAGCTGTGTCGGTGTCTGTTGGAAGGTCTGGGCTCAGGCTATTTGCGACAGAGCATCACTGTTTAAGGTAGCCTATGCAATTGGGGTGTTGCCGAGGGCCAAGCAGTTTGATCCCCATTTGGGGTTTCTGGGCAGCACCATAGACAATGTATTTCTCCTGGGAGGCAGGCAGAGTGCTACAGTGTGACCGCAGAATTCCCAGTAGGGAGGGTTTGTGGGCCAGGAGTGTGAGGACGGAAGTCTGAAAACACAAGCTAGGGTTAGGACTGGAGCCAAGGGCAGAGCAGGCCCAATCGGCAGAGGCTGAATCAAAATCTCCTGCATCTGAAGTCAGGCTGAGGATCAGAAGTTGGCTGAGGCTGGAGTATGTGTCCATGATGGCACCTTCATGAAGCGGGGACCTCATGAGGTTGGGGTCATTTTGTAAGAAGGGTGGAGTCGTGTTGTCTGGCTCATGTGTCTCTCCAAGAAAGGGATTCCAGAGCAGAGCCCAGATACAGGTGGGGCGACTGGAAAACTCAAAACTGGTGAGGATTGGGTGCATAGGGGCTTGGCAAGCCCCATATGCGGGCTCTTGGTCCAGGTCCTGACAGGCCTTTCTTTGACATGGGGCTCATGCTGAGGGTCACAGTGTGAATTTGTGCCCAAGCAGCACTCAAGTTTGGGCGTGACATCAGGGGCCATGAAGGTTTCTCCCACCCTGAAGGTGTGACTCCATGCCAAGAGCAAATTGACAGCCATGGGGAAGGAGGAGTTCTGTTTTGTGCTTGCAATACCCAGCTGTGTGGAGAATTGATATAAAGTGCCTAGGGGCCTGTTCTTTCCTTTTTACCTCTGAGGACATCTGTCTATGGGTCTGAGTGCAGGTAGGGGCTCATTTGGGCTCAGATTGCCCCTGTTTTCCTGGGAAGCTGCCACTATTGAGATATATCAGAGACTTTGGAGGTTTATCCTATTAGAAGGGTTGTGGCCATTGGAATGGGCACACACAATTCCCTTGGAGAGGGCAAGTACAGTCCTCAGGTTTGGCTCCAGGGGCCTGAGCCTGTAGGTTGTGTAGTCCAGCCCTTTTTGGACAGTTGTCTGAAAACACAAACTCGGCTTATGTTTCAGGTCATAGGTATGGCAGGACTGATCTACAGACCATGAGGAGAACTTTTCAGGATTTGAAAGAAGGGCGAGTGTGAGGCTCCTGCTCAAGTTTTTGTCTCGGGATATCGTGTCACTCATGGTCGTGGAATTTCTGGGTGACTTCATGGGAAATGGACGAGTCTTACTCTCTGGTGGTTTGGCCCCGTCCAAAGAGTTTGGGTTCATTCTGTGGGCTGGAAGAAGTCCGTTTTATTTTGTTGTTGTTGTTGTTGTTGTTTTCTTTTTTAACCTCAGGTGTCCCACCAAATGAGGGATTTCAGAGTAGAGCCCTAGGAGGGGCGACTGGACAATCAGAAATCTGGTTAAAAATTGGGGCCTAGGGACATGTCAAGCCCATTATGACATCTAATGGTCCAGCCACTGAGAGGACTTACTAGAGGACAGGACTCATGCTGAGGGTCACAATGCGTGTGTATGCCCTCGTCGCACTCAAGAATGGGCGGGGCCTCAGGGTTTCTCCTACACTGATCATTGGACAACGTGCCAACCACAAGGGTTCTTGCCATGGGTAAGGAGGAGTTCTGATTTCTGCATCAGACTCACCCCTGGGCAGTGATTGGAGATAAGGTCTCGGTTCTGAAGCCTGAAAACTGAGGTAGGGAAGAGATGATGACCTAAGGCCATGGCGGGTTTTATGTGCTCAGGGTGCGGTCAGCTTTCTGGGTGTTGGTCAGGAGGTCCGGGCTAGGATGTGTTCGACAGTGCTTTAGTGCCCAGATTAGACTATATAATTTGGGTAAAGTCGAGTGCTGTGTAGGTTTACCCTCATTTAAGGTGCCTGGGCAGCTCATGAGGCAATCATTTTTTTTCTAGAGGGCAGGCAGAGTGCTGCATTGTGGGTCCGGAATTGCCAAACTTGAGGGCTTTGGGGCCAGGAGTGTGAGGATGGAAGTCTGAGAAGACAAGCTAGACTTGGGTTTCAGGGCGAGGGCACGGCAGGTACCCCCTGCAGAACTGAACCAATATCTCATGCATCTGAAGTCAGGGCGAGGATCAGACGTTGGCTCAGGTGGGAGTTTCTGAGCATGACGGCCGCTTCATGAAGGGAGCGGAATCTCGAGACCATTGAGGTTTTCCCACGTTGGGAGTTGTGGGATGCCCCCTTCCAGGATTCCTTCTTCCGGACAATTGAGACCTGTTGGACAGCTCCAGGACATCCCATATGGAATGACTCCAGAGCACCGTTCGCGGATGGATGCTTGGGAAGCCCGCCTCGCATTCCAATTGTCTCCTAGCAACAAGACAGTTTAGATCTGATGGCTCTGCAGGAGCAACCTCGGTGGCTGAGTTGAAATGGACTTTCCTGAGGATGTGTCCTAATGTGTTTTTGTGTCCATGAGGGCCTTGGAATGGGGCGGTGGCACCGGCAACCTGAAGTACTTTCCTAAGCTTTGGACATGGCTCCCATGCACAGGTTTCCTTGTGGAGACGAGATGAGTTCTGATGGGTGCCTCAGGAAAACCCCTATGCTCGTATTGGAATCAGGCTTTTGAGGACACATGCCTGTAACCCATAGCAATGGATCCTATTATGGCCTTGGGTCCTGTCTGGTTCAATCTTCTTCCCTGGGGACATCCATCTATGGTATGAGTGGAGGTCGATTATCAGCTGGTGTCAGAGACCCCTTGTTTGTTCCGGGTGACCCACACTATTGGGATGGCCTAAGGGTCGTTGGAGGTTTCTCCTAATTTGTACGATTTTGGACCATGGAATGGGCAGAATTCCCATGGATTGGTAGGCACAGTCCTAATGTGTGGCTCCAGGGGCCCAGCCTGGAGGGTGTGTGGCCCAAGACTTTGAGGACAGAAGTCTGAAAACACAAACTCAGCTTAGGTTTGGGGACGTAGGTAGGGCAGGCCCGATCTACAAAACATGAGAAGAACTCTACAGGATATGAAGAAAGTGCGAGTCTGTGGCGATTGCTCAGGCTTTTGTCTCCGGATTTTGTATCAGTGATGGCTGTGGAATGTCGGGGAGGCCTCATGGGCCATGGACGAATCTTCCTCTCTGAGGATTTGGCCCGATTCCCAATTGCTTTTCGTCAATCTGTGGAATGGGAGGACTCATTTCAGTTTTGTTACCTCAGGTGTCCCACCAAAAGAGGTATTCCAAAGCAAAGCCGTGGGGAAGACTGAAGGGACAATCCGAACTATGGTTAAAAATTGGGGCCTGGGGGCATGGCAAGCCCAATATGCTATCTCTTCATCCAGCCACTGAGTGGCCTTACTTGAGGACTGGGCTCAGCCTGAGGGTCACAATGTGTGTTTGTGACCAATGTGGCCCGCGAGCATGGGCGGGGTCTCATGGGCCACACTGGTTTCAACGACACTGAACGTTGGACAACATGCGAACCACAAGGTTTCTTGCCATGGGGAAGGAGATCTGATTTCTGCATCACCTTCAACATGGACAGTGATTGGAGATAAGGTCTAGGTTCTGAAACCTGAAAACCGAGGTTGGGAAGAGATGACGACCTAAGGCCATGGCGGCTCGATGTGCTCAGTGTGCGGCCAGCTGTCAGGGAGGGGCCAGGGGGTCCAGGCTCAGGCTGTGTCAGAAAGGGCATTAGTGCCCTGGTCAGCCTATGTATTTGGGGTACAGCCAAGGTAGGTGCAGGTTGATCCTCATTTGGGGTTACTGGGTAGCCCCAGAGGACAATGTTTTTTATCTGGAGGGCAGGCAGAGTGCTGCATTTTAATTCTGGATTGCCAAACTGGAGGCCTTGTGGGCCAGTAGTCTGACGACAAAAGTCTGAGTACACAAGCTAGGCTTAGGTTTCTGGGTGAGGCCATGGCAGGCACAATCTACAGACCTGAATCGAGATCTCGTGCATCTGAAGTCAGGGCGAGGATCAGACGATCGCTCAGGTTGGAGTTTCTGTCCCTGATGGCCCCTTCATGAATGGGGGGGCATCACGAGGCCATGGGGGTTTTCCCATGATGGGAGTTGTGAGAAGCTCCAAACTGCAGAGAGTCTTCGGCAGGACAATTGAGACCTGTTGTTTGGCCCAGGCCAATGATTCTGAGCAGGGTTCTAAGGATGGATGGCTGGGTAGCCCACCTCGCATTCCAATTGTCTCCTAGCAACAAGACAGTTTAGATCTCCTGGATCTGTGGGGAGCTACCGAGGATGCTGAGTTGAAATGCACACCCCTGGGGATGGGTCCGAATGTGCTTTTGTGTCTATGGAGACCTTGGAATGAAGCGGTGGCACTGGGGCCCTAAAGGGTTCTCCTAAACAGAGGCTTTGACTCAGCTCCAACGTGCAAGTTTCCCATGTGTAGATGAGATGTTTTCTGATGGGTGAAACAAGAAACAGCTATATGCTGCTTTTGAAATCCAGGCCTCTGAGGAGAGATGCCTGGAAACCAAAGCAATGGATCTGATTAGTGCCTAGGGGCCTGTTCTTTCCTTTTTACCTCTGAGGACATCTGTCTATGGGTCTGAGTGCAGGTAGGGGCTCATTTGGGCTCAGATTGCCCCTGTTTTTCCTGGGAAGCTACCACTATTGAGATATATCAGGGACTTTGGAGGTTTATCCTATTAGAAGGGTTGTGGCCATTGGAATGGGCACACACAATTCCCTTGGAGAGGGCAAGTACAGTCCTCAGGTTTGGCTCCAGGGTCCTGAGCCTGTAGGTTGTGTAGTCCAGCCCTTTTGGGACAGTTGTCTGAAAACACAAACTCGGCTTATGTTTCAGGTCATAGGTATGGCAGGACTGATCTACAGACCATGAGGAGAACTTTTCGGGATTTGAAAGAAGGGCGAGTGTGAGGCTCCTGCTCAAGTTTTTGTCTCGGGATATCCTGTCACTCATGGTCGTGGGATGTCTGGGTGACTTCATGGGAAATGGACGAGTCTTACTCTCTGGTGGTTTGGCCCCGTCCAAAGAGTTTGGGTTCATTCTGTGGGCTGGAAGAAGTCCGTTTTATTTTGTTGTTTTTGTTGTTGTTGTTTTCTTTTTTAACCTCAGGTGTCCCACCAAATGAGGGATTTCAGAGTAGAGCCCTAGGAGGGGCGACTGGACAATCAGAAATCTGGTTAAAAATTGGGGCCTCGGGACATGTCAAGCCCATTATGACATCTAATGGTCCAGCCACTGAGAGGACTTACTAGAGGACAGGACTCATGCTGAGGGTCACAATGCG
The DNA here is from genome assembly GCF_964662115.1 of Mustela nivalis. Classification (NCBI taxonomy): domain Eukaryota; kingdom Metazoa; phylum Chordata; class Mammalia; order Carnivora; family Mustelidae; genus Mustela; species Mustela nivalis. The sequence continues at coordinate 265,945 of NW_028135997.1, read as the reverse complement.
TGTGTATGCCCTCGTCGCACTCAAGAATGGGCGGGGCCTCAGGGTTTCTCCTACACTGATCATTGGACAACGTGCCAACCACAAGGGTTCTTGCCATGGGTAAGGAGGAGTTCTGATTTCTGCATCAGACTCACCCCTGGGCAGTGATTGGAGATAAGGTCTCGGTTCTGAAGCCTGAAAACTGAGGTAGGGAAGAGATGATGACCTAAGGCCATGGCGGGTTTTATGTGCTCAGGGTGCGGTCAGCTTTCTGGGTGTTGGTCAGGAGGTCCGGGCTCAGGATGTGTTCGACAGTGCATTAGTGCCCAGGTTAGACTATATAATTTGGGTAAAGTCGAGTGCTGTGTAGGTTTACCCTCATTTAAGGTGCCTGGGCAGCTCATGAGGCAATCATTTTTTTTTCTAGCGGGCAGGCAGAGTGCTGCATTGTGGGTCCGGAATTGCCCAACTTGAGGGCTTTGGGGCCAGGAGTGTGAGGATGGAAGTCTGAGAAGACAAGCTAGACTTGGGTTTCAGGGCGAGGGCACGGCAGGTACCCCCTGCAGATCTGAACCAATATCTCATGCATCTGAAGTCAGGGCGAGGATCAGACGTTGGCTCAGGTGGGAGTTTCTGAGCATGACGGCCGCTTCATGAAGGGAGCGGAATCTCGAGACCATTGAGGTTTTCCCACGCGTTGGGAGTTGTGGGATGCCCCCTTCCAGGATTCCTTCTTCCGGACAATTGAGACCTGTTGGACAGCTCCAGGACATCCCATATGGAATGACTCCAGAGCACCGTTCGCGGATGGATGCCTGGGAAGCCCGCCTCGCATTCCAATTGTCTCCTAGCAACAAGACAGTTTAGATCTGATGGCTCTGCGGGTGCAACCTCGGTGGCTGAGTTGAAATGGACTTTCCTGAGGATGTGTCCTAATGTGTTTTTGTGTCCATGAGGGCCTTGGAATGGGGCGGTGGCACCGGCAACCTGAAGTACTTTCCTAAGCTTTGGACATGGCTCCCATGCACAGGTTTCCTTGTGGAGACGAGATGAGTTCTGATGGGTGCCTCAGGAAAACCCCTATGCTCGTATTGGAATCAGGCTTTTGAGGACACATGCCTGTAACCCATAGCAATGGATCCTATTATGGCCTAGGGTCCTGTCTGGTTCAATCTTCTTCTCTGGGGACATCCATCTATGGTATGAGTGGAGGTCGATTATCAGCTGGTGTCAGAGACCCCTTGTTTGTTCCAGGTGACCCACACTATTGGGATGGCCTAAGGGTCGTTGGAGGTTTCTCCTAATTTGTACGATTTTGGACCATGGAATGGGCAGAATTCCCATGGATTGGTAGGCACAGTCCTAATGTGTGGCTCCAGGGGCCCAGCCTGGAGGGTGTGTGGCCCAAGACTTTGAGGACAGAAGTCTGAAAACACAAACTCATCTTAGGTTTGGGGACGTAGGTAGGGCAGGCCCGATCTACAAACCATGAGATGAACTCTACAGGATATGAAGAAAGTGCGAGTCTGTGGCGATTGCTCAGGCTTTTGTCTCTGGATTTTGTATCAGTGATGGCCTTGGAATGTCGGGGAGGCCTCATGGGCCATGGACGAATCTTCCTCTCTGAGGATTTGGCCCGATTCCCAATTGCTTTTCGTCAATCTGTGGGATGGGAGGACTCATTTCAGTTTTGTTACCTCAGGTGTCCCACCAAAAGAGGAATTCCAAAGCAAAGCCGTGGGGAAGACTGAAGGGACAATCCGAACTACGGTTAAAAATTGGGGCCTAGGGGCATGGCAAGCCCAATATGCTATCTCTTCATCCAGCCACTGAGTGGCCTTACTTGAGGACTGGGCTCAGCCTGAGGGTCACAATGTGTGTTTGTGACCAATGTGGCCCGCGAGCATGGGCGGGGCCTCATGGGCCACACTGGTTTCAACGACACTGAACGTTGGACAACATGCCAACCACAAGGTTTCTTTCCATGGGGAAGGAGTTCTGATTTCTGCATCACCTTCAACATGGACATTGATTGGAGATAAGGTCTAGGTTCTGAAACCTGAAAACCGAGGTTGGGAAGAGATGACGACCTATGGCCATGGCGGCTCGATGTGCTCAGTGTGCGGCCAGCTGTCTGGGAGGGGCCAGGGGGTCCAGGCTCAGGCTGTGTCAGAAAGGGCATTAGTGCCCTGGTCAGCCTATGTATTTGGGGTACAGCCAAGGTCGGTGCAGGTTGATCCTCATTTGGGGTTACTGGGTAGCCCCAGAGGACAATGTTTTTTATCTGGAGGGCAGGCAGAGTGCTGCATTTTAGTTCTGGATTGCCAAACTGGAGGCCTTGTGGGCCAGTAGTCTGACTACAAAAGTCTGAGAACACAAGCTAGGCTTAGGTTTCTGGGTGAGGCCATGGCAGGCACAATCTACAGACCTGAATCGAGATCTCGTGCATCTGAAGTCAGGGCGAGGATCAGACGATCGCTCAGGTTGGAGTTTCTGTCCCTGATGGCCCCTTCATGAATGGGGGGGTATCACGAGGCCATGGGGATTTTCCCATGATGGGAGTTGTGAGAAGCTCCAAACTGCAGAGAGTCTTCGGCAGGACAATTGAGACCTGTTGTTTGGCTCCAGGCCAATGATTCTGAGCAGGGTTCTAAGGATGGATGGATGGGTAGCCCACCTCGCATTCCAATTGTCTCCTAGCAACAAGACAGTTTAGATCTCCTGAATCTGTGGGGAGCTACCGAGGATGCTGAGTTGAAATGCACACCCCTGGGGATGGGTCCGAATGTGCTTTTGTGTCTATGGAGACCTTGGAATGAAGCGGTGGCACTGGGGCCCTAAAGGGTTCTCCTAAACAGAGGCTTTGACACAGCTCCAACGTGCAAGTTTCCCATGTGTAGATGAGATGTTTTCTGATGGGTGAAACAAGAAACAGCTATATGCTGCTTTTGAAATCCAGGCCTCTGAGGAGAGATGCCTGGAAACCAAAGCAATGGATCTGATTAGTGCCTAGGGGCCTGTTCTTTCCTTTTTACCTCTGAGGACATCTGTCTATGGGTCTGAGTGCAGGTAGGGGTTCATTTGGGCTCAGATTGCCCCTGTTTTTCCTGGGAAGCTACCACTATTGAGATATATCAGGGACTTTGGAGGTTTATCCTATTAGAAGGGTTGTGGCCATTGGAATGGGCACACACAATTCCCTTGGAGAGGGCAAGTACAGTCCTCAGTTTTGGCTCCAGGGTCCTGAGCCTGTAGGTTGTGTAGTCCAGCCCTTTTTGGACAGTTGTCTGAAAACACAAACTCGGCTTATGTTTCAGGTCATAGGTATGGCAGGACTGTTCTACAGACCATGAGGAGAACTTTTCGGGATTTGAAAGAAGGTCGAGTGTGAGGCTCCTGCTCAAGTTTTTGTCTCGGGATATCGTGTCACTCATGGTCGTGGAATTTCTGGGTGACTTCATGGGAAATGGACGAGTCTTACTCTCTGGTGGTTTGGCCCCGTCCAAAGAGTTTGGGTTCATTCTGTGGGCTGGAAGAAGTTCCTTTTATTTTGTTGTTGTTGTTGTTGTTGTTTTCTTTTTTAACCGCAGGTGTCCCACCAAATGAGGGATTTCAGAGTAGAGCCCTAGGAGGGGCGACTGGACAATCAGAAATCTGGTTAAAAATTGGGGCCTAGGGACATGTCAAGCCCATTATGACATCTAATGGTCCAGCCACTGAGAGGACTTACTAGAGGACAGGACTCATGCTGAGGGTCAAAATGCGTGTGTATGCCCTCGTCGCACTCAAGAATGGGCGGGGCCTCAGGGTTTCTCCTACACTGATCGTTGGACAACGTGCCAACCACAAGGGTTCTTGCCATGGGTAAGGAGGAGTTCTGATTTCTGCATCAGACTCACCCCTGGGCAGTGATTGGAGATAAGGTCTCGGTTCTGAAGCCTGAAAACTGAGGTAGGGAAGAGATGATGACCTAAGGCCATGGCGGGTTTTATGTGCTCAGGGTGCGGTCAGCTCTCTGGGTGTTGGTCCGGAGGTCCGGGCTCAGGATGTGTTCGACAGTGCATTAGTGCCCAGGTTAGACTATATAATTTGGGTAAAGTCGAGTGCTGTGTAGGTTTACCCTCATTTAAGGTGCCTGGGCAGCTCATGAGGCAATCATTGTTTTTCTAGAGGGCAGGCAGAGTGCTGCATTGTGGGTCCGGAATTGCCAAACTTGAGGGCTTTGGGGCCAGGAGTGTGAGGATGGAAGTCTGAGAAGACAAGCTAGACTTGGGTTTCAGGGCGAGGGCACGGCAGGTACCCCCTGCAGATCTGAACCAATATCTCATGCATCTGAAGTCAGGGCGAGGATCAGACGTTGGCTCAGGTGGGAGTTTCTGAGCATGACGGCCGCTTCATGAAGGGAGCGGAATCTCGAGACCATTGAGGTTTTCCCACGTTGGGAGTTGTGGGATGCCCCCTTCCAGGATTCCTTCTTCCGGACAATTGAGACCTGTTGGACAGCTCCAGGACATCCCATATGGAATGACTCCAGAGCACCGTTCGCGGATGGATGCCTGGGAAGCCCGCCTCGCATTCCAATTGTCTCCTAGCAACAAGACAGTTTAGATCTGATGGCTCTGCAGGTGCAACCTCGGTGGCTGAGTTGAAATGGACTTTCCTGAGGATGTGTCCTAATGTGTTTTTGTGTCCATGAGGGCCTTGGAATGGGGCGGTGGCACCGGCAACCTGAAGTACTTTCCTAAGCTTTGGACATGGCTCCCATGCACAGGTTTCCTTGTGGAGACGAGATGAGTTCTGATGGGTGCCTCAGGAAAACCCCTATGCTCGTATTGGAATCAGGCTTTTGAGGACACATGCCTGTAACCCATAGCAATGGATCCTATTATGGCCTAGGGTCCTGTCTGGTTCAATCTTCTTCTCTGGGGACATCCATCTATGGTATGAGTGGAGGTCGATTATCAGCTGGTGTCAGAGACCCCTTGTTTGTTCCGGGTGACCCACACTATTGGGATGGCCTAAGGGTCGTTGGAGGTTTCTCCTAATTTGTACGATTTTGGACCATGGAATGGGCAGAATTCCCATGGATTGGTAGGCACAGTCCTAATGTGTGGCTCCAGGGGCCCAGCCTGGAGGGTGTGTGGCCCAAGACTTTGAGGACAGAAGTCTGAAAACACAAACTCAGCTTAGGTTTGGGGACGTAGGTAGGGCAGGCCCGATCTACAAACCATGAGAAGAACTCTACAGGATATGAAGAAAGTGCGAGTCTGTGGCGATTTTCAGGCTTTTGTCTCTGGATTTTGTATCAGTGATGGCCATGGAATGTCGGGGAAGCCTCATGGGCCATGGACGAATCTTCCTCTCTGAGGATTTGGCCCGATTCCCAATTGCTTTTCGTCAATCTGTGGGATGGGAGGACTCATTTCAGTTTTGTTACCTCAGGTGTACCACCAAAAGAGGAATTCCAAAGCAAAGCCGTGAGGAAGACTGAAGGGACAATCCGAACTATGGTTAAAAATTGGGGCCTGGGGGCATGGCAAGCCCAATATGCTATCTCTTCATCCAGCCACTGAGTGGCCTTACTTGAGGACTGGGCTCAGCCTGAGGGTCACAATGTGTGTTTGTGACCAATGTGGCCCGCGAGCATGGGCGGGGCCTCATGGGCCACACTGGTTTCAACGACACTGAACGTTGGACAACATGCCAACCACAAGGTTTCTTTCCATGGGGAAGGAGTTCTGATTTCTGCATCACCTTCAACATGGACATTGATTGGAGATAAGGTCTAGGTTCTGAAACCTGAAAACCGAGGTTGGGAAGAGATGACGACCTAAGGCCATGGCGGCTCGATGTGCTCAGTGTGCGGCCAGCTGTCTGGGAGGGGCCAGGGGGTCCAGGCTCAGGCTGTGTCAGAAAGGGCATTAGTGCCCTGGTCAGCCTATGTATTTGGGGTACAGCCAAGGTCGGTGCAGGTTGATCCTCATTTGGGGTTACTGGGTAGCCCCAGAGGACAATGTTTTTTATCTGGAGGGCAGGCAGAGTGCTGCATTTTAGTTCTGGATTGCCAAACTGGAGGCCTTGTGGGCCAGTAGTCTGACTACAAAAGTCTGAGAACACAAGCTAGGCTTAGGTTTCTGGGTGAGGCCATGGCAGGCACAATCTACAGACCTGAATCGAGATCTCGTGCATCTGAAGTCAGGGCGAGGATCAGACGATCGCTCAGGTTGGAGTTTCTGTCCCTGATGGCCCCTTCATGAATGGGGGGGCATCACGAGGCCATGGGGGTTTTCCCATGATGGGAGTTGTGAGAAGCTCCAAACTGCAGAGAGTCTTCGGCAGGACAATTGAGACCTGTTGTTTGGCTCCAGGCCAATGATTCTGAGCAGGGTTCTAAGGATGGATGGCTGGGTAGCCCACCTCGCATTCCAATTGTCTCCTAGCAACAAGACAGTTTAGATCTCCTGGATCTGTGGGGAGCTACCGAGGATGCTGAGTTGAAATGCACACCCCTGGGGATGGGTCCGAATGTGCTTTTGTGTCTATGGAGACCTTGGAATAAAGCGGTGGCACTGGGGCCCTAAAGGGTTCTCCTAAACAGAGGCTTTGACACAGCTCCAACGTGCAAGTTTCCCATGTGTAGATGAGATGTTTTCTGATGGGTGAAACAAGAAACAGCTATATGCTGCTTTTGAAATCCAGGCCTCTGAGGAGAGATGCCTGGAAACCAAAGCATGGATCTGATTAGTGCCTAGGGGCCTGTTCTTTCCTTTTTACCTCTGAGGACATCTGTCTATGGGTCTGAGTGCAGGTAGGGGCTCATTTGGGCTCAGATTGCCCCTGTTTTTCCTGGGAAGCTACCACTATTGAGATATATCAGGGACTTTGGAGGTTTATCCTATTAGAAGGGTTGTGGCCATTGGAATGGGCACACACAATTCCCTTGGAGAGGGCAAGTACAGTCCTCAGGTTTGGCTCCAGGGGCCTGAGCCTGTAGGTTGTGTAGTCCAGCCCTTTTTGGACAGTTGTCTGAAAACACAAACTCGGCTTATGTTTCAGGTCATAGGTATGGCAGGACTGTTCTACAGACCATGAGGAGAAATTTTCGGGATTTGAAAGAAGGGCGAGTGTGAGGCTCCTGCTCAAGTTTTTGTCTCGGGATATCGTGTCACTCATGGTCGTGGAATTTCTGGGTGACTTCATGGGAAATGGACGAGTCTTACTCTCTGGTGGTTTGCCCCCGTCCAAAGAGTCTGGGTTCATTCTGTGGGCTGGAAGAAGTCCGTTTTATTTTGTTGTTGTTGTTGTTGTTGTTTTCTTTTTTAACCTCAGGTGTCCCACCAAATGAGGGATTTCAGAGTAGAGCCCTAGGAGGGGCGACTGGACAATCAGAAATCTGGTTAAAAATTGGGGCCTAGGGACATGTCAAGCCCATTATGACATCTACTGGTCCAGCCACTGAGAGGACTTACTAGAGGACAGGACTCATGCTGAGGGTCACAATGCGTGTGTATGCCCTCGTCGCACTCAAGAATGGGCGGGGCCTCAGGGTGAATGCTGGTTTCTCCTACACTGAACGTTGGACAACGTGCCAACCACAAGGGTTCTTGCCATGGGTAAGGAGGAGTTCTGATTTCTGCATCAGACTCACCCCTGGGCAGTGATTGGAGATAAGGTCTCGGTTCTGAAGCCTGAAAACTGAGGTAGGGAAGAGATGATGACCTAAGGCCATGGCGGGTTTTATGTGCTCAGTGTGCGGTCAGCTTTCTGGGTGTTGGTCAGGAGGTCCGGGCTCAGGATGTGTTCGACAGTGAATTAGTGCCCAGGTTAGACTATATAATTTGGGTAAAGTCGAGTGCTGTGTAGGTTTACCCTCATTTAAGGTGCCTGGGCAGCTCATGAGGCAATCATTTTTTTTCTAGAGGGCAGGCAGAGTGCTGCATTGTGGGTCCGGAATTGCCAAACTTGAGGGCCTTGGGGCCAGGAGTGTGAGGATGGAAGTCTGAGAAGACAAGCTAGACTTGGGTTTCAGGGCGAGGGCACGGCAGGTACCCCCTGCAGATCTGAACCAATATCTCATGCATCTGAAGTCAGGGCGAGGATCAGACGTTGGCTCAGGTGGGAGTTTCTGAGCATGACGGCCGCTTCATGAAGGGAGCAGAATCTCGAGACCATTGAGGTTTTCCCACGTTGGGAGTTGTGGGATGCCCCCTTCCAGGATTCCTTCTTCCGGACAATTGAGACCTGTTGGACAGCTCCAGGACATCCCATATGGAATGACTCCAGAGCACCGTTCGCGGATGGATGCCTGGGAAGCCCGCCTCGCATTCCAATTGTCTCCTAGCAACAAGACAGTTTAGATCTGATGGCTCTGCGGGAGCAACCTCGGTGGCTGAGTTGAAATGGACTTTCCTGAGGATGTGTCCTAATGTGTTTTTGTGTCCATGAGGGCCTTGGAATGGGGCGGTGGCACCGGCAACCTGAAGTACTTTCCTAAGCTTTGGACATGGCTCCCATGCACAGGTTTACTTGTGGAGACGAGATGAGTTCTGATGGGTGCCTAAGGAAAACCCCTATGCTCGTATTGGAATCAGGCTTTTGAGGACACATGCCTGTAACCCATAGCAATGGATCCTATTATGGCCTTGGGTCCTGTCTGGTTCAATCTTCTTCTCTGGGGACATCCATCTATGGTATGAGTGGAGGTCGATTATCAGCTGGTGTCAGAGACCCCTTGTTTGTTCCGGGTGACCCACACTATTGGGATGGCCTAAGGGTCGTTGGAGGTTTCTCCTAATTTGTACGATTTTGGACCATGGAATGGGCAGAATTCCCATGGATTGGTAGGCACAGTCCTAATGTGTGGCTCCAGGGGCCCAGCCTCGAGGGTGTGTGGCCCAAGACTTTGAGGACAGAAGTCTGAAAACACAAACTCAGCTTAGGTTTGGGGACGTAGGTAGGGCAGGCCCGATCTACAAACCATGAGAAGAACTCTACAGGATATGAAGAAAGTGCGAGTCTGTGGCGATTGCTCAGGCTTTTGTCTCTGGATTTTGTATCAGTGATGGCCGTGGAATGTCGGGGAGGCCTCATGGGCCATGGACGAATCTTCCTCTCTGAGGATTTGGCCCGATTCCCAATTGGTTTTCGTCAATATGTGGGATGGGAGGACTCATTTCAGTTTTGTTACCTCAGGTGTCCCACGAAAAGAGGAATTCCAAAGCAAAGCCGTGGGGAAGACTGAAGGGACAATCCGAACTATGGTTAAAAATTGGGGCCTAGGGGCATGGCAAGCCCAATATGCTATCTCTTCATCCAGCCACTGAGTGGCCTTACTTGAGGACTGGGCTCAACCTGAGGGTCACAATGTGTGTTTGTGACCAATGTGGCCCACGAGCATGGGCGGGGCCTCATGGGCCACACTGGTTTCAACGACACTGAACGTTGGACAACATGCCAACCACAAGGTTTCTTGCCATGGGGAAGGAGTTCTGATTTCTGCATCACCTTCAACATGGACAGTGATTGGAGATAAGGTCTAGGTTCTGAAACCTGAAAACCGAGGTTGGGAAGAGATGACGACCTAAGGCCATGGCGGCTCGATGTGCTCAGTGTGCGGCCAGCTGTCTGGGAGGGGCCAGGGGGTCCAGGCTCAGGCTGTGTCAGAAAGGGCATTAGTGCCCTGGTCAGCCTATGTATTTGGGGTACAGCCAAGGTCGGTGCAGGTTGATCCTCATTTGGGGTTACTGGGTAGCCCCAGAGGACAATGTTTTTTTATCTGGAGGGCAGGCAGAGTGCTGCATTTTAGTTCTGGATTGCCAAACTGGAGGCCTTGTGGGCCAGTAGTCTGACGACAAAAGTCTGAGAACACAAGCTAGGCTTAGGTTTCTGGGTGAGGCCATGGCAGGCACAATCTACAGACCTGAATCGAGATCTCGTGCATCTGAAGTCAGGGCGAGGATCAGACGATCGCTCAGGTTGGAGTTTCTGTCCCTGATGGCCCCTTCATGAATGGGGGGGCATCACGAGGCCATGGGGGTTTTCCCATGATGGGAGTTGTGAGAAGCTCCAAACTGCAGAGAGTCTTCGGCAGGACATTTGAGACCTGTTGTTTGGCTCCAGGCCAATGATTCTGAGCAGGGTTCTAAGGATGGATGGCTGGGTAGCCCACCTCGCATTCCAATTGTCTCCTAGCAACAAGACAGTTTAGATCTCCTGGATCTGTGGGGAGCTACCGAGGATGCTGAGTTGAAATGCACACCCCTGGGGATGGGTCCGAATGTGCTTTTGTGTCTATGGAGACCTTGGAATGAAGCGGTGGCACTGGGGCCCTAAAGGGTTCTCCTAAACAGAGGCTTTGACACAGCTCCAACGTGCAAGTTTCCCATGTGTAGATGAGATGTTTTCTGATGGGTGAGACAAGAAACAGCTATATGCTGCTTTTGAAATCCAGGCCTCTGAGGAGAGATGCCTGGAAACCAAAGCAATGGATCTGATTAGTGCCTAGGGGCCTGTTCTTTCCTTTTTACCTCTGAGGACATCTGTCTATGGGTCTGAGTGCAGGTAGGGGCTCATTTGGGCTCAGATTGCCCCTGTTTTTCCTGGGAAGCTACCACTATTGAGATATATCAGGGACTTTGGAGGTTTATCCTATTAGAAGGGTTGTGGCCATTGGAATGGGCACACACAATTCCCTTGGAGAGGGCAAGTACAGTCCTCAGGTTTGGCTCCAGGGGCCTGAGCCTGTAGGTTGTGTAGTCCAGCCCTTTTTGGACAGTCGTCTGAAAACACAAACTCGGCTTATGTTTCAGGTCATAGGTATGGCAGGACTGATCTACAGACCATGAGGAGAACTTTTCGGGATTTGAAAGAAGGGCGAGTGTGAGGCTCCTGCTAAAGTTTTTGTCTCGGGATATCGTGTCACTCATGGTCGTGGAATTTCTGGGTGACTTCATGGGAAATGGACGAGTCTTACTCTCTGGTGGTTTGGCCCCGTCCAAAGAGTTTGGGTTCATTCTGTGGGCTGGAAGAAGTCCGTTTTATTTTGTTGTTGTTGTTTTCTTTTTTAACTTCAGGTGTCCCACCAAATGAGGGATTTCAGAGTAGAGCCCTAGGAGGGGCGACTGGACAATCAGAAATCTGGTTAAAAATTGGGGCCTCGGGACATGTCAAGCCCATTATGACATCTAATGGTCCAGCCACTGAGAGGACTTACTAGAGGACAGGACTAATGCTGAGGGCCACAATGCGTGTGTATGCCCTCGTCACACTCAAGAATTGGCGGGGCCTCAGGGTTTCTCCTACACTGATCGTTGGACAACGTGCCAACCACAAGGGTTCTTGCCATGGGTAAGGAGGAGTTCTGATTTCTGCATCAGACTCACCCCTGGGCAGTGATTGGAGATAAGGTCTCGGTTCTGAAGCCTGAAAACTGAGGTAGGGAAGAGATGATGACCTAAGGCCATGGCGGGTTTTATGTGCTCAGTGTGCGGTCAGCTTTCTGGGTGTTGGTCAGGAGGTCCGGGCTCAGGATGTGTTCGACAGTGCATTAGTGCCCAGGTTAGACTATATAATTTGGGTAAAGTCGAGTGCTGTGTAGGTTTACCCTCATTTAAGGTGCCTGGGCAGCTCATGAGGCAATCATTTTTTTTTTAGAGGGCAGGCAGAGTGCTGCATTGTGGGTCCGGAATTGCCAAACTTGAGGGCTTTGGGGCCAGGAGTGTGAGGATGGAAGTCTGAGAAGACAAGCTAGACTTGGGTTTCAGGGCGAGGGCACGGCAGGTACCCCCTGCAGATCTGAACCAATATCTCATGCATCTGAAGTCAGGGCGAGGATCAGACGTTGGCTCAGGTGGGAGTTTCTGAGCATGACGGCCGCTTCATGAAGGGAGCGGAATCTCGAGACCATTGAGGTTTTCCCACGTTGGGAGTTGTGGGATGCCCACTTCCAGGATTCCTTCTTCCGGACAATTGAGACCTGTTGGACAGCTCCAGGACATCCCATATGGAATGACTCCAGAGCACCGTTCGCGGATGGATGCCTGGGAAGCCCGCCTCGCATTCCAATTGTCTCCTAGCAACAAGACAGTTTAGATCTGATGGCTCTGCGGGAGCAACCTCGGTGGCTGAGTTGAAGTGGACTTTCCTGAGGATGTGTCCTAATGTGTTTTTGTGTCCATGAGGGCCTTGGAATGGGGCGGTGGCACCGGCAACCTGAAGTACTTTCCTAAGCTTTGGACATGGCTCCCATGCACAGGTTTCCTTGTGGATACGAGATGAGTTCTGATGGGTGCCTCAGGAAAACCCCTACTCGTATTGGAATCAGGCTTCTGAGGACACATGCCTGTAACCCATAGCAATGGATCCTATTATGGCCTTGGGTCCTGTCTGGTTCAATCTTCTTCTCTGGGGACATCCATCTATGGTATGAGTGGAGGTCGATTATCAGCTGGTGTCAGAGACCCCTTGTTTGTTCCGGGTGACCCACACTATTGGGATGGCCTAAGGGTCGTTGGAGGTTTCTCCTAATTTGTACGATTTTGGACCATGGAATGGGCAGAATTCCCATGGATTGGTAGGCACAGTCCTAATGTGTGGCTCCAGGGGCCCAGCCTGGAGGGTGTGTGGCCCAAGACTTTGAGGACAGAAGTCTGAAAACACAAACTCAGCTTAGGTTTGGGGACGTAGGTAGGGCAGGCCCGATCTACAAACCATGAGAAGAACTCTACAGGATATGAAGAAAGTGCGAGTCTGTGGCGATTGCTCAGGCTTTTGTCTCTGGATTTTGTATCAGTGATGGCCGTGGAATGTCGGGGAGGCCTCATGGGCCATGGACGAATCTTCCTCTCTGAGGATTTGGCCCGATTCCCAATTGCTGTTCTTCAATCTGTGGGATGGGAGGACTCATTTCAGTTTTGTTACCTCAGGTGTCCCACCAAAAGAGGAATTCCAAAGCAAAGCCGTGGGGAAGCCTGAAGGGACAATCCGAACTATGGTTAAAAATTGGGGCCTAGGGGCATGGCAGGCCCAATATGCTATCTCTTCATCCAGCCACTGAGTGGCCTTACTTGAGGACTGGGCTCAGCCTGAGGGTCACAATGTGTGTTTGTGACCAATGTGGCCCGCGAGCATGGGCGGGGCCTCATGGGCCACACTGGTTTCAACGACACTGAACGTTGGACAACATGCCAACCACAAGGTTTCTTGCCATGGGGAAGGAGTTCTGATTTCTGCATCACCTTCAACATGGACAGTGATTGGAGATAAGGTCTAGGTTCTGAAACCTGAAAACCGAGTTTGGGAAGAGATGACGACCTAAGGCCATGGCGGCTGGATGTGCTCAGTGTGCGGCCAGCTGTCTGGGAGGGGCCAGGGGGTCCAGGCTCAGGCTGTGTCAGAAAGGGCATTAGTGCCCTGGTCAGCCTATGTATTTGGGGTACAGCCAAGGTCGGTGCAGGTTGATCCTCATTTGGGGTTACTGGGTAGCCCCAGAGGACAATGTTTTTTTATCTGGAGGGCAGGCAGAGTGCTGCATTTTAGTTCTGGATTGCCAAACTGGAGGCCTTGTGGGCCAGTAGTCTGACGACAAAAGTCTGAGAACACAAGCTAGGCTTAGGTTTCTGGGTGAGGCCATGGCAGGCACAATCTACAGACCTGAATCGAGATCTCGTGCATCTGAAGTCAGGGCGAGGATCAGACGATCGCTCAGGTTGGAGTTTCTGTCCCTGATGGCCCCTTCATGAATGGGGGGGCATCACGAGGCCATGGGGGTTTTCCCATGATGGGAGTTGTGAGAAGCTCCAAACTGCAGAGAGTCTTCGGCAGGACAATTGAGACCTGTTGTTTGGCTCCAGGCCAATGATTCTGAGCAGGGTTCTATGGATGGATGGCTGGGTAGCCCACCTCGCATTCCAATTGTCTCCTAGCAACAAGACAGTTTAGATCTCCTGGATCTGTGGGAGCTACCGAGGATGCTGAGTTGAAATGCACACCCCTGGGGATGGGTCTGAATGTGCTTTTGTGTCTATGGAGACCTTGGAATGAAGCGGTGGCACTGGGGCCCTAAAGGGTTCTCCTAAACAGAGGCTTTGACACAGCTCCAAGGTGCAAGTTTCCCATGTGTAGATGAGATGTTTTCTGATGGGTGAAACAAGAAACAGCTATATGCTGCTTTTTAAATCCAGGCCTCTGAGGAGAGATGCCTGGAAACCAAAGCAATGGATCTGATTAGTGCCTAGGGGCCTGTTCTTTCCTTTTTACCTCTGAGGACATCTGTCTATGGGTCTGAGTGCAGGTAGGGGCTCATTTGGGCTCAGATTGCCCCTGTTTTTCCTGGGAAGCTACCACTATTGAGATATATCAGGGACTTTGGAGGTTTATCCTATTAGAAGGGTTGTGGCCATTGGAATGGGCACACACAATTCCCTTGGAGAGGGCAAGTACAGTCCTCAGGTTTGGCTCCAGGGTCCTGAGCCTGTAGGTTGTGTAGTCCAGCCCTTTTTGGACAGTCGTCTGAAAACACAAACTCGGCTTATGTTTCAGGTCATAGGTATGGCAGGACTGATCTACAGACCATGAGGAGAACTTTTCGGGATTTGAAAGAAGGGCGAGTGTGAGGCTCCTGCTCAAGTTTTTGTCTCGGGATATCGTGTCACTCATGGTCGTGGAATTTCTGGGTGACTTCATGGGAAATGGACGAGTCTTACTCTCTGGTGGTTTGGCCCCGTCCAAAGAGTTTGGGTTCATTCTGTGGGCTGGAAGAAGTCCGTTTTATTTTGTTGTTGTTGTTTTCTTTTTTAACCTCAGGTGTCCCACCAAATGAGGGATTTCAGAGTAGAGCCCTAGGAGGGGCGACTGGACAATCAGAAATCTGGTTAAAAATTGGGGCCTAGGGACATGTCAAGCCCATTATGACATCTAATGGTCCAGCCACTGAGAGGACTTACTAGAGGACAGGACTCATGCTGAGGGTCACAATGCGTGTGTATGCCCTCGTCGCACTCAAGAATGGGCGGGGCCTCAGGGTTTCTCCTACACTGATCGTTGGACAACGTGCCAACCACAAGGGTTCTTGCCATGGGTAAGGAGGAGTTCTGATTTCTGCATCAGACTCACCACTGGGCAGTGATTGGAGATAAGGTCTCGGTTCTGAAGCCTGAAAACTGAGGTAGGGAAGAGATGATGACCTAAGGCCATGGCGGGTTTTATGTGCTCAGGGTGCGGTCAGCTCTCTGGGTGTTGGTCCGGAGGTCCGGGCTCAGGATGTGTTCGACAGTGCATTAGTGCCCAGGTTAGACTATATAATTTGGGTAAAGTCGAGTGCTGTGTAGGTTTACCCTCATTTAAGGTGCCTGGGCAGCTCATGAGGCAATCATTTTTTTTCTAGAGGGCAGGCAGAGTGCTGCATTGTGGGTCCGGAATTGCCAAACTTGAGGGCTTTGGGGCCAGGAGTGTGAGGATGGAAGTCTGAGAAGACAAGCTAGACTTGGGTTTCAGGGCGAGGGCACGGCAGGTACCCCCTGCAGATCTGAACCAATATCTCATGCATCTGAAGTCAGGGCGAGGATCAGACGTTGGCTCAGGTGGGAGTTTCTGAGCATGACGGCCGCTTCATGAAGGGAGCGGAATCTCGAGACCATTGAGGTTTTCCCACGTTGGGAGTTGTGGGATGCCCCCTTCCAGGATTCCTTCTTCCGGACAATTGAGACCTGTTGGACAGCTCCAGGACATCCCATATGGAATGACTCCAGAGCACCGTTCGCGGATGTATGCCTGGGAAGCCCGCCTCGCATTCCAATTGTCTCCTAGCAACAAGACAGTTTAGATCTGATGGCTCTGCGGGAGCAACCTCGGGGGCTGAGTTGAAATGGACTTTCCTGAGGATGTGTCCTAATGTGTTTTTGTGTCCATGAGGGCCTTGGAATGGGGCGGTGGCACCGGCAACCTGAAGTACTTTCCTAAGCTTTGGACATGGCTCCCATGCACAGGTTTACTTGTGGAGACGAGATGAGTTCTGATGGGTGCCTCAGGAAAACCCCTATGCTCGTATTGGAATCAGGCTTTTGAGGACACATGCCTGTAACCCATAGCAATGGATCCTATTATGGCCTTGGGTCCTGTCTGGTTCAATCTTCTTCTCTGGGGACATCCATCTATGGTATGAGTGGAGGTCGATTATCAGCTGGTGTCAGAGACCCCTTGTTTGTTCCGGGTGACCCACACTATTGGGATGGCCTAAGGGTCGTTGGAGGTTTCTCCTAATTTGTACGATTTTGGACCATGGAATGGGCAGAATTCCCATGGATTGGTAGGCACAGTCCTAATGTGTGGCTCCAGGGGCCCAGCCTGGAGGGTGTGTGGCCCAAGACTTTGAGGAGAGAAGTCTGAAAACACAAACTCAGCTTAGGTTTGGGGACGTAGGTAGGGCAGGCCCGATCTACAAACCATGAGAAGAACTCTACAGGATATGAAGAAAGTGCGAGTCTGTGGCGATTGCTCAGGCTTTTGTCTCTGGATTTTGTATCAGTGATGGCCGTGGAATGTCGGGGAGGCCTCATGGGCCATGGACGAATCTTCCTCTCTGAGGATTTGGCCCGATTCCCAATTGCTGTTCGTCAATCTGTGGGATGGGAGGACTCATTTCAGTTTTGTTACCTCAGGTGTCCCACCAAAAGAGGAATTCCAAAGCAAAGCCGTGGGGAAGCCTGAAGGGACAATCCGAACTATGGTTAAAAATTGGGGCCTAGGGGCATGGCAAGCCCAATATGCTATCTCTTCATCCAGCCACTGAGTGGCCTTACTTGAGGACTGGGCTCAGCCTGAGGGTCACAATGTGTGTTTGTGACCATTGTGGCCCGCGAGCATGGGCGGGGCCTCATGGGCCACACTGGTTTCAACGACACTGAACGTTGGACAACATGCCAACCACAAGGTTTCTTGCCATGGGGAAGGAGTTCTGATTTCTGCATCACCTTCAACATGGACAGTGATTGGAGATAAGGTCTAGGTTCTGAAACCTGAAAACCGAGGTTGGGAAGAGATGACGACCTAAGGCCATGGCGGCTCGATGTGCTCAGTGTGCGGCCAGCTGTCTGGGAGGGGCCAGGGGGTCCAGGCTCAGGCTGTGTCAGAAAGGGCATTAGTGCCCTGGTCAGCCTATGTATTTGGGGTACAGCCAAGGTCGGTGCAGGTTGATCCTCATTTGGGGTTACTGGGTAGCCCCAGAGGACAATGTTTTTTATCTGGAGGGCAGGCAGAGTGCTGCATTTTAGTTCTGGATTGCCAAACTGGAGGCCTTGTGGGCCAGTAGTCTGACGACAAAAGTCTGAGAACACAAGCTAGGCTTAGGTTTCTGGGTGAGGCCATGGCAGGCAAAATCTACAGACCTGAATCGAGATCTTGTGCATCTGAAGTCAGGGCGAGGATCAGACGATCGCTCAGGTTGGAGTTTCTGTCCCTGATGGCCCCTTCATGAATGGGGGGGCATCACGAGGCCATGGGGGTTTTCCCATGATGGGAGTTGTGAGAAGCTCCAAACTGCAGAGAGTCTTCGGCAGGACAATTGAGACCTGTTGTTTGGCTCCAGGCCAATGATTCTGAGCAGGGTTCTATGGATGGATGGCTGGGTAGCCCACCTCGCATTCCAATTGTCTCCTAGCAACAAGACAGTTTAGATCTCCTGGATCTGTGGGGAGCTACCGAGGATGCTGAGTTGAAATGCACACCCCTGGGGATGGGTCCGAATGTGCTTTTGTGTCTATGGAGACCTTGGAATGAAGCGGTGGCACTGGGGCCCTAAAGGGTTCTCCTAAACAGAGGCTTTGACACAGCTCCAAGGTGCAAGTTTCCCATGTGTAGATGAGATGTTTTCTGATGGGTGAAACAAGAAACAGCTATATGCTGCTTTTTAAATCCAGGCCTCTGAGGAGAGATGCCTGGAAACCAAAGCAATGGATCTGATTAGTGCCTAGGGGCCTGTTCTTTCCTTTTTACCTCTGAGGACATCTGTCTATGGGTCTGAGTGCAGGTAGGGGCTCATTTGGGCTCAGATTGCCCCTGTTTTTCCTGGGAAGCTACCACTATTGAGATATATCAGGGACTTTGCAGGTTTATCCTATTAGAAGGGTTGTGGCCATTGGAATGGGCACACACAATTCCCTTGGAGAGGGCAAGTACAGTCCTCAGGTATGGCTCCAGGGGCCTGAGCCTGTAGGTTGTGTAGTCCAGCCCTTTTTGCACAGTTGTCTGAAAACACAAACTCGGCTTATGTTTCAGGTCATAGGTATGGCAGGACTGATCTACAGACCATGAGGAGAACTTTTCGGGATTTGAAAGAAGGGCGAGTGTGAGGCTCCTGCTCAAGTTTTTGTCTCGGGATATCGTGTCACTCATGGTCGTGGGATTTCTGGGTGACTTCATGGGAAATGGACGAGTCTTACTCTCTGGTGGTTTGGCCCCGTCCAAACAGTTTGGGTTCATTCTGTGGGCTGGAAGAAGTCCGTTTTATTTTGTTGTTGTTGTTTTCTTTTTTAACCTCAGGTGTCCCACCAAATGAGGGATTTCAGAGTAGAGCCCTAGGAGGGGCGACTGGACAATCAGAAATCTGGTTAAAAATTGGGGCCTAGGGACATGTCAAGCCCATTATGACATCTAATGGTCCAGCCACTGAGAGGACTTACTAGAGGACAGGACTCATGCTGAGGGTCACAATGCGTGTGTATGCCCTCATCGCACTCAAGAATGGGCGGGGCCTCAGGGTTTCTCCTACACTGATCGTTGGACAAAGTGCCAACCACAAGGGTTCTTGCCATCGGTAAGGAGGAGTTCTGATTTCTGCATCAGACTCACCCCTGGGCAGTGATTGGAGATAAGGTCTCGGTTCTGAAGCCTGAAACCTGAGGTAGGGAAGAGATGATGACCTAAGGCCATGGCGGGTTTTATGTGCTCAGTGTGCGGTCAGCTTTCTGGGTGTTGGTCAGGAGGTCCGGGCTCAGGATGTGTTCGACAGTGCATTAGTGCCCAGGTTAGACTATATAATTTGGGTAAAGTCGAGTGCTGTGTAGGTTTACCCTCATTTAAGGTGCCTGGGCAGCTCATGAGGCAATCATTTTTTTTCTAGAGGGCAGGCAGAGTGCTGCATTGTGGGTCCGGAATTGCCAAACTTGAGGGCTTTGGGGCCAGGAGTGTGAGGATGGAAGTCTGAGAAGACAAGCTAGACTTGGGTTTCAGGGCGAGGGCACGGCAGGTACCCCCTGCAGATCTGAACCAATATCTCATGCATCTGAAGTCAGGGCGAGGATCAGACGTTGGCTCAGGTGGGAGTTTCTGAGCATGACGGCCGCTTCATGAAGGGAGCGGAATCTCGAGACCATTGAGGTTTTCCCACGTTGGGAGTTGTGGGATGCCCCCTTCCAGGATTCCTTCTTCCGGACAATTGAGACCTGTTGGACAGCTCCAGGACATCCCATATGGAATGACTCCAGAGCACCGTTCGCGGATGTATGCCTGGGAAGCCCGCCTCGCATTCCAATTGTCTCCTAGCAACAAGACAGTTTAGATCTGATGGCTCTGCGTGAGCAACCTCGGTGGCTGAGTTGAAATGGACTTTCCTGAGGATGTGTCCTAATGTGTTTTTGTGTCCATGAGGGCCTTGGAATGGGGCGGTGTCACCGGCAACCTGAAGTACTTTCCTAAGCTTTGGACATGGCTCCCATGCACAGGTTTCCTTGTGGAGACGAGATGAGTTCTGATGGGTGCCTCAGGAAAACCCCTATGCTCGTATTGGAATCAGGCTTTTGAGGACACATGCCTGTAACCCATAGCAATGGATCCTATTATGGCCTTGGGTCCTGTCTGGTTCAATCTTCTTCTCTGGGGACATCCATTTTTGGTATGAGTGGAGGTCGATTATCAGCTGGTGTCAGAGACCCCTTGTTTGTTCCGGGTGACCCACACTATTGGGATGGCCTAAGGGTCGTTGGAGGTTTCTCCTAATTTGTACGATTTTGGACCATGGAGTGGGCAGAATTCCCATGGATTGGTAGGCACAGTCCTAATGTGTGGCTCCAGGGGCCCAGCCTGGAGGGTGTGTGGCCCAAGACTTTGAGGAGAGAAGTCTGAAAACACAAACTCAGCTTAGGTTTGGGGACGTAGGTAGGGCAGGCCCGATCTACAAACCATGAGAAGAACTCTACAGGATATGAAGAAAGTGCGAGTCTGTGGCGATTGCTCAGGCTTTTGTCTCTGGATTTTGTATCAGTGATGGCCGTGGAATGTCGGGGTGGCCTCATGGGCCATGGACGAATCTTCCTCTCTGAGGATTTGGCCCGATTCCCAATTGCTGTTCGTCAATCTGTGGGATGGGAGGACTCATTTCAGTTTTGTTACCTCAGGTGTCCCACCAAAAGAGGAATTCCAAAGCAAAGCCGTGGGGAAGCCTGAAGGGACAATCCGAACTATGGTTAAAAATTGGGGCCTAGGGGCATGGCAAGCCCAATATGCTATCTCTTCATCCAGCCACTGAGTGGCCTTACTTGAGGACTGGGCTCAGCCTGAGGGTCACAATGTGTGTTTGTGACCATTGTGGCCCGCGAGCATGGGCGGGGCCTCATGGGCCACACTGGTTTCAACGACACTGAACGTTGGACAACATGCCAACCACAAGGTTTCTTGCCATGGGGAAGGAGTTCTGATTTCTGCATCACCTTCAACATGGACAGTGATTGGAGATAAGGTCTAGGTTCTGAAACCTGAAAACCGAGGTTGGGAAGAGATGACGACCTAAGGCCATGGCGGCTCGATGTGCTCAGTGTGCGGCCAGCTGTCTGGGAGGGGCCAGGGGGTCCAGGCTCAGGCTGTGTCAGAAAGGGCATTAGTGCCCTGGTCAGCCTATGTATTTGGGGTACAGCCAAGGTCGGTGCAGGTTGATCCTCATTTGGGGTTACTGGGTAGCCCCAGAGGACAATGTTTTTTATCTGGAGGGCAGGCAGAGTGCTGCATTTTAGTTCTGGATTGCCAAACTGGAGGCCTTGTGGGCCAGTAGTCTGACGACAAAAGTCTGAGAACACAAGCTAGGCTTAGGTTTCTGGGTGAGGCCATGGCAGGCAAAATCTACAGACCTGAATCGAGATCTCGTGCATCTGAAGTCAGGGCGAGGATCAGACGATCGCTCAGGTTGGAGTTTCTGTCCCTGATGGCCCCTTCATGAATGGGGGGGCATCACGAGGCCATGGGGGTTTTCCCATGATGGGAGTTGTGAGAAGCTCCAAACTGCAGAGAGTCTTCGGCAGGACAATTGAGACCTGTTGTTTGGCTCCAGGCCAATGATTCTGAGCAGGGTTCTATGGATGGATGGCTGGGTAGCCCACCTCGCATTCCAATTGTCTCCTAGCAACAAGACAGTTTAGATCTCCTGGATCTGTGGGGAGCTACCGAGGATGCTGAGTTGAAATGCACACCCCTGGGGATGGGTCCGAATGTGCTTTTGTGTCTATGGAGACCTTGGAATGAAGCGGTGGCACTGGGGCCCTAAAGGGTTCTCCTAAACAGAGGCTTTGACACAGCTCCAAGGTGCAAGTTTCCCATGTGTAGATGAGATGTTTTCTGATGGGTGAAACAAGAAACAGCTATATGCTGCTTTTTAAATCCAGGCCTCTGAGGAGAGATGCCTGGAAACCAAAGCAATGGATCTGATTAGTGCCTAGGGGCCTGTTCTTTCCTTTTTACCTCTGAGGACATCTGTCTATGGGTCTGAGTGCAGGTAGGGGCTCATTTGGGCTCAGATTGCCCCTGTTTTTCCTGGGAAGCTACCACTATTGAGATATATCAGGGACTTTGGAGGTTTCTCCTATTAGAAGGGTTGTGGCCATTGGAATGGGCACACACAATTCCCTTGGAGAGGGCAAGTACAGTCCTCAGGTTTGGCTCCAGGGGCCTGAGCCTGTAGGTTGTGTAGTCCAGCCCTTTTTGCACAGTTGTCTGAAAACACAAACTCGGCTTATGTTTCAGGTCATAGGTATGGCAGGACTGATCTACAGACCATGAGGAGAACTTTTCGGGATTTGAAAGAAGGGCGAGTGTGAGGCTCCTGCTCAAGTTTTTGTCTCGGGATATCGTGTCACTCATGGTCGTGGAATTTCTGGGTGACTTCATGGGAAATGGACGAGTCTTACTCTCTGGTGGTTTGGCCCCGTCCAAAGAGTTTGGGTTCATTCTGTGGGCTGGAAGAAGTCCGTTTTATTTTGTTGTTGTTGTTTTCTTTTTTAACCTCAGGTGTCCCACCAAATGAGGGATTTCAGAGTAGAGCCCTAGGAGGGGCGACTGGACAATCAGAAATCTGGTTAAAAATTGGGGCCTAGGGACATGTCAAGCCCATTATGACATCTAATGGTCCAGCCACTGAGAGGACTTACTAGAGGACAGGACTCATGCTGAGGGTCACAATGCGTGTGTATGCCCTCGTCGCACTCAAGAATGGGCGGGGCCTCAGGGTTTCTCCTACACTGATCGTTGGACAACGTGCCAACCACAAGGGTTCTTGCCATGGGTAAGGAGGAGTTCTGATTTCTGCATCAGACTCACCCCTGGGCAGTGATTGGAGATAAGGTCTCGGTTCTGAAGCCTGAAACCTGAGGTAGGGAAGAGATGATGACCTAAGGCCATGGCGGGTTTTATGTGCTCAGTGTGCGGTCAGCTTTCTGGGTGTTGGTCAGGAGGTCCGGGCTCAGGATGTGTTCGACAGTGCATTAGTGCCCAGGTTAGACTATATAATTTGGGTAAAGTCGAGTGCTGTGTAGGTTTACCCTCATTTAAGGTGCCTGGGCAGCTCATGAGGCAATCATTTTTTTTCTAGAGGGCAGGCAGAGTGCTGCATTGTGGGTCCGGAATTGCCAAACTTGAGGGCTTTGGGGCCAGGAGTGTGAGGATGGAAGTCTGAGAAGACAAGCTAGACTTGGGTTTCAGGGCGAGGGCACGGCAGGTACCCCCTGCAGATCTGAACCAATATCTCATGCATCTGAAGTCAGGGCGAGGATCAGACGTTGGCTCAGGTGGGAGTTTCTGAGCATGACGGCCGCTTCATGAAGGGAGCGGAATCTCGAGACCATTGAGGTTTTCCCACGTTGGGAGTTGTGGGATGCCCCCTTCCAGGATTCCTTCTTCCGGACAATTGAGACCTGTTGGACAGCTCCAGGACATCCCATATGGAATGACTCCAGAGCACCGTTCGCGGATGTATGCCTGGGAAGCCCGCCTCGCATTCCAATTGTCTCCTAGCAACAAGACAGTTTAGATCTGATGGCTCTGCGGGAGCAACCTCGGTGGCTGAGTTGAAATGGACTTTCCTGAGGATGTGTCCTAATGTGTTTTTGTGTCCATGAGGGCCTTGGAATGGGGCGGTGGCACCGGCAACCTGAAGTACTTTCCTAAGCTTTGGACATGGCTCCCATGCACAGGTTTCCTTGTGGAGACGAGATGAGTTCTGATGGGTGCCTCAGGAAAACCCCTATGCTCGTATTGGAATCAGGCTTTTGAGGACACATGCCTGTAACCCATAGCAATGGATCCTATTATGGCCTAGGGTCCTGTCTGGTTCAATCTTCTTCTCTGGGGACATCCATCTATGGTATGAGTGGAGGTCGATTATCAGCTGGTGTCAGAGACCCCTTGTTTGTTCCGGGTGACCCACACTATTGGGATGGCCTAAGGGTCGTTGGAGGTTTCTCCTAATTTGTACGATTTTGGACCATGGAATGGGCAGAATTCCCATGGATTGGTAGGCACAGTCCTAATGTGTGGCTCCAGGGGCCCAGCCTGGAGGGTGTGTGGCCCAAGACTTTGAGGACAGAAGTCTGAAAACACAAACTCAGCTTAGGTTTGGGGACGTAGGTAGGGCAGGCCCGATCTACAAACCATGAGAAGAACTCTACAGGATATGAAGAAAGTGCGAGTCTGTGGCGATTGCTCAGGCTTTTGTCTCTGGATTTTGTATCAGTGATGGCCGTGGAATGTCGGGGAGGCCTCATGGGCCATGGACGATTCTTCCTCTCTGAGGATTTGGCCCGATTCCCAATTGCTGTTCGTCAATCTGTGGGATGGGAGGACTCATTTCAGTTTTGTTACCTCAGGTGTCCCACCAAAAGAGGAATTCCAAAGCAAAGCCGTGGGGAAGCGTGAAGGGACAATCCGAACTATGGTTAAAAATTGGGGCCTAGGGGCATGGCAAGCCCAATATGCTATCTCTTCATCCAGCCACTGAGTGGCCTTACTTGAGGACTGGGCTCAGCCTGAGGGTCACAATGTGTGTTTGTGACCATTGTGGCCCGCGAGCATGGGCGGGGCCTCATGGGCCACACTGGTTTCAACGACACTGAACGTTGGACAACATGCCAACCACAAGGTTTCTTGCCATGGGGAAGGAGTTCTGATTTCTGCATCACCTTCAACATGGACAGTGATTGGAGATAAGGTCTAGGTTCTGAAACCTGAAAACCGAGGTTCGGAAGAGATGACGACCTAAGGCCATGGCGGCTCGATGTGCTCAGTGTGCGGCCAGCTGTCTGGGAGGGGCCAGGGGGTCCAGGCTCAGGCTGTGTCAGAAAGGGCATTAGTGCCCTGGTCAGCCTATGTATTTGGGGTACAGCCAAGGTCGGTGCAGGTTGATCCTCATTTGGGGTTACTGGGTAGCCCCAGAGGACAATGTTTTTTATCTGGAGGGCAGGCAGAGTGCTGCATTTTAGTTCTGGATTGCCAAACTGGAGGCCTTGTGGGCCAGTAGTCTGACGACAAAAGTCTGAGAACACAAGCTAGGCTTAGGTTTCTGGGTGAGGCCATGGCAGGCAAAATCTACAGACCTGAATCGAGATCTCGTGCATCTGAAGTCAGGGCGAGGATCAGACGATCGCTCAGGTTGGAGTTTCTGTCCCTGATGGCCCCTTCATGAATGGGGGGGCATCACGAGGCCATGGGGGTTTTCCCATGATGGGAGTTGTGAGAAGCTCCAAACTGCAGAGAGTCTTCGGCAGGACAATTGAGACCTGTTGTTTGGCTCCAGGCCAATGATTCTGAGCAGGGTTCTATGGATGGATGGCTGGGTAGCCCACCTCGCATTCCAATTGTCTCCTAGCAACAAGACAGTTTAGATCTCCTGGATCTGTGGGGAGCTACCGAGGATGCTGAGTTGAAATGCACACCCCTGGGGATGGGTCCGAATGTGCTTTTGTGTCTATGGAGACCTTGGAATGAAGCGGTGGCACTGGGGCCCTAAAGGGTTCTCCTAAACAGAGGCTTTGACACAGCTCCAAGGTGCAAGTTTCCCATGTGTAGATGAGATGTTTTCTGATGGGTGAAACAAGAAACAGCTATATGCTGCTTTTTAAATCCAGGCCTCTGAGGAGAGATGCCTGGAAACCAAAGCAATGGATCTGATTAGTGCCTAGGGGCCTGTTCTTTCCTTTTTACCTCTGAGGACATCTGTCTATGGGTCTGAGTGCAGGTAGGGGCTCATTTGGGCTCAGATTGCCCCTGTTTTTCCTGGGAAGCTACCACTATTGAGATATATCAGGGACTTTGGAGGTTTCTCCTATTAGAAGGGTTGTGGCCATTGGAATGGGCACACACAATTCCCTTGGAGAGGGCAAGTACAGTCCTCAGGTTTGGCTCCAGGGTCCTGAGCCTGTAGGTTGTGTAGTCCAGCCCTTTTTGGACAGTTGTCTGAAAACACAAACTCGGCTTATGTTTCAGGTCATAGGTATGGCAGGACTGATCTACAGACCATGAGGAGAACTTTTCGGGATTTGAAAGAAGGGCGAGTGTGAGGCTCCTGCTCAAGTTTTTGTCTCGGGATATCGTGTCACTCATGGTCGTGGAATTTCTGGGTGACTTCATGGGAAATGGACGAGTCTTACTCTCTGGTGGTTTGGCCCCGTCCAAAGAGTTTGGGTTCATTCTGGGCTGGAAGAAGTCCGTTTTATTTTGTTGTTGTTGTTTTCTTTTTTAACCTCAGGTGTCCCACCAAATGAGGGATTTCAGAGTAGAGCCCTAGGAGGGGCGACTGGACAATCAGAAATCTGGTTAAAAATTGGGGCCTAGGGACATGTCAAGCCCATTATGACATCTAATGGTCCAGCCACTGAGAGGACTTACTAGAGGACAGGACTCATGCTGAGGGTCACAATGCGTGTGTATGCCCTCGTCGCACTCAAGAATGGGCGGGGCCTCAGGGTTTCTCCTACACTGATCGTTGGACAACGTGCCAACCACAAGGGTTCTTGCCATGGGTAAGGAGGAGTTCTGATTTCTGCATCAGACTCACCCCTGGGCAGTGATTGGAGATAAGGTCTCGGTTCTGAAGCCTGAAAACTGAGGTAGGGAAGAGATGATGACCTAAGGCCATGGCGGGTTTTATGTGCTCAGTGTGCGGTCAGCTTTCTGGGTGTTGGTCAGGAGGTCCGGGCTCAGGATGTGTTCGACAGTGCATTAGTGCCCAGGTTAGACTATATAATTTGGGTAAAGTCGAGTGCTGTGTAGGTTTACCCTCATTTAAGGTGCCTGGGCAGCTCATGAGGCAATCATTTTTTTTCTAGAGGGCAGGCAGAGTGCTGCATTGTGGGTCCGGAATTGCCAAACTTGAGGGCTTTGGGGCCAGGAGTGTGAGGATGGAAGTCTGAGAAGACAAGCTAGACTTGGGTTTCAGGGCGAGGGCACGGCAGGTACCCCCTGCAGATCTGAACCAATATCTCATGCATCTGAAGTCAGGGCGAGGATCAGACGTTGGCTCAGGTAGGAGTTTCTGAGCATGACGGCCGCTTCATGAAGGGAGCGGAATCTCGAGACCATTGAGGTTTTCCCACGTTGGGAGTTGTGGGGTGCCCCCTTCCAGGATTCCTTCTTCCGGACAATTGAGACCTGTTGGACAGCTCCAGGACATCCCATATGGAATGACTCCAGAGAACCGTTCGCGGATGGATGCCTGGGAAGCCCGCCTCGCATTCCAATTGTCTCCTAGCAACAAGACAGTTTAGATCTGATGGCTCTGCGGGAGCAACCTCGGTGGCTGATTTGAAATGGACTTTCCTGAGGATGTGTCCTAATGTGTTTTTGTGTCCATGAGGGCCTTGGAATGGGGCAGTGGCACCAGCAACCTGAAGTACTTTCCTAAGCTTTGGACATGGCTCCCATGCACAGGTTTCCTTGTGGAGACGAGATGAGTTCTGATGGGTGCCTCAGGAAAACCCCTATGCTCGTATTGGAATCAGGCTTTTGAGGACACATGCCTGTAACCCATAGCAATGGATCCTATTATGGCCTAGGGTCCTGTCTGGTTCAATCTTCTTCTCTGGGGACATCCATCTATGGTATGATTGGAGGTCGATTATCAGCTGGTGTCAGACACCCCTTGTTTGTTCCGGGTGACCGTCACTATTGGGATGGCCTAAGGGTCGTTGGAGGTTTCTCCTAATTTGTACGATTTTGGACCATGGAATGGGCAGAATTCCCATGGATTGGTAGGCACAGTCCTAATGTGTGGCTCCAGGGGCCCAGCCTGGAGGGTGTGTGGCCCAAGACTTTGAGGACAGAAGTCTGAAAACACAAACTCAGCTTAGGTTTGGGGACGTAGGTATGGCAGGCCCGATCTACAAACCATGAGAAGAACTCTACAGGATATGAAGAAAGTGCGAGTCTGTGGCGATTGCTCAGGCTTTTGTCTCTGGATCTTGTATCAGTGATGGCCGTGGAATGTCGGGGAGGCCTCATGGGCCATGGACGAATCTTCCTCTCTGAGGATTTGGCCCGATTCCCAATTGCTTTTCGTCAATCTGTGGGATGGGAGGACTCATTTCAGTTTTGTTACCTCAGGTGTCCCACCAAAAGAGGAATTCCAAAGCCAAGCCGTGGGGAAGACTGAAGGGACAATCCGAACTATGGTTAAAAATTGGGGCCTAGGGGCATGGCAAGCCCAATATGCTATCTCTTCATCCAGCCACTGAGTGGCCTTATTTGAGGACTGGGCTCAGCCTGAGGGTCACAATGTGTGTTTTTCACCAATGTGGCCCGCGAGCATGGGCGGGGCCTCATGGGCCACACTGGTTTCAATGACACTGAACGTTGGACAACATGCCAACCACAAGGTTTCTTGCCATGGGGAAGGAGTTCTGATTTCTGCATCACCTTCAACATGGACAGTGATTGGAGATAAGGTCTAGGTTCTGAAACCTGAAAACCGAGGTTGGGAAGAGATGACGACCTAAGGCCATGGCAGCTCGATGTGCTCAGTATGCGGCCAGCTGTCTGGGAGGGGCCAGGGGGTCCAGGCTCAGGCTGTGTCAGAAAGGGCATTAGTGCCCTGGGCAGCCTATGTATTTGGGGTACAGCCAAGGTCGGTGCAGGTTGATCCTCATTTGGGGTTACTGGGTAGCCCCAGAGGACAATGTTTTTTATCTGGAGGGCAGGCAGAGTGTTGCATTTTAGTTCTGGATTGCCAAACTGGAGGCCTTGTGGGCCAGTAGTCTGACGACAAAAGTCTGAGAACACAAGCTAGGCTTAGGTTTCTGGGTGAGGCCATGGCAGGCACAATCTACAGACCTGAATCGAGATCTCGTGCATCTGAAGTCAGGGCGAGGATCAGACGATCGCTCAGGTTGGAGTTTCTGTCCTTGATGGCCCCTTCATGAATGGGGGGGCATCACGAGGCCATGGGGGTTTTCCCATGATGGGAGTTGTGAGAAGCTCCAAACTGCAGAGATTCTTCGGCAGGACAATTGAGACCTGTTGTTTGGCTCCAGGCCAATGATTCTGAGCAGGGTTCTAAGGATGGATGGCTGGGTAGCCCACCTCGCATTCCAATTGTCTCCTAGCAACAAGACAGTTTAGATCTCTTGGATCTGTGGGGAGCTACCGAGGATGCTGAGTTGAAATGCACACCCCTGGGGATGGGTCCGAATGTGCTTTTGTGTCTATGGAGACCTTGGAATGAAGCGGTGGCACTGGGGCCCTAAAGGGTTCTCCTAAACAGAGGCTTTGACACAGCTCCAACGTGCAAGTTTCCCATGTGTAGATGAGATGTTTTCTGATGGGTGAGACAAGAAACAGCTATATGCTGCTTTTGAAATCCAGGCCTCTGAGGAGAGATGCCTGGAAACCAAAGCAATGGATCTGATTAGTGCCTAGGGGCCTGTTCTTTCCTTTTTACCTCTGAGGACATCTGTCTATGGGTCTGAGTGCAGGTAGGGGCTCATTTGGGCTCAGATTGCCCCTGTTTTTCCTGGGAAGCTACCACTATTGAGATATATCAGGGACTTTGCAGGTTTATCCTATTAGAAGGGTTGTGGCCATTGGAATGGGCACACACAATTCCCTTGGAGAGGGCAAGTACAGTCCTCAGGTTTGGCTCCAGGGGCCTGAGCCTGTAGGTTGTGTAGTCCAGCCCTTTTTGCACAGTTGTCTGAAAACACAAACTCGGCTTATGTTTCAGGTCATAGGTATGGCAGGACTGATCTACAGACCATGAGGAGAACTTTTCGGGATTTGAAAGAAGGGCGAGTGTGAGGCTCCTGCTCAAGTTTTTGTCTCGGGATATCGTGTCACTCATGGTCGTGGAATTTCTGGGTGACTTCATGGGAAATGGACGAGTCTTACTCTCTGGTGGTTTGGCCCCGTCCAAAGAGTTTGGGTTCATTCTGTGGGCTGGAAGAAGTCCGTTTTATTTTGTTGTTGTTGTTGTTGTTGTTGTTGTTTTCTTTTTTAACCTCAGGTGTCCCACCAAATGAGGGATTTCAGAGTAGAGCCCTAGGAGGGGCGACTGGACAATCGGAAATCTGGTTAAAAATTGGGGCCTAGGGACATGTCAAGCCCATTATGACATCTAATGGTCCAGCCACTGAGAGGACTTACTAGAGGACAGGACTCATGCTGAGGGTCACAATGCGTGTGTATGCCCTCGTCGCAATCAAGAATGGGCGGGGCCTCAGGGTTTCTCCTACACTGATCGTGGACAACGTGCCAACCACAAGGGTTCTTGCCATGGGTAAGGAGGAGTTCTGATTTCTGCATCAGACTCACCCCTGGGCAGTGATTGGAGATAAGGTCTCGGTTCTGAAGCCTGAAAACTGAGGTAGGGTAGAGATGATGACCTAAGGCCATGGCGGGTTTTATGTGCTCAGTGTGCGGTCAGCTTTCTGGGTGTTGGTCAGGAGGTCCGGGCTCAGGATGTGTTCGACAGTGCATTAGTGCCCAGGTTAGACTATATAATTTGGGTAAAGTCGAGTGCTGTGTAGGTTTACCCTCATTTAAGGTGCCTGGGCAGCTCATGAGGCAATCATTTTTTTTCTAGAGGGCAGGCAGAGTGCTGCATTGTGGGTCCGGAATTGCCAAACTTGAGGGCTTTGGGGCCAGGAGTGTGAGGATGGAAGTCTGAGAAGACAAGCTAGACTTGGGTTTCAGGGCGAGGGCACGGCAGGTACCCCCTGCAGATCTGAACCAATATCTCATGCATCTGAAGTCAGGGCGAGGATCAGACTTTGGCTCAGGTGGGAGTTTCTGAGCATGACGGCCGCTTCATGAAGGGAGCGGAATCTCGAGACCATTGAGGTTTTCCCACGTTGGGAGTTGTGGGGTGCCCCCTTCCAGGATTCCTTCTTCCGGACAATTGAGACCTGTTGGACAGCTCCAGGACATCCCATATGGAATGACTCCAGAGAACCGTTCGCGGATGGATGCCTGGGAAGCCCGCCTCGCATTCCAATTGTCTCCTAGCAACAAGACAGTTTAGATCTGATGGCTCTGCGGGAGCAACCTCGGTGGCTGAGTTGAAATGGACTTTCCTGAGGATGTGTCCTAATGTGTTTTTGTGTCCATGAGGGCCTTGGAATGGGGCGGTGGCACCGGCAACCTGAAGTACTTTCCTAAGCTTTGGACATGGCTCCCATGCACAGGTTTCCTTGTGGAGACGAGATGAGTTCTGATGGGTGCCTCAGGAAAACCCCTATGCTTGTATTGGAATCAGGCTTTTGAGGACACATGCCTGTAACCCATAGCAATGGATCCTATTATGGCCTAGGGTCCTGTCTGGTTCAATCTTCTTCTCTGGGGACATCCATCTATGGTATGAGTGGAGGTCGATTATCAGCTGGTGTCAGAGACCCCTTGTTTGTTCCGGGTGACCCACACTATTGGGATGGCCTAAGGGTCGTTGGAGGATTCTCCTAATTTGTACGATTTTGGACCATGGAATGGGCAGAATTCCCATGGATTGGTAGGCACAGTCCTAATGTGTGGCTCCAGGGGCCCAGCCTGGAGGGTGTGTGGCCCAAGACTTTGAGGACAGAAGTCTGAAAACACAAACTCAGCTTAGGTTTGGGGACGTAGGTATGGCAGGCCCGATCTACAAACCATGAGAAGAACTCCTCAGGTTATGAAGAAAGTGCGAGTCTGTGGCGATTGCACAGGCTTTTGTCTCTGGATCTTGTATCAGTGATGGCCGTGGAATGTCGGGGAGGCCTCATGGGCCATGGACGATTCTTCCTCTCTGAGGATTTGGCCCGATTCCCAATTGCTTTTCGTCAATCTGTGGGATGGAGGACTCATTTCAGTTTTGTTACCTCAGGTGTCCCACCAAAAGAGGAATTCCAAAGCCAAGCCGTGGGGAAGACTGAAGGGACAATCCGAACTACGGTTAAAAATTGGGGCCTAGCGGCATCGCAAGCCCAATATGCTATCTCTTCATCCAGCCACTGAGTGGCCTTACTTGAGGACTGGGCTCAGCCTGAGGGTCACAATGTGTGTTTGTGACCAATGTGGCCCGCGAGCATGGGCGGGGCCTCATGGGCCACACTGTTTTCAACGACACTGAACGTTGGACAACATGCCAACCACAAGGTTTCTTGCCATGGGGAAGGAGTTCTGATTTCTGCATCACCTTCAACATGGACAGTGATTGGAGATAAGGTCTAGGTTCTGAAACCTGAAAACCGAGGTTGGGAAGAGATGAAGACCTAAGGCCATGGCAGCTCGATGTGCTCAGTGTGCGGCCAGCTGTCTGGGAGGGGCCAGGGGGTCCAGGCTCAGGCTGTGTCAGAAAGGGCATTAGTGCCCTGGTCAGCCTATGTATTTGGGGTACAGCCAAGGTCGGTGCAGGTTGATCCTCATTTGGGGTTACTGGGTAGCCCCAGAGGACAATGTTTTTTATCTGGAGGGCAGGCAGAGTGCTGCATTTTAGTTCTGGATTGCCAAACTGGAGGCCTTGTGGGCCAGTAGTCTGACGACAAAAGTCTGAGAACACAAGCTAGGCTTAGGTTTCTGGGTGAGGCCATGGCACGCACAATCTACAGACCTGAATCGAGATCTCGTGCATCTGAAGTCAGGGCGAGGATCAGACGATCGCTCAGGTTGGAGTTTCTGTCCCTGATGGCCCCTTCATGAATGGGGGGGCATCACG
The DNA here is from genome assembly GCF_964662115.1 of Mustela nivalis. Classification (NCBI taxonomy): domain Eukaryota; kingdom Metazoa; phylum Chordata; class Mammalia; order Carnivora; family Mustelidae; genus Mustela; species Mustela nivalis. Next base: position 233,541 of record NW_028135997.1, on the reverse strand, counting down.
AGGCCATGGGGGTTTTTCCATGATGGGAGTTGTGAGAAGCTCCAAACTGCAGAGAGTCTTCGGCAGGACAATTGAGACCTGTTGTTTGGCTCCAGGCCAATGATTCTGAGCAGGGTTCTAAGGATGGATGGCTGGGTAGCCCACCTCGCATTCCAATTGTCTCCTAGCAACAAGACAGTTTAGATCTCCTGGATCTGTGGGGAGCTACCGAGGATGCTGAGTTGAAATGCACACCCCTGGGGATGGGTCCGAATGTGCTTTTGTGTCTATGGAGACCTTGGAATGAAGCGGTGGCACTGGGGCCCTAAAGGGTTCTCCTAAACAGAGGCTTTGACACAGCTCCAACGTGCAAGTTTCCCATGTGTAGATGAGATGTTTTCTGATGGGTGAGACAAGAAACAGCTATATACTGCTTTTGAAATCCAGGCCTCTGAGGAGAGATGCCTGGAAACCAAAGCAATGGATCTGATTAGTGCCTAGGGGCCTGTTCTTTCCTTTTTACCTCTGAGGACATCTGTCTATGGGTCTGAGTGCAGGTAGGGGCTCATTTGGGCTCAGATTGCCCCTGTTTTTCCTGGGAAGCTACCACTATTGAGATATATCAGGGACTTTGCAGGTTTATCCTATTAGAAGGGTTGTGGCCATTGGAATGGGCACACACAATTCCCTTGGAGAGGGCAAGTACAGTCCTCAGGTTTGGCTCCAGGGGCCTGAGCCTGTAGGTTGTGTAGTCCAGCCCTTTTTGGACAGTTGTCTGAAAACACAAACTCGGCTTATGTTTCAGGTCATAGGTATGGCAGGACTGATCTACAGACCATGAGGAGAACTTTTCGGGATTTGAAAGAAGGGCGAGTGTGAGGCTCCTGCTCAAGTTTTTGTCTCGGGATATCGTGTCACTCATGGTCGTGGAATTTCTGGGTGACTTCATGGGAAATGGACGAGTCTTACTCTCTGGTGGTTTGGCCCCGTCCAAAGAGTTTGGGTTCATTCTGTGGGCTGGAAGAAGTCCGTTTTATTTTGTTGTTGTTGTTGTTGTTGTTGTTTTCTTTTTTAACCTCAGGTGTCCCAACAAATGAGGGATTTCAGAGTAGAGCCCTAGGAGGGGCGACTGGACAATCAGAAATCTGGTTAAAAATTGGGGCCTAGGGACATGTCAAGCCCATTATGACATCTAATGGTCCAGCCACTGAGAGGACTTACTAGAGGACAGGACTCATGCTGAGGGCCACAATGCGTGTGTATGCCCTCGTCGCACTCAAGAATGGGCGGGGCCTCAGGGTTTCTCCTACACTGATCATTGGACAACGTGCCAACCACAAGGGTTCTTGCCATGGGTAAGGAGGAGTTCTGATTTCTGCATCAGACTCACCCCTGGGCAGTGATTGGAGATAAGGTCTCGGTTCTGAAGCCTGAAAACTGAGGTAGGGAAGAGATGATGACCTAAGGCCATGGCGGTTTTTATGTGCTCAGTGTGCAGTCAGCTTTCTGGGTGTTGGTCAGGAGGTCCGGGCTCAGGATGTGTTCGACAGTGCATTAGTGCCCAGGTTAGACTATATAATTTGGGTAAAGTCGAGTGCTGTGTAGGTTTACCCTCATTTAAGGTGCCTGGGCAGCTCATGAGGCAATCATTTTTTTTCTAGAGGGCAGGCAGAGTGCTGCATGGTGGGTCCGGAATTGCCAAACTTGAGGGCTTTGGGGCCAGGAGTGTGAGGATGGAAGTCTGAGAAGACAAGCTAGACTTGGGTTTCAGGGCGAGGGCACGGCAGGTACCCCCTGCAGATCTGAACCAATATCTCATGCATCTGAAGTCAGGGCGAGGATCAGACGTTGGCTCAGGTGGGAGTTTCTGAGCATGACGGCCGCCTCATGAAGGGAGCGGAATCTCGAGACCATTGAGGTTTTCCCACGTTGGGAGTTGTGGGATGCCCCCTTCCAGGATTCCTTCTTCCGGACAATTGAGACCTGTTGGACAGCTCCAGGACATCCCATATAGAATGACTCCAGAGCACCGATCGCGGATGGATGCCAGGGAAGCCCGCCTCGCATTCCAATTGTCTCCTAGCAACAAGACAGTTTAGATCTGATGGCTCGGCGTGAGCAACCTCGGTGGCTGAGTTGAAATGGACTTTCCTGAGGATGTGTCCTAATGCGTTTTTGTGTCCATGAGGGCCTTGGAATGGGGCGGTGGCACCGGCAACCTGAAGTACTTTCCTAAGCTTTGGACATGGCTCCCATGCACAGGTTTCCTTGTGGAGACGAGATGAGTTCTGATGGGTGCCTCAGGAAAACCCCTATGCTCGTATTGGAATCAGGCTTTTGAGGACACATGCCTGTAACCCATAGCAATGGATCCTATTATGGCCTAGGGTCCTGTCTGGTTCAATCTTCTTCTCTGGGGACATCCATCTATGGTATGAGTGGAGGTCGATTATCAGCTGGTGTCAGACACCCCTTGTTTGTTCCGGGTGACCCACACTATTGGGATGGCCTAAGGGTCGTTGGAGGTTTCTCCTAATTTGTACGATTTTGGACCATGGAATGGGCAGAATTCCCATGGATTGGTAGGCACAGTCCTAATGTGTGGCTCCAGGGGCCCAGCCTGGAGGGTGTGTGGCCCAAGACTTTGAGGACAGAAGTCTGAAAACACAAACTCAGCTTAGGTTTGGGGACGTAGGTATGGCAGGCCCGATCTACAAACCATGAGAAGAACTCTACAGGATATGAAGAAAGTGCGAGTCTGTGGCGATTGCTCAGGCTTTTGTCTCTGGATTTTGTATCAGTGATGGCCGTGGAATGTCTGGGAGGCCTCATGGGCCATGGACGAATCTTCCTCTCTGAGGATTTGGCCCGATTCCCAATTGCTTTTCGTCAATCTGTGGGATGGGAGGACTCATTTCAGTTTTGTTACCTCAGGTGTCCCACCAAAAGAGGAATTCCAAAGCAAAGCCGTGGGGAAGACTGAAGGGACAATCCGAACTACGGTTAAAAATTGGGGCCTAGGGGCATGGCAAGCCCAATATGCTATCTCTTCATCCAGCCACTGAGTGGCCTTACTTGAGGACTGGGCTCAGCCTGAGGGTCACAATGTGTGTTTGTGACCAATGTGGCCCGCGAGCATGGGCGGGGCCTCATGGGCCACACTGGTTTCAACGACACTGAACGTTGGACAACATGCCAACCACAAGGTTTCTTGCCATGGGGAAGGAGTTCTGATTTCTGCATCACCTTCAACATGGACAGTGATTGGAGATAAGGTCTAGGTTCTGAAACCTGAAAACCGAGGTTGGGAAGAGATGACGACCTAAGGCCATGGCGGCTCGATGTGCTCAGTGTGCGGCCAGCTGTCTGGGAGGGGCCAGGGGGTCCAGGCTCAGGCTGTGTCAGAAAGGGCATTAGTGCCCTGGTCAGCCTATGTATTTGGGGTACAGCCAAGGTCGGTGCAGGTTGATCCTCATTTGGGGTTACTGGGTAGCCCCAGAGGACAATGTTTTTTATCTGGAGGGCAGGCAGGTGCTGCATTTTAGTTCTGGATTGCCAAACTGGAGGCCTTGTGGGCCAGTAGTCTGACGACAAAAGTCTGAGAACACAAGCTAGGCTTAGGTTTCTGGGTGAGGCCATGGCAGGCACAATCTACAGACCTGAATCGAGATCTCGTGCATCTGAAGTCAGGGCGAGGATCAGACGATCGCTCAGGTTGGAGTTTCTGTCCCTGATGGCCCCTTCATGAATGGGGGGGCATCACGAGGCCATGGGGGTTTTCCCATGATGGGAGTTGTGAGAAGCTCCAAACTGCAGAGATTCTTCGGCAGGACAATTGAGACCTGTTGTTTGGCTCCAGGCCAATGATTCTGAGCAGGGTTCTAAGGATGGATGGCTGGGTAGCCCACCTCGCATTCCAATTGTCTCCTAGCAACAAGACAGTTTAGATCTCCTGGATCTGTGGGGAGCTACCGAGGATGCTGAGTTGAAATGCACACCCCTGGGGATGGGTCCGAATGTGCTTTTGTGTCTATGGAGACCTTGGAATGAAGCGGTGGCACTGGGGCCCTAAAGGGTTCTCCTAAACAGAGGCTTTGACACAGCTCCAACGTGCAAGTTTCCCATGTGTAGATGAGATGTTTTCTGATGGGTGAGACAAGAAACAGCTATATGCTGCTTTTGAAATCCAGGCCTCTGAGGAGAGATGCCTGGAAAACAAAGCAATGGATCTGATTAGTGCCTAGGGGCCTGTTCTTTCCTTTTTACCTCTGAGGACATCTGTCTATGGGTCTGAGTGCAGGTAGGGGCTCATTTGGGCTCAGATTGCCCCTGTTTTTCCTGGGAAGCTACCACTATTGAGATATATCAGGGACTTTGCAGGTTTATCCTATTAGAAGGGTTGTGGCCATTGGAATGGGCACACACAATTCCCTTGGAGAGGGCAAGTACAGTCCTCAGGTTTGGCTCCAGGGGCCTGAGCCTGTAGGTTGTGTAGTCCAGCCCTTTTTGCACAGTTGTCTGAAAACACAAACTCGGCTTATGTTTCAGGTCATAGGTATGGCAGGACTGATCTACAGACCATGAGGAGAACTTTTCGGGATTTGAAAGAAGGGCGAGTGTGAGGCTCCTGCTCAAGTTTTTGTCTCGGGATATCGTGTCACTCATGGTCGTGGAATTTCTGGGTGACTTCATGGGAAATGGACGAGTCTTACTCTCTGGTGGTTTGGCCCCGTCCAAAGAGTTTGGGTTCATTCTGTGGGCTGGAAGAAGTCCGTTTTATTTTGTTGTTGTTGTTGTTGTTGTTGTTGTTTTCTTTTTTAACCTCAGGTGTCCCACCAAATGAGGGATTTCAGAGTAGAGCCCTAGGAGGGGTGACTGGACAATCGGAAATCTGGTTAAAAATTGGGGCCTAGGGACATGTCAAGCCCATTATGACATCTAATGGTCCAGCCACTGAGAGGACTTACTAGAGGACAGGACTCATGCTGAGGGCCACAATGCGTGTGTATGCCCTCGTCGCACTCAAGAATGGGCGGGGCCTCAGGGTTTCTCCTACACTGATCGTGGACAACGTGCCAACCACAAGGGTTCTTGCCATGGGTAAGGAGGAGTTCTGATTTCTGCATCAGACTCACCCCTGGGCAGTGATTGGAGATAAGGTCTCGGTTCTGAAGCCTGAAAACTGAGGTAGGGTAGAGATGATGACCTAAGGCCATGGCGGGTTTTATGTGCTCAGTGTGCGGTCAGCTTTCTGGGTGTTGGTCAGGAGGTCCGGGCTCAGGATGTGTTCGACAGTGCATTAGTGCCCAGGTTAGACTATATAATTTGGGTAAAGTCGAGTGCTGTGTAGGTTTACCCTCATTTAAGGTGCCTGGGCAGCTCATGAGGCAATCATTTTTTTTCTAGAGGGCAGGCAGAGTGCTGCATGGTGGGTCCGGAATTGCCAAACTTGAGGGCTTTGGGGCCAGGAGTGTGAGGATGGAAGTCTGAGAAGACAAGCTAGACTTGGGTTTCAGGGCGAGGGCACGGCAGGTACCCCCTGCAGATCTGAACCAATATCTCATGCATCTGAAGTCAGGGCGAGGATCAGACTTTGGCTCAGGTGGGAGTTTCTGAGCATGACGGCCGCTTCATGAAGGGAGCGGAATCTCGAGACCATTGAGGTTTTCCCACGTTGGGAGTTGTGGGGTGCCCCCTTCCAGGATTCCTTCTTCCGGACAATTGAGACCTGTTGGACAGCTCCAGGACATCCCATATGGAATGACTCCAGAGAACCGTTCGCGGATGGATGCCTGGGAAGCCCGCCTCGCATTCCAATTGTCTCCTAGCAACAAGACAGTTTAGATCTGATGGCTCTGCGGGAGCAACCTCGGTGGCTGAGTTGAAATGGACTTTCCTGAGGATGTGTCCTAATGTGTTTTTGTGTCCATGAGGGCCTTGGAATGGGGCGGTGGCACCGGCAACCTGAAGTACTTTCCTAAGCTTTGGACATGGCTCCCATGCACAGGTTTCCTTGTGGAGACGAGATGAGTTCTGATGGGTGCCTCAGGAAAACCCCTATGCTTGTATTGGAATCAGGCTTTTGAGGACACATGCCTGTAACCCATAGCAATGGATCCTATTATGGCCTAGGGTCCTGTCTGGTTCAATCTTCTTCTCTGGGGACATCCATCTATGGTATGAGTGGAGGTCGATTATCAGCTGGTGTCAGAGACCCCTTGTTTGTTCCGGGTGACCCACACTATTGGGATGGCCTAAGGGTCGTTGGAGGATTCTCCTAATTTGTACGATTTTGGACCATGGAATGGGCAGAATTCCCATGGATTGGTAGGCACAGTCCTAATGTGTGGCTCCAGGGGCCCAGCCTGGAGGGTGTGTGGCCCAAGACTTTGAGGACAGAAGTCTGAAAACACAAACTCAGCTTAGGTTTGGGGACGTAGGTATGGCAGGCCCGATCTACAAACCATGAGAAGAACTCCTCAGGTTATGAAGAAAGTGCGAGTCTGTGGCGATTGCTCAGGCTTTTGTCTCTGGATCTTGTATCAGTGATGGCCGTGGAATGTCGGGGAGGCCTCATGGGCCATGGACGATTCTTCCTCTCTGAGGATTTGGCCCGATTCCCAATTGCTTTTCGTCAATCTGTGGGATGGGAGGACTCATTTCAGTTTTGTTACCTCAGGTGTCCCACCAAAAGAGGAATTCCAAAGCCAAGCCGTGGGGAAGACTGAAGGGACAATCCGAACTACGGTTAAAAATTGGGGCCTAGCGGCATCGCAAGCCCAATATGCTATCTCTTCATCCAGCCACTGAGTGGCCTTACTTGAGGACTGGGCTCAGCCTGAGGGTCACAATGTGTGTTTGTGACCAATGTGGCCCGCGAGCATGGGCGGGGCCTCATGGGCCACACTGTTTTCAACGACACTGAACGTTGGACAACATGCCAACCACAAGGTTTCTTGCCATGGGGAAGGAGTTCTGATTTCTGCATCACCTTCAACATGGACAGTGATTGGAGATAAGGTCTAGGTTCTGAAACCTGAAAACCGAGGTTGGGAAGAGATGAAGACCTAAGGCCATGGCAGCTCGATGTGCTCAGTGTGCGGCCAGCTGTCTGGGAGGGGCCAGGGGGTCCAGGCTCAGGCTGTGTCAGAAAGGGCATTAGTGCCCTGGTCAGCCTATGTATTTGGGGTACAGCCAAGGTCGGTGCAGGTTGATCCTCATTTGGGGTTACTGGGTAGCCCCAGAGGACAATGTTTTTTATCTGGAGGGCAGGCAGAGTGCTGCATTTTAGTTCTGGATTGCCAAACTGGAGGCCTTGTGGGCCAGTAGTCTGACGACAAAAGTCTGAGAACACAAGCTAGGCTTAGGTTTCTGGGTGAGGCCATGGCACGCACAATCTACAGACCTGAATCGAGATCTCGTGCATCTGAAGTCAGGGCGAGGATCAGACGATCGCTCAGGTTGGAGTTTCTGTCCCTGATGGCCCCTTCATGAATGGGGGGGCATCACGAGGCCATGGGGGTTTTTCCATGATGGGAGTTGTGAGAAGCTCCAAACTGCAGAGAGTCTTCGGCAGGACAATTGAGACCTGTTGTTTGGCTCCAGGCCAATGATTCTGAGCAGGGTTCTAAGGATGGATGGCTGGGTAGCCCACCTCGCATTCCAATTGTCTCCTAGCAACAAGACAGTTTAGATCTCCTGGATCTGTGGGGAGCTACCGAGGATGCTGAGTTGAAATGCACACCCCTGGGGATGGGTCCGAATGTGCTTTTGTGTCTATGGAGACCTTGGAATGAAGCGGTGGCACTGGGGCCCTAAAGGGTTCTCCTAAACAGAGGCTTTGACACAGCTCCAACGTGCAAGTTTCCCATGTGTAGATGAGATGTTTTCTGATGGGTGAGACAAGAAACAGCTATATGCTGCTTTTGAAATCCAGGCCTCTGAGGAGAGATGCCTGGAAACCAAAGCAATGGATCTGATTAGTGCCTAGGGGCCTGTTCTTTCCTTTTTACCTCTGAGGACATCTGTCTATGGGTCTGAGTGCAGGTAGGGGCTCATTTGGGCTCAGATTGCCCCTGTTTTTCCTGGGAAGCTACCACTATTGAGATATATCAGGGACTTTGCAGGTTTATCCTATTAGAAGGGTTGTGGCCATTGGAATGGGCACACACAATTCCCTTGGAGAGGGCAAGTACAGTCCTCAGGTTTGGCTCCAGGGGCCTGAGCCTGTAGGTTGTGTAGTCCAGCCCTTTTTGGACAGTTGTCTGAAAACACAAACTCGGCTTATGTTTCAGGTCATAGGTATGGCAGGACTGATCTACAGACCATGAGGAGAACTTTTCGGGATTTGAAAGAAGGGCGAGTGTGAGGCTCCTGCTCAAGTTTTTGTCTCGGGATATCGTGTCACTCATGGTCGTGGAATTTCTGGGTGACTTCATGGGAAATGGACGAGTCTTACTCTCTGGTGGTTTGGCCCCGTCCAAAGAGTTTGGGTTCATTCTGTGGGCTGGAAGAAGTCCGTTTTATTTTGTTGTTGTTGTTGTTGTTGTTGTTTTCTTTTTTAACCTCAGGTGTCCCAACAAATGAGGGATTTCAGAGTAGAGCCCTAGGAGGGGCGACTGGACAATCAGAAATCTGGTTAAAAATTGGGGCCTAGGGACATGTCAAGCCCATTATGACATCTAATGGTCCAGCCACTGAGAGGACTTACTAGAGGACAGGACTCATGCTGAGGGCCACAATGCGTGTGTATGCCCTCGTCGCACTCAAGAATGGGCGGGGCCTCAGGGTTTCTCCTACACTGATCATTGGACAACGTGCCAACCACAAGGGTTCTTGCCATGGGTAAGGAGGAGTTCTGATTTCTGCATCAGACTCACCCCTGGGCAGTGATTGGAGATAAGGTCTCGGTTCTGAAGCCTGAAAACTGAGGTAGGGAAGAGATGATGACCTAAGGCCATGGCGGTTTTTATGTGCTCAGTGTGCGGTCAGCTTTCTGGGTGTTGGTCAGGAGGTCCGGGCTCAGGATGTGTTCGACAGTGCATTAGTGCCCAGGTTAGACTATATAATTTGGGTAAAGTCGAGTGCTGTGTAGGTTTACCCTCATTTAAGGTGCCTGGGCAGCTCATGAGGCAATCATTTTTTTTCTAGAGGGCAGGCAGAGTGCTGCATGGTGGGTCCGGAATTGCCAAACTTGAGGGCTTTGGGGCCAGGAGTGTGAGGATGGAAGTCTGAGAAGACAAGCTAGACTTGGGTTTCAGGGCGAGGGCACGGCAGGTACCCCCTGCAGATCTGAACCAATATCTCATGCATCTGAAGTCAGGGCGAGGATCAGACGTTGGCTCAGGTGGGAGTTTCTGAGCATGACGGCCGCCTCATGAAGGGAGCGGAATCTCGAGACCATTGAGGTTTTCCCACGTTGGGAGTTGTGGGATGCCCCCTTCCAGGATTCCTTCTTCCGGACAATTGAGACCTGTTGGACAGCTCCAGGACATCCCATATAGAATGACTCCAGAGCACCGATCGCGGATGGATGCCAGGGAAGCCCGCCTCGCATTCCAATTGTCTCCTAGCAACAAGACAGTTTAGATCTGATGGCTCGGCGTGAGCAACCTCGGTGGCTGAGTTGAAATGGACTTTCCTGAGGATGTGTCCTAATGTGTTTTTGTGTCCATGAGGGCCTTGGAATGGGGCGGTGGCACCGGCAACCTGAAGTACTTTCCTAAGCTTTGGACATGGCTCCCATGCACAGGTTTCCTTGTGGAGACGAGATGAGTTCTGATGGGTGCCTCAGGAAAACCCCTATGCTCGTATTGGAATCAGGCTTTTGAGGACACATGCCTGTAACCCATAGCAATGGATCCTATTATGGCCTAGGGTCCTGTCTGGTTCAATCTTCTTCTCTGGGGACATCCATCTATGGTATGAGTGGAGGTCGATTATCAGCTGGTGTCAGACACCCCTTGTTTGTTCCGGGTGACCCACACTATTGGGATGGCCTAAGGGTCGTTGGAGGTTTCTCCTAATTTGTACGATTTTGGACCATGGAATGGGCAGAATTCCCATGGATTGGTAGGCACAGTCCTAATGTGTGGCTCCAGGGGCCCAGCCTGGAGGGTGTGTGGCCCAAGACTTTGAGGACAGAAGTCTGAAAACACAAACTCAGCTTAGGTTTGGGGACGTAGGTATGGCAGGCCCGATCTACAAACCATGAGAAGAACTCTACAGGATATGAAGAAAGTGCGAGTCTGTGGCGATTGCTCAGGCTTTTGTCTCTGGATTTTGTATCAGTGATGGCCGTGGAATGTCTGGGAGGCCTCATGGGCCATGGACGAATCTTCCTCTCTGAGGATTTGGCCCGATTCCCAATTGCTTTTCGTCAATCTGTGGGATGGGAGGACTCATTTCAGTTTTGTTACCTCAGGTGTCCCACCAAAAGAGGAATTCCAAAGCAAAGCCGTGGGGAAGACTGAAGGGACAATCCGAACTACGGTTAAAAATTGGGGCCTAGGGGCATGGCAAGCCCAATATGCTATCTCTTCATCCAGCCACTGAGTGGCCTTACTTGAGGACTGGGCTCAGCCTGAGGGTCACAATGTGTGTTTGTGACCAATGTGGCCCGCGAGCATGGGCGGGGCCTCATGGGCCACACTGGTTTCAACGACACTGAACGTTGGACAACATGCCAACCACAAGGTTTCTTGCCATGGGGAAGGAGTTCTGATTTCTGCATCACCTTCAACATGGACAGTGATTGGAGATAAGGTCTAGGTTCTGAAACCTGAAAACCGAGGTTGGGAAGAGATGACGACCTAAGGCCATGGCGGCTCGATGTGCTCAGTGTGCGGCCAGCTGTCTGGGAGGGGCCAGGGGGTCCAGGCTCAGGCTGTGTCAGAAAGGGCATTAGTGCCCTGGTCAGCCTATGTATTTGGGGTACAGCCAAGGTCGGTGCAGGTTGATCCTCATTTGGGGTTACTGGGTAGCCCCAGAGGACAATGTTTTTTATCTGGAGGGCAGGCAGGTGCTGCATTTTAGTTCTGGATTGCCAAACTGGAGGCCTTGTGGGCCAGTAGTCTGACGACAAAAGTCTGAGAACACAAGCTAGGCTTAGGTTTCTGGGTGAGGCCATGGCAGGCACAATCTACAGACCTGAATCGAGATCTCGTGCATCTGAAGTCAGGGCGAGGATCAGACGATCGCTCAGGTTGGAGTTTCTGTCCCTGATGGCCCCTTCATGAATGGGGGGGCATCACGAGGCCATGGGGGTTTTTCCATGATGGGAGTTGTGAGAAGCTCCAAACTGCAGAGAGTCTTCGGCAGGACAATTGAGACCTGTTGTTTGGCTCCAGGCCAATGATTCTGAGCAGGGTTCTAAGGATGGATGGCTGGGTAGCCCACCTCGCATTCCAATTGTCTCCTAGCAACAAGACAGTTTAGATCTCCTGGATCTGTGGGGAGCTACCGAGGATGCTGAGTTGAAATGCACACCCCTGGGGATGGGTCCGAATGTGCTTTTGTGTCTATGGAGACCTTGGAATGAAGCGGTGGCACTGGGGCCCTAAAGGGTTCTCCTAAACAGAGGCTTTGACACAGCTCCAACGTGCAAGTTTCCCATGTGTAGATGAGATGTTTTCTGATGGGTGAGACAAGAAACAGCTATATGCTGCTTTTGAAATCCAGGCCTCTGAGGAGAGATGCCTGGAAACCAAAGCAATGGATCTGATTAGTGCCTAGGGGCCTGTTCTTTCCTTTTTACCTCTGAGGACATCTGTCTATGGGTCTGAGTGCAGGTAGGGGCTCATTTGGGCTCAGATTGCCCCTGTTTTTCCTGGGAAGCTACCACTATTGAGATATATCAGGGACTTTGCAGGTTTATCCTATTAGAAGGGTTGTGGCCATTGGAATGGGCACACACAATTCCCTTGGAGAGGGCAAGTACAGTCCTCAGGTTTGGCTCCAGGGGCCTGAGCCTGTAGGTTGTGTAGTCCAGCCCTTTTTGCACAGTTGTCTGAAAACACAAACTCGGCTTATGTTTCAGGTCATAGGTATGGCAGGACTGATCTACAGACCATGAGGAGAACTTTTCGGGATTTGAAAGAAGGGCGAGTGTGAGGCTCCTGCTCAAGTTTTTGTCTCGGGATATCGTGTCACTCATGGTCGTGGAATTTCTGGGTGACTTCATGGGAAATGGACGAGTCTTACTCTCTGGTGGTTTGGCCCCGTCCAAAGAGTTTGGGTTCATTCTGTGGGCTGGAAGAAGTCCGTTTTATTTTGTTGTTGTTGTTGTTGTTGTTGTTTTCTTTTTTAACCTCAGGTGTCCCAACAAATGAGGGATTTCAGAGTAGAGCCCTAGGAGGGGCGACTGGACAATCAGAAATCTGGTTAAAAATTGGGGCCTAGGGACATGTCAAGCCCATTATGACATCTAATGGTCCAGCCACTGAGAGGACTTACTAGAGGACAGGACTCATGCTGAGGGTCACAATGCGTGTGTATGCCCTCGTCGCAATCAAGAATGAGCGGGGCCTCAGGGTTTCTCCTACACTGATCGTGGACAACGTGCCAACCACAAGAGTTCTTGCCATGGGTAAGGAGGAGTTCTGATTTCTGCATCAGACTCACCCCTGGGCAGTGATTGGAGATAAGGTCTCGGTTCTGAAGCCTGAAAACTGAGGTAGGGAAGAGATGATGACCTAAGGCCATGGCGGGTTTTATGTGCTCAGTGTGCGGTCAGCTTTCTGGGTGTTGGTCAGGAGGTCCGGGCTCAGGATGTGTTCGACAGTGCATTAGTGCCCAGGTTAGACTATATAATTTGGGTAAAGTCGAGTGCTGTGTAGGTTTACCCTCATTTAAGGTGCCTGGGCAGCTCATGAGGCAATCATTTTTTTTCTAGAGGGCAGGCAGAGTGCTGCATTGTGGGTCCGGAATTACCAAACTTGAGGGCTTTGGGGCCAGGAGTGTGAGGATGGAAGTCTGAGAAGACAAGCTAGACTTGGGTTTCAGGGCGAGGGCACGGCAGGTACCCCCTGCAGATCTGAACCAATATCTCATGCATCTGAAGTCAGGGCGAGGATCAGACGTTGGCTCAGGTGGGAGTTTCTGAGCATGACGGCCACTTCATGAAGGGAGCGGAATCTCGAGACCATTGAGGTTTTCCCACGTTGGGAGTTGTGGGGTGCCCCCTTCCAGGATTCCTTCTTCCGGACAATTGAGACCTGTTGGACAGCTCCAGGACATCCCATATGGAATGACTCCAGAGAACCGTTCGCGGATGGATGCCTGGGAAGCCCGCCTCGCATTCCAATTGTCTCCTAGCAACAAGACAGTTTAGATCTGATGGCTCTGCGGGAGCAACCTCGGTGGCTGAGTTGAAATGGACTTTCCTGAGGATGTGTCCTAATGTGTTTTTGTGTCCATGAGGGCCTTGGAATGGGGCGGTGGCACCGGCAACCTGAAGTACTTTCCTAAGCTTTGGACATGGCTCCCATGCACAGGTTTCCTTGTGGAGACGAGATGAGTTCTGATGGGTGCCTCAGGAAAACCCCTATGCTTGTATTGGAATCAGGCTTTTGAGGACACATGCCTGTAACCCATAGCAATGGATCCTATTATGGCCTAGGGTCCTGTCTGGTTCAATCTTCTTCTCTGGGGACATCCATCTATGGTATGAGTGGAGGTCGATTATCAGCTGGTGTCAGAGACCCCTTGTTTGTTCCGGGTGACCCACACTATTGGGATGGCCTAAGGGTCGTTGGAGGATTCTCCTAATTTGTACGATTTTGGACCATGGAATGGGCAGAATTCCCATGGATTGGTAGGCACAGTCCTAATGTGTGGCTCCAGGGGCCCAGCCTGGAGGGTGTGTGGCCCAAGACTTTGAGGACAGAAGTCTGAAAACACAAACTCAGCTTAGGTTTGGGGACGTAGGTATGGCAGGCCCGATCTACAAACCATGAGAAGAACTCCTCAGGTTATGAAGAAAGTGCGAGTCTGTGGCGATTGCACAGGCTTTTGTCTCTGGATCTTGTATCAGTGATGGCCGTGGAATGTCGGGGAGGCCTCATGGGCCATGGACGATTCTTCCTCTCTGAGGATTTGGCCCGATTCCCAATTGCTTTTCGTCAATCTGTGGGATGGGAGGACTCATTTCAGTTTTGTTACCTCAGGTGTCCCACCAAAAGAGGAATTCCAAAGCCAAGCCGTGGGGAAGACTGAAGGGACAATCCGAACTACGGTTAAAAATTGGGGCCTAGCGGCATCGCAAGCCCAATATGCTATCTCTTCATCCAGCCACTGAGTGGCCTTACTTGAGGACTGGGCTCAGCCTGAGGGTCACAATGTGTGTTTGTGACCAATGTGGCCCGCGAGCATGGGCGGGGCCTCATGGGCCACACTGTTTTCAACGACACTGAACGTTGGACAACATGCCAACCACAAGGTTTCTTGCCATGGGGAAGGAGTTCTGATTTCTGCATCACCTTCAACATGGACAGTGATTGGAGATAAGGTCTAGGTTCTGAAACCTGAAAACCGAGGTTGGGAAGAGATGAAGACCTAAGGCCATGGCAGCTCGATGTGCTCAGTGTGCGGCCAGCTGTCTGGGAGGGGCCAGGGGGTCCAGGCTCAGGCTGTGTCAGAAAGGGCATTAGTGCCCTGGTCAGCCTATGTATTTGGGGTACAGCCAAGGTCGGTGCAGGTTGATCCTCATTTGGGGTTACTGGGTAGCCCCAGAGGACAATGTTTTTTATCTGGAGGGCAGGCAGAGTGCTGCATTTTAGTTCTGGATTGCCAAACTGGAGGCCTTGTGGGCCAGTAGTCTGACGACAAAAGTCTGAGAACACAAGCTAGGCTTAGGTTTCTGGGTGAGGCCATGGCACGCACAATCTACAGACCTGAATCGAGATCTAGTGCATCTGAAGTCAGGGCGAGGATCAGACGATCGCTCAGGTTGGAGTTTCTGTCCCTGATGGCCCCTTCATGAATGGGGGGGCATCACGAGGCCATGGGGGTTTTTCCATGATGGGAGTTGTGAGAAGCTCCAAACTGCAGAGAGTCTTCGGCAGGACAATTGAGACCTGTTGTTTGGCTCCAGGCCAATGATTCTGAGCAGGGTTCTAAGGATGGATGGCTGGGTAGCCCACCTCGCATTCCAATTGTCTCCTAGCAACAAGACAGTTTAGATCTCCTGGATCTGTGGGGAGCTACCGAGGATGCTGAGTTGAAATGCACACCCCTGGGGATGGGTCCGAATGTGCTTTTGTGTCTATGGAGACCTTGGAATGAAGCGGTGGCACTGGGGCCCTAAAGGGTTCTCCTAAACAGAGGCTTTGACACAGCTCCAACGTGCAAGTTTCCCATGTGTAGATGAGATGTTTTCTGATGGGTGAGACAAGAAACAGCTATATGCTGCTTTTGAAATCCAGGCCTCTGAGGAGAGATGCCTGGAAACCAAAGCAATGGATCTGATTAGTGCCTAGGGGCCTGTTCTTTCCTTTTTACCTCTGAGGACATCTGTCTATGGGTCTGAGTGCAGGTAGGGGCTCATTTGGGCTCAGATTGCCCCTGTTTTTCCTGGGAAGCTACCACTATTGAGATATATCAGGGACTTTGCAGGTTTATCCTATTAGAAGGGTTGTGGCCATTGGAATGGGCACACACAATTCCCTTGGAGAGGGCAAGTACAGTCCTCAGGTTTGGCTCCAGGGGCCTGAGCCTGTAGGTTGTGTAGTCCAGCCCTTTTTGGACAGTTGTCTGAAAACACAAACTCGGCTTATGTTTCAGGTCATAGGTATGGCAGGACTGATCTACAGACCATGAGGAGAACTTTTCGGGATTTGAAAGAAGGGCGAGTGTGAGGCTCCTGCTCAAGTTTTTGTCTCGGGATATCGTGTCACTCATGGTCGTGGAATTTCTGGGTGACTTCATGGGAAATGGACGAGTCTTACTCTCTGGTGGTTTGGCCCCGTCCAAAGAGTTTGGGTTCATTCTGTGGGCTGGAAGAAGTCCGTTTTATTTTGTTGTTGTTGTTGTTGTTGTTGTTTTCTTTTTTAACCTCAGGTGTCCCAACAAATGAGGGATTTCAGAGTAGAGCCCTAGGAGGGGCGACTGGACAATCAGAAATCTGGTTAAAAATTGGGGCCTAGGGACATGTCAAGCCCATTATGACATCTAATGGTCCAGCCACTGAGAGGACTTACTAGAGGACAGGACTCATGCTGAGGGCCACAATGCGTGTGTATGCCCTCGTCGCACTCAAGAATGGGCGGGGCCTCAGGGTTTCTCCTACACTGATCATTGGACAACGTGCCAACCACAAGGGTTCTTGCCATGGGTAAGGAGGAGTTCTGATTTCTGCATCAGACTCACCCCTGGGCAGTGATTGGAGATAAGGTCTCGGTTCTGAAGCCTGAAAACTGAGGTAGGGAAGAGATGATGACCTAAGGCCATGGCGGTTTTTATGTGCTCAGTGTGCGGTCAGCTTTCTGGGTGTTGGTCAGGAGGTCCGGGCTCAGGATGTGTTCGACAGTGCATTAGTGCCCAGGTTAGACTATATAATTTGGGTAAAGTCGAGTGCTGTGTAGGTTTACCCTCATTTAAGGTGCCTGGGCAGCTCATGAGGCAATCATTTTTTTTCTAGAGGGCAGGCAGAGTGCTGCATGGTGGGTCCGGAATTGCCAAACTTGAGGGCTTTGGGGCCAGGAGTGTGAGGATGGAAGTCTGAGAAGACAAGCTAGACTTGGGTTTCAGGGCGAGGGCACGGCAGGTACCCCCTGCAGATCTGAACCAATATCTCATGCATCTGAAGTCAGGGCGAGGATCAGACGTTGGCTCAGGTGGGAGTTTCTGAGCATGACGGCCGCCTCATGAAGGGAGCGGAATCTCGAGACCATTGAGGTTTTCCCACGTTGGGAGTTGTGGGATGCCCCCTTCCAGGATTCCTTCTTCCGGACAATTGAGACCTGTTGGACAGCTCCAGGACATCCCATATAGAATGACTCCAGAGCACCGATCGCGGATGGATGCCAGGGAAGCCCGCCTCGCATTCCAATTGTCTCCTAGCAACAAGACAGTTTAGATCTGATGGCTCGGCGTGAGCAACCTCGGTGGCTGAGTTGAAATGGACTTTCCTGAGGATGTGTCCTAATGTGTTTTTGTGTCCATGAGGGCCTTGGAATGGGGCGGTGGCACCGGCAACCTGAAGTACTTTCCTAAGCTTTGGACATGGCTCCCATGCACAGGTTTCCTTGTGGAGACGAGATGAGTTCTGATGGGTGCCTCAGGAAAACCCCTATGCTCGTATTGGAATCAGGCTTTTGAGGACACATGCCTGTAACCCATAGCAATGGATCCTATTATGGCCTAGGGTCCTGTCTGGTTCAATCTTCTTCTCTGGGGACATCCATCTATGGTATGAGTGGAGGTCGATTATCAGCTGGTGTCAGACACCCCTTGTTTGTTCCGGGTGACCCACACTATTGGGATGGCCTAAGGGTCGTTGGAGGTTTCTCCTAATTTGTACGATTTTGGACCATGGAATGGGCAGAATTCCCATGGATTGGTAGGCACAGTCCTAATGTGTGGCTCCAGGGGCCCAGCCTGGAGGGTGTGTGGCCCAAGACTTTGAGGACAGAAGTCTGAAAACACAAACTCAGCTTAGGTTTGGGGACGTAGGTATGGCAGGCCCGATCTACAAACCATGAGAAGAACTCTACAGGATATGAAGAAAGTGCGAGTCTGTGGCGATTGCTCAGGCTTTTGTCTCTGGATTTTGTATCAGTGATGGCCGTGGAATGTCTGGGAGGCCTCATGGGCCATGGACGAATCTTCCTCTCTGAGGATTTGGCCCGATTCCCAATTGCTTTTCGTCAATCTGTGGGATGGGAGGACTCATTTCAGTTTTGTTACCTCAGGTGTCCCACCAAAAGAGGAATTCCAAAGCAAAGCCGTGGGGAAGACTGAAGGGACAATCCGAACTACGGTTAAAAATTGGGGCCTAGGGGCATGGCAAGCCCAATATGCTATCTCTTCATCCAGCCACTGAGTGGCCTTACTTGAGGACTGGGCTCAGCCTGAGGGTCACAATGTGTGTTTGTGACCAATGTGGCCCGCGAGCATGGGCGGGGCCTCATGGGCCACACTGGTTTCAACGACACTGAACGTTGGACAACATGCCAACCACAAGGTTTCTTGCCATGGGGAAGGAGTTCTGATTTCTGCATCACCTTCAACATGGACAGTGATTGGAGATAAGGTCTAGGTTCTGAAACCTGAAAACCGAGGTTGGGAAGAGATGACGACCTAAGGCCATGGCGGCACGATGTGCTCAGTGTGCGGCCAGCTGTCTGGGAGGGGCCAGGGGGTCCAGGCTCAGGCTGTGTCAGAAAGGGCATTAGTGCCCTGGTCAGCCTATGTATTTGGGGTACAGCCAAGGTCGGTGCAGGTTGATCCTCATTTGGGGTTACTGGGTAGCCCCAGAGGACAATGTTTTTTATCTGGAGGGCAGGCAGGTGCTGCATTTTAGTTCTGGATTGCCAAACTGGAGGCCTTGTGGGCCAGTAGTCTGACGACAAAAGTCTGAGAACACAAGCTAGGCTTAGGTTTCTGGGTGAGGCCATGGCAGGCACAATCTACAGACCTGAATCGAGATCTCGTGCATCTGAAGTCAGGGCGAGGATCAGACGATCGCTCAGGTTGGAGTTTCTGTCCCTGATGGCCCCTTCATGAATGGGGGGGCATCACGAGGCCATGGGGGTTTTTCCATGATGGGAGTTGTGAGAAGCTCCAAACTGCAGAGAGTCTTCGGCAGGACAATTGATACCTGTTGTTTGGCTCCAGGCCAATGATTCTGAGCAGGGTTCTAAGGATGGATGGCTGGGTAGCCCACCTCGCATTCCAATTGTCTCCTAGCAACAAGACAGTTTAGATCTCCTGGATCTGTGGGGAGCTACCGAGGATGCTGAGTTGAAATGCACACCCCTGGGGATGGGTCCGAATGTGCTTTTGTGTCTATGGAGACCTTGGAATGAAGCGGTGGCACTGGGGCCCTAAAGGGTTCTCCTAAACAGAGGCTTTGACACAGCTCCAACGTGCAAGTTTCCCATGTGTAGATGAGATGTTTTCTGATGGGTGAGACAAGAAACAGCTATATGCTGCTTTTGAAATCCAGGCCTCTGAGGAGAGATGCCTGGAAACCAAAGCAATGGATCTGATTAGTGCCTAGGGGCCTGTTCTTTCCTTTTTACCTCTGAGGACATCTGTCTATGGGTCTGAGTGCAGGTAGGGGCTCATTTGGGCTCAGATTGCCCCTGTTTTTCCTGGGAAGCTACCACTATTGAGATATATCAGGGACTTTGCAGGTTTATCCTATTAGAAGGGTTGTGGCCATTGGAATGGGCACACACAATTCCCTTGGAGAGGGCAAGTACAGTCCTCAGGTTTGGCTCCAGGGGCCTGAGCCTGTAGGTTGTGTAGTCCAGCCCTTTTTGCACAGTTGTCTGAAAACACAAACTCGGCTTATGTTTCAGGTCATAGGTATGGCAGGACTGATCTACAGACCATGAGGAGAACTTTTCGGGATTTGAAAGAAGGGCGAGTGTGAGGCTCCTGCTCAAGTTTTTGTCTCGGGATATCGTGTCACTCATGGTCGTGGAATTTCTGGGTGACTTCATGGGAAATGGACGAGTCTTACTCTCTGGTGGTTTGGCCCCGTCCAAAGAGTTTGGGTTCATTCTGTGGGCTGGAAGAAGTCCGTTTTATTTTGTTGTTGTTGTTGTTGTTGTTGTTTTCTTTTTTAACCTCAGGTGTCCCACCAAATGAGGGATTTCAGAGTAGAGCCCTAGGAGGGGCGACTGGACAATCAGAAATCTGGTTAAAAATTGGGGCCTAGGGACATGTCAAGCCCATTATGACATCTAATGGTCCAGCCACTGAGAGGACTTACTAGAGGACAGGACTCATGCTGAGGGTCACAATGCGTGTGTATGCCCTCGTCGCAATCAAGAATGGGCGGGGCCTCAGGGTTTCTCCTACACTGATCGTGGACAACGTGCCAACCACAAGGGTTCTTGCCATGGGTAAGGAGGAGTTCTGATTTCTGCATCAGACTCACCCCTGGGCAGTGATTGGAGATAAGGTCTCGGTTCTGAAGCCTGAAAACTGAGGTAGGGAAGAGATGATGACCTAAGGCCATGGCGGGTTTTATGTGCTCAGTGTGCGGTCAGCTTTCTGGGTGTTGGTCAGGAGGTCCGGGCTCAGGATGTGTTCGACAGTGCATTAGTGCCCAGGTTAGACTATATAATTTGGGTAAAGTCGAGTGCTGTGTAGGTTTACCCTCATTTAAGGTGCCTGGGCAGCTCATGAGGCAATCATTTTTTTTCTAGAGGGCAGGCAGAGTGCTGCATGGTGGGTCCGGAATTGCCAAACTTGAGGGCTTTGGGGCCAGGAGTGTGAGGATGGAAGTCTGAGAAGACAAGCTAGACTTGGGTTTCAGGGCGAGGGCACGGCAGGTACCCCCTGCAGATCTGAACCAATATCTCATGCATCTGAAGTCAGGGCGAGGATCAGACGTTGGCTCAGGTGGGAGTTTCTGAGCATGACGGCCGCTTCATGAAGGGAGCGGAATCTCGAGACCATTGAGGTTTTTTCACGTTGGGAGTTGTGGGATGCCCCCTTCCAGGATTCCTTCTTCCGGACAATTGAGACCTGTTGGACAGCTCCAGGACATCCCATATGGAATGACTCCAGAGCACCGTTCGCGGATGGATGCCTGGGAAGCCCGCCTCGCATTCCAATTGTCTCCTAGCAACAAGACAGTTTAGATCTGATGGCTCTGCAGGAGCAACCTCGGTGGCTGAGTTGAAATGGACTTTCCTGAGGATGTGTCCTAATGTGTTTTTGTGTCCATGAGGGCCTTGGAATGGGGCGGTGGCACCGGCAACCTGAAGTACTTTCCTAAGCTTTGGACATGGCTCCCATGCACAGGTTTCCTTGTGGAGACGAGATGAGTTCTGATGGGTGCCTCAGGAAAACCCCTATGCTTGTATTGGAATCAGGCTTTTGAGGACACATGCCTGTAACCCATAGCAATGGATCCTATTATGGCCTAGGGTCCTGTCTGGTTCAATCTTCTTCTCTGGGGACATCCATCTATGGTATGAGTGGAGGTCGATTATCAGCTGGTGTCAGAGACCCCTTGTTTGTTCCGGGTGACCCACACTATTGGGATGGCCTAAGGGTCGTTGGAGTATTCTCCTAATTTGTACGATTTTGGACCATGGAATGGGCAGAATTCCCATGGATTGGTAGGCACAGTCCTAATGTGTGGCTCCAGGGGCCCAGCCTGGAGGGTGTGTGGCCCAAGACTTTGAGGACAGAAGTCTGAAAACACAAACTCAGCTTAGGTTTGGGGACGTAGGTATGGCAGGCCCGATCTACAAACCATGAGAAGAACTCCTCAGGTTATGAAGAAAGTGCGAGTCTGTGGCGATTGCACAGGCTTTTGTCTCTGGATCTTGTATCAGTGATGGCCGTGGAATGTCGGGGAGGCCTCATGGGCCATGGACGATTCTTCCTCTCTGAGGATTTGGCCTGATTCCCAATTGCTTTTCGTCAATCTGTGGGATGGGAGGACTCATTTCAGTTTTGTTACCTCAGGTGTCCCACCAAAAGAGGAATTCCAAAGCCAAGCCGTGGGGAAGACTGAAGGGACAATCCGAACTACGGTTAAAAATTGGGGCCTAGCGGCATCGCAAGCCCAATATGCTATCTCTTCATCCAGCCACTGAGTGGCCTTACTTGAGGACTGGGCTCAGCCTGAGGGTCACAATGTGTGTTTGTGACCAATGTGGCCCGCGAGCATGGGCGGGGCCTCATGGGCCACACTGTTTTCAACGACACTGAACGTTGGACAACATGCCAACCACAAGGTTTCTTGCCATGGGGAAGGAGTTCTGATTTCTGCATCACCTTCAACATGGACAGTGATTGGAGATAAGGTCTAGGTTCTGAAACCTGAAAACCGAGGTTGGGAAGAGATGACGACCTAAGGCCATGGCAGCTCGATGTGCTCAGTGTGCGGCCAGCTGTCTGGGAGGGGCCAGGGGGTCCAGGCTCAGGCTGTGTCAGAAAGGGCATTAGTGCCCTGGTCAGCCTATGTATTTGGGGTACAGCCAAGGTCGGTGCAGGTTGATCCTCATTTGGGGTTACTGGGTAGCCCCAGAGGACAATGTTTTTTATCTGGAGGGCAGGCAGAGTGCTGCATTTTAGTTCTGGATTGCCAAACTGGAGGCCTTGTGGGCCAGTAGTCTGACGACAAAAGTCTGAGAACACAAGCTAGGCTTAGGTTTCTGGGTGAGGCCATGGCACGCACAATCTACAGACCTGAATCGAGATCTCGTGCATCTGAAGTCAGGGCGAGGATCAGACGATCGCTCAGGTTGGAGTTTCTGTCCCTGATGGCCCCTTCATGAATGGGGGGGCATCACGAGGCCATGGGGGTTTTTCCATGATGGGAGTTGTGAGAAGCTCCAAACTGCAGAGAGTCTTCGGCAGGACAATTGAGACCTGTTGTTTGGCTCCAGGCCAATGATTCTGAGCAGGGTTCTAAGGATGGATGGCTGGGTAGCCCACCTCGCATTCCAATTGTCTCCTAGCAACAAGACAGTTTAGATCTCCTGGATCTGTGGGGAGCTACCGAGGATGCTGAGTTGAAATGCACACCCCTGGGGATGGGTCCGAATGTGCTTTTGTGTCTATGGAGACCTTGGAATGAAGCGGTGGCACTGGGGCCCTAAAGGGTTCTCCTAAACAGAGGCTTTGACACAGCTCCAACGTGCAAGTTTCCCATGTGTAGATGAGATGTTTTCTGATGGGTGAGACAAGAAACAGCTATATGCTGCTTTTGAAATCCAGGCCTCTGAGGAGAGATGCCTGGAAACCAAAGCAATGGATCTGATTAGTGCCTAGGGGCCTGTTCTTTCCTTTTTACCTCTGAGGACATCTGTCTATGGGTCTGAGTGCAGGTAGGGGCTCATTTGGGCTCAGATTGCCCCTGTTTTTCCTGGGAAGCTACCACTATTGAGATATATCAGGGACTTTGCAGGTTTATCCTATTAGAAGGGTTGTGGCCATTGGAATGGGCACACACAATTCCCTTGGAGAGGGCAAGTACAGTCCTCAGGTTTGGCTCCAGGGGCCTGAGCCTGTAGGTTGTGTAGTCCAGCCCTTTTTGCACAGTTGTCTGAAAACACAAACTCGGCTTATGTTTCAGGTCATAGGTATGGCAGGACTGATCTACAGACCATGAGGAGAACTTTTCGGGATTTGAAAGAAGGGCGAGTGTGAGGCTCCTGCTCAAGTTTTTGTCTCGGGATATCGTGTCACTCATGGTCGTGGAATTTCTGGGTGACTTCATGGGAAATGGACGAGTCTTACTCTCTGGTGGTTTGGCCCCGTCCAAAGAGTTTGGGTTCATTCTGTGGGCTGGAAGAAGTCCGTTTTATTTTGTTGTTGTTGTTGTTGTTGTTGTTTTCTTTTTTAACCTCAGGTGTCCCAACAAATGAGGGATTTCAGAGTAGAGCCCTAGGAGGGGCGACTGGACAATCAGAAATCTGGTTAAAAATTGGGGCCTAGGGACATGTCAAGCCCATTATGACATCTAATGGTCCAGCCACTGAGAGGACGTACTAGAGGACAGGACTCATGCTGAGGGCCACAATGCGTGTGTATGCCCTCGTCGCACTCAAGAATGGGCGGGGCCTCAGGGTTTCTCCTACACTGATCACTGGACAACGTGCCAACCACAAGGGTTCTTGCCATGGGTAAGGAGGAGTTCTGATTTCTGCATCAGACTCACCCCTGGGCAGTGATTGGAGATAAGGTCTCGGTTCTGAAGCCTGAAAACTGAGGTAGGGAAGAGATGATGACCTAAGGCCATGGCGGTTTTTATGTGCTCAGTGTGCGGTCAGCTTTCTGGGTGTTGGTCAGGAGGTCCGGGCTCAGGATGTGTTCGACAGTGCATTAATGCCCAGGTTAGACTATATAATTTGGGTAAAGTCGAGTGCTGTGTAGGTTTACCCTCATTTAAGGTGCCTGGGCAGCTCATGAGGCAATCATTTTTTTTCTAGAGGGCAGGCAGAGTGCTGCATGGTGGGTCCGGAATTGCCAAACTTGAGGGCTTTGGGGCCAGGAGTGTGAGGATGGAAGTCTGAGAAGACAAGCTAGACTTGGGTTTCAGGGCGAGGGCACGGCAGGTACCCCCTGCAGATCTGAACCAATATCTCATGCATCTGAAGTCAGGGCGAGGATCAGACGTTGGCTCAGGTGGGAGTTTCTGAGCATGACGGCCGCCTCATGAAGGGAGCGGAATCTCGAGACCATTGAGGTTTTCCCACGTTGGGAGTTGTGGGATGCCCCCTTCCAGGATTCCTTCTTCCGGACAATTGAGACCTGTTGGACAGCTCCAGGACATCCCATATAGAATGACTCCAGAGCACCGATCGCGGATGGATGCCAGGGAAGCCCGCCTCGCATTCCAATTGTCTCCTAGCAACAAGACAGTTTAGATCTGATGGCTCGGCGTGAGCAACCTCGGTGGCTGAGTTGAAATGGACTTTCCTGAGGATGTGTCCTAATGTGTTTTTGTGTCCATGAGGGCCTTGGAATGGGGCGGTGGCACCGGCAACCTGAAGTACTTTCCTAAGCTTTGGACATGGCTCCCATGCACAGGTTTCCTTGTGGAGACGAGATGAGTTCTGATGGGTGCCTCAGGAAAACCCCTATGCTCGTATTGGAATCAGGCTTTTGAGGACACATGCCTGTAACCCATAGCAATGGATCCTATTATGGCCTAGGGTCCTGTCTGGTTCAATCTTCTTCTCTGGGGACATCCATCTATGGTATGAGTGGAGGTCGATTATCAGCTGGTGTCAGACACCCCTTGTTTGTTCCGGGTGACCCACACTATTGGGATGGCCTAAGGGTCGTTGGAGGTTTCTCCTAATTTGTACGATTTTGGACCATGGAATGGGCAGAATTCCCATGGATTGGTAGGCACAGTCCTAATGTGTGGCTCCAGGGGCCCAGCCTGGAGGGTGTGTGGCCCAAGACTTTGAGGACAGAAGTCTGAAAACACAAACTCAGCTTAGGTTTGGGGACGTAGGTATGGCAGGCCCGATCTACAAACCATGAGAAGAACTCTACAGGATATGAAGAAAGTGCGAGTCTGTGGCGATTGCTCAGGCTTGTCTCTGGATTTTGTATCAGTGATGGCCGTGGAATGTCTGGGAGGCCTCATGGGCCATGGACGAATCTTCCTCTCTGAGGATTTGGCCCGATTCCCAATTGCTTTTCGTCAATCTGTGGGATGGGAGGACTCATTTCAGTTTTGTTACCTCAGGTGTCCCACCAAAAGAGGAATTCCAAAGCAAAGCCGTGGGGAAGACTGAAGGGACAATCCGAACTACGGTTAAAAATTGGGGCCTAGGGGCATGGCAAGCCCAATATGCTATCTCTTCATCCAGCCACTGAGTGGCCTTACTTGAGGACTGGGCTCAGCCTGAGGGTCACAATGTGTGTTTGTGACCAATGTGGCCCGCGAGCATGGGCGGGGCCTCATGGGCCACACTGGTTTCAACGACACTGAACGTTGGACAACATGCCAACCACAAGGTTTCTTGCCATGGGGAAGGAGTTCTGATTTCTGCATCACCTTCAACATGGACAGTGATTGGAGATAAGGTCTAGGTTCTGAAACCTGAAAACCGAGGTTGGGAAGAGATGACGACCTAAGGCCATGGCGGCTCGATGTGCTCAGTGTGCGGCCAGCTGTCTGGGAGGGGCCAGGGGGTCCAGGCTCAGGCTGTGTCAGAAAGGGCATTAGTGCCCTGGTCAGCCTATGTATTTGGGGTACAGCCAAGGTCGGTGCAGGTTGATCCTCATTTGGGGTTACTGGGTAGCCCCAGAGGACCATGTTTTTTATCTGGAGGGCAGGCAGAGTGCTGCATTTTAGTTCTGGATTGCCAAACTGGAGGCCTTGTGGGCCAGTAGTCTGACGACAAAAGTCTGAGAACACAAGCTAGGCTTAGGTTTCTGGGTGAGGCCATGGCAGGCACAATCTACAAACCTGAATCGAGATCTCGTGCATCTGAAGTCAGGGCGAGGATCAGACGATCGCTCAGGTTGGAGTTTCAGTCCCTGATGGCCCCTTCATGAATGGGGGGGCATCACGAGGCCATGGGGGTTTTCCCATGATGGGAGTTGTGAGAAGCTCCAAACTGCAGAGAGTCTTCGGCAGGACAATTGAGACCTGTTGTTTGGCTCCAGGCCAATGATTCTGAGCAGGGTTCTAAGGATGGATGGCTGGGTAGCCCACCTCGCATTCCAATTGTCTCCTAGCAACAAGACAGTTTAGATCTCCTGGATCTGTGGGGAGCTACCGAGGATGCTGAGTTGAAATGCACACCCCTGGGGATGGGTCCGAATGTGCTTTTGTGTCTATGGAGACCTTGGAATGAAGCGGTGGCACTGGGGCCCTAAAGGGTTCTCCTAAACAGAGGCTTTGACACAGCTCCAACGTGCAAGTTTCCCATGAGTAGATGAGATGTTTTCTGATGGGTGAGACAAGAAACAGCTATATGCTGCTTTTGAAATCCAGGCCTCTGAGGAGAGATGCCTGGAAACCAAAGCAATGGATCTGATTAGTGCCTAGGGGCCTGTTCTTTCCTTTTTACCTCTGAAGACATCTGTCTATGGGTCTGAGTGCAGGTAGGGGCTCATTTGGGCTGAGATTGCCCCTGTTTTTCCTGGGAAGCCACCACTATTGAGATATATCAGGGACTTTGGAGGTTTATCCTATTAGAAGGGTTGTGGCCATTGGAATGGGCACACACAATTCCCTTGGAGAGGGCAAGTACAGTCCTCAGGTTTGGCTCCAGGGGCCTGAGCCTGTAGGTTGTGTAGTCCAGCCCTTTTTGGACAGTTGTCTGAAAACACAAACTCGGCTTATGTTTCAGGTCATAGGTATGGCAGGACTGATCTACAGACCATGAGGAGAACTTTTCGGGATTTGAAAGAAGGGCGAGTGTGAGGCTCCTGCTCAAGTTTTTGTCTCGGGATATCGTGTCACTCATGGTCGTGGAATTTCTGGGTGTCTTCATGGGAAATGGACGAGTCTTACTCTCTGGTGGTTTGGCCCCGTCCAAAGAGTTTGGGTTCATTCTGTGGGCTGGAAGAAGTCCGTTTTATTTTGTTGTTGTTGTTGTTGTTTTCTTTTTTAACCTCAGGTGTCCCACCAAATGAGGGATTTCAGAGTAGAGCCCTAGGAGGGGCGACTGGACAATCAGAAATCTGGTTAAAAATTGGGGCCTAGGGACATGTCAAGCCCATTATGACATCTAATGGTCCAGCCACTGAGAGGACTTACTAGAGGACAGGACTCATGCTGAGGGCCACAATGCGTGTGTATGCCCTCGTCGCACTCAAGAATGGGCGGGGCCTCAGGGTTTCTCCTACACTGATCGTTGGACAACGTGCCAACCACAAGGGTTCTTGCCATGGGTAAGGAGGAGTTCTGATTTCTGCATCAGACTCACCACTGGGCAGTGATTGGAGATAAGGTCTCGGTTCTGAAGCCTGAAAACTGAGGTAGGGAAGAGATGATGACCTAAGGCCATGGCGGGTTTTATGTGCTCAGTGTGCGTTCAGCTTTCTGGGTGTTGGTCAGGAGATCCGGGCTCAGGATGTGTTCGACAGTGCATTAGTGCCCAGGTTAGACTATATAATTTGGGTAAAGTCGAGTGCTGTGTAGGTTTACCCTCAATTAAGGTGCCTGGGCAGCTCATGAGGCAATCATTTTTTTTCTAGAGCCAGGCAGAGTGCTGCATGGTGGGTCCGGAATTGCCAAACTTGAGGGCTTTGGGGCCAGGAGTGTGAGGATGGAAGTCTGAGAAGACAAGCTAGACTTGGGTTTCAGGGCGAGGGCACGGCAGGTACCCCCTGCAGATCTGAACCAATATCTCATGCATCTGAAGTCAGGGCGAGGATCAGACGTTGGCTCAGGTGGGAGTTTCTGAGCATGACGGCCGCCTCATGAAGGGAGCGGAATCTCGAGACCATTGAGGTTTTCCCACGTTTGGAGTTGGGGGATGCCCCCTTCCAGGATTCCTTCTTCCGGACAATTGAGACCTGTTGGACAGCTCCAGGACATCCCATATGGAATGACTCCAGAGCACCGTTCGCGGATGGATGCCTGGGAAGCCCGCCTCGCATTCCAATTGTCTCCTAGCAACAAGACAGTTTAGATCTGATGGCTCTGCGGGAGCAACCTCGGTGGCTGAGTTGAAATGGACTTTCCTGAGGATGGGTCCTAATGTGTTTTTGTGTCCATGAGGGCCTTGGAATGGGGCGGTGGCACCGGCAACCTGAAGTACTTTCCTAAGCTTTGGACATGGCTCCCATGCACAGGTTTCCTTGTGGAGACGAGATGAGTTCTGATGGGTGCCTCAGGAAAACCCCTATGCTCGTATTGGAATCAGGCTTTTGAGGACACATGCCTGTAACCCATAGCAATGGATCCTATTATGGCCTAGGGTCCTGTCTGGTTCAATCTTCTTCTCTGGGGACATCCATCTATGGTATGAGTGGAGGTCGATTATCAGCTGGTGTCAGACACCCCTTGTTTGTTCCGGGTGACCCACACTATTGGGATGGCCTAAGTGTCGTTGGAGGATTCTCCTAATTTGTACGATTTTGGACCATGGAATGGGCAGAATTCCCATGGATTGGTAGGCACAGTCCTAATGTGTGGCTCCAGGGGCCCAGCCTGGAGGGTGTGTGGCCCAAGACTTTGAGGACAGAAGTCTGAAAACACAAACTCAGCTTAGGTTTGGGGACGTAGGTATGGCAGGCCCGATCTACAAACCATGAGAAGAACTCTACAGGATATGAAGAAAGTGCGAGTCTGTGGCGATTGCTCAGGCTTTTGTCTCTGGATTTTGTATCAGTGATGGCCGTGGAATGTCGGGGAGGCCTCATGGGCCATGGAGGAATCTTCCTCTCTGAGGATTTGGCCCGATTCCCAATTGATGTTCGTCAATATGTGGGATGGGAGGACTCATTTCAGTTTTGTTACCTCAGGTGTCCCACCAAAAGAGGAATTCCAAAGCAAAGCCGTGGGGAAGACTGAAGGGACAATCCGAACTATGGTTAAAAATTGGGGCCTAGGGGCATGGCAAGCCCAATATGCTATCTCTTCATCCAGCCACTGAGTGGCCTTACTTGAGGACTGGGCTCAGCCTGAGGGTCACAATGTGTGTTTGTGACCAATGTGGCCCGCGAGCATGGGCGGGGCCTCATGGGCCACACTGGTTTCAACGACACTGAACGTTGGACAACATGCCAACCACAAGGTTTCTTGCCATGGGGAAGGAGTTCTGATTTCTGCATCACCTTCAACATGGACAGTGATTGGAGATAAGATCTAGGTTCTGAAACCTGAAAACCGAGGTTGGGAAGAGATGACGACCTAAGGCCATGGCGGCTCGATGTGCTCAGTGTGCGGCCAGCTGTCTGGGAGGGGCCAGGGGGTCCAGGCTCAGGTTGTGTCTGAAAGGGCATTAGTGCCCTGGTCAGCCTATGTATTTGGGGTACAGCCAAGGTCGGTGCAGGTTGATCCTCATTTGTGGTTACTGGGTAGCCCCAGAGGACAATGTTTTTTATCTGGAGGGCAGCAGAGTGCTGCATTTTAGTTCTGGATTGCCAAACTGGAGGCCTTGTGGGCCAGTAGTCTGACGACAAAAGTCTGAGAACACAAGCTAGGCTTAGGTTTCTGGGTGAGGCCATGGCAGGCACAATCTACAGACCTGAATCGAGATCTCGTGCATCTGAAGTCAGGGCGAGGATCAGACGATCGCTCAGGTTGGAGTTTCAGTCCCTGATGTCCCCTTCATGAATGGGGGGGCATCACGAGGCCATGGGGGTTTTCCCATGATGGGAGTTGTGAGAAGCTCCAAACTGCAGAGAGTCTTCGGCAGGACAATTGAGACCTGTTGTTTGGCTCCAGACCAATGATTCTGAGCAGGGTTCTAAGGATGGATGGCTGGGTAGCCCACCTCGCATTCCAATTGTCTCCTAGCAACAAGACAGTTTAGATCTCCTGGATCTGTGGGGAGCTACCGAGGATGCTGAGTTGAAATGCACACCCCTGGGGATGGGTCCGAATGTGCTTTTGTGTCTATGGAGACCTTGGAATGAAGCAGTGGCACTGGGGCCCTAAAGGGTTCTCCTAAACAGAGGCTTAGACACAGCTCCAACGTGCAAGTTTCCCATGTGTAGATGAGATGTTTTCTGATGGGTGAGACAAGAAACAGCTATATGCTGCTTTTGAAATCCAGGCCTCTGAGGAGAGATGCCTGGAAACCAAAGCAATGGATCTGATTAGTGCCTAGGGGCCTGTTCTTTCCTTTTTACCTCTGAGGACATCTGTCTATGGGTCTGAGTGCAGGAAGGGGCTCATTTGGGCTCAGATTGCCCCTGTTTTTTCCTGGGAAGCTACCACTATTGAGATATATCAGGGACTTTGGAGGTTTATCCTATTAGAAGGGTTGTGGCCATTGGAATGGGCACACACAATTCCCTTGGAGAGGGCAAGTACAGTCCTCAGGTTTGGCTCCAGGGGCCTGAGCCTGTAGGTTGTGTAGTCCAGCCCTTTTTGGACAGTTGTCTGAAAACACAAACTCGGCTTATGTTTCAGGTCATAGGTATGGCAGGACTGATCTACAGACCATGAGGAGAACTTTTCGGGATTTGAAAGAAGGGCGAGTGTGAGGCTCCTGCTCAAGTTTTTGTTTCGGGATATCGTGTCACTCATGGTCGTGGAATTTCTGGGTGACTTCATGGGAAATGGACGAGTCTTACTCTCTGGTGGTTTGGCCCCGTCCAAAGAGTTTGGGTTCATTCTGTGGGCTGGAAGAAGTCCGTTTTATTTTGTTGTTGTTGTTGTTGTTGTTTTCTTTTTTAACCTCAGGTGTCCCACCAAATGAGGGATTTCAGAGTAGAGCCCTAGGAGGGGCGACTGGACAATCAGAAATCTGGTTAAAAATTGGGGCCTAGGGACATGTCAAGCCCATTATGACATCTAATGGTCCAGCCACTGAGAGGACTTACTAGAGGACAGGACTCATGCTGAGGGTCACAATGCGTGTGTATGCCCTCGTCGCACTCAAGAATGGGCGGGGCCTCAGGGTTTCTCCTACACTGATCGTTGGACAACGTGCCAACCACAAGGGTTCTTGCCATGGGTAAGGAGGAGTTCTGATTTCTGCATCAGACTCACCCCTGGGCAGTGATTGGAGGTAAGGTCTCGGTTCTGAAGCCTGAAAACTGAGGTAGGGAAGAGATGATGACCTAAGGCCATGGCGGGTTTTATGTGCTCAGTGTGCGGTCAGCTTTCTGGGTGTTGGTCAGGAGGTCCGGGCTCAGGATGTGTTCGACAGTGCATTAGTGCCCAGGTTAGACTATATAATTTGGGTAAAGTCGAGTGCTGTGTAGGTTTACCCTCATTTAAGGTGCCTGGGCAGCTCATGAGGCAATCATTTTTTTTCTAGAGGGCAGGCAGAGTGCTGCATTGTGGGTCCGGAATTGCCAAACTTGAGGGCTTTGGGGCCAGGAGTGTGAGGATGGAAGTCTGAGAAGACAAGCTAGACTTGGGTTTCAGGGCGAGGGCACGGCAGGTACCCCCTGCAGATCTGAACCAATATCTCATGCATCTGAAGTCAGGGCGAGGATCAGACGTTGGCTCAGGTGGGAGTTTCTGAGCATGACGGCCGCCTCATGAAGGGAGCAGAATCTCGAGACCATTGAGGTTTTCCCACGTTGGGAGTTGTGGGATGCCCCCTTCCAGGATTCCTTCTACCGGACAATTGAGACCTGTTGGACAGCTCCAGGACATCCCATATGGAATGACTCCAGACTACCGTTTGCGGATGTATGCCTGGGAAGCCCGCCTCGCATTCCAATTTTCTCCTAGCAACAAGACAGTTTAGATCTGATGGCTCTGCGGGAGCAACCTCGGTGGCTGAGTTGAAATAGACTTTCCCATGATGTGTCCTAATGTGTTTTTGTGTCCATGAGGGCCTTGGAATGGGGCGGTGGCACCGGCAACCTGAAGTACTTTCCTAAGCTTTGGACATGTCTCCCATGCACAGGTTTCCTTGTGGAGACGAGATGAGTTCTGATGGGTGCCTCAGGAAAACCCCTATGCTCGTATTGGAATCAGGCTTTTGAGGACACATGCCTGTAACCCATAGCAATGGATCCTATTATGGCCTAGGGTCCTGTCTGGTTCAATCTTCTTCTCTGGGGACATCCATCTATGGTATGAGTGGAGGTCGATTATCAGCTGGTGTCAGACACCCCTTGTTTGTTCCGGGTGACCCACACTATTGGGATGGCCTAAGGGTCGTTGGAGGTTTCTCCTAATTTGTACGATTTTGGACCATGGAATGGGCAGAATTCCCATGGATTGGTAGGCACAGTCCTAATGTGTGGCTCCAGGGGCCCAGCCTGGAGGGTGTGTGGCCCAAGACTTTGAGGACAGAAGTCTGAAAACACAAACTCAGCTTAGGTTTGGGGACGTAGGTATGGCAGGCCCGATCTACAAACCATGAGAAGAACTCTACAGGATATGAAGAAAGTGCGAGTCTGTGGCGATTGCTCAGGCTTTTGTCTCTGGATTTTGTATCAGTGATGGCCGTGGAATGTCTGGGAGGCCTCATGGGCCATGGACGAATCTTCCTCTCTGAGGATTTGGCCCGATTCCCAATTGCTTTTCGTCAATCTGTGGGATGGGAGGACTCATTTCAGTTTTGTTACCTCAGGTGTCCCACCAAAAGAGGAATTCCAAAGCAAAGCCGTGGGGAAGACTGAAGGGACAATCCGAACTATGGTTAAAAATTGGGGCCTAGGGGCATGGCAAGCCCAATATGCTATCTCTTCATCCAGCCACTGAGTGGCCTTACTTGAGGACTGGGCTCAGCCTGAGGGTCACAATGTGTGTTTGTGACCAATGTGGCCCGCGAGCATGGGCGGGGCCTCATGGGCCACACTGGTTTCAACGACACTGAACGTTGGACAACATGCCAACCACAAGGTTTCTTGCCATGGGGAAGGAGTTCTGATTTCTGCATCACCTTCAACATGGACAGTGATTGGAGATAAGGTCTAGGTTCTGAAACCTGAAAACCGAGGTTGGGAAGAGATGACGACCTAAGGCCATGGCGGCTCGATGTGCTCAGTGTGCGGCCAGCTGTCTGGGAGGGGCCAGGGGGTCCAGGCTCAGGCTGTGTCAGAAAGGGCATTAGTGCCCTGGTCAGCCTATGTATTTGGGGTACAGCCAAGGTCGGTGCAGGTTGATCCTCATTTGGGGTTACTGGGTAGCCCCAGAGGACAATGTTTTTTATCTGGAGGGCAGGCAGAGTGCTGCATTTTAGTTCTGGATTGCCAAACTGGAGGCCTTGTGGGCCAGTAGTCTGACGACAAAAGTCTGAGAACACAAGCTAGGCTTAGGTTTCTGGGTGAGGCCATGGCAGGCACAATCTACAGACCTGAATCGAGATCTCGTGCATCTGAAGTCAGGGCGAGGATCAGACGATCGCTCAGGTTGGAGTTTCTGTCCCTGATGGCCCCTTCATGAATGGGGGGGCATCACGAGGCCATGGGGGTTTTCCCATGATGGGAGTTGTGAGAAGCTCCAAACTGCAGAGAGTCTTCAGCAAGACAATTGAGACCTGTTGTTTGGCTCCAGGCCAATGATTCTGAGCAGGGTTCTAAGGATGGATGGCTGGGTAGCCCACCTCGCATTCCAATTGTCTCCTAGCAACAAGAAAGTTTAGATCTCCTGGATCTGTGGGGAGCTACCGAGGATGCTGAGTTGAAATGCACACCCCTGGGGATGGGTCCGAATGTGCTTTTGTGTCTATGGAGACCTTGGAATGAAGCGGTGGCACTGGGGCCCTAAAGGGTTCTCCTAAACAGAGGCTTTGACACAGCTCCAACGTGCAAGTTTCCCATGTGTAGATGAGATGTTTTCTGATGGGTGAGACAAGAAACAGCTATATGCTGCTTTTGAAATCCAGGCCTCTGAGGAGAGATGCCTGGAAACCAAAGCAATGGATCTGATTAGTGCCTAGGGGCCTGTTCTTTCCTTTTTACCTCTGAGGACATCTGTCTATGGGTCTGAGTGCAGGTAGGGGCTCATTTGGGCTCAGATTGCCCCTGTTTTTCCTGGGAAGCTACCACTATTGAGATATATCAGGGACTTTGGAGGTTTATCCTATGAGAAGGGTTGTGGCCATTGGAATGGGCACACACAATTCCCTTGGAGAGGGCAAGTACAGTCCTCAGGTTTGGCTCCAGGGGCCTGAGCCTGTAGGTTGTGTAGTCCAGCCCTTTTTGGACAGTTGTCTGAAAACACAAACTCGGCTTATGTTTCAGGTCATAGGTATGGCAGGACTGATCTACAGACCATGAGGAGAACTTTTCGGGATTTGAAAGAAGGGCGAGTGTGAGGCTCCTGCTCAAGTTTTTGTCTCGGGATATCGTGTCACTCATGGTCGTGGAATTTCTGGGTGACTTCATGGGAAATGGACGAGTCTTACTCTCTGGTGGTTTGGCCCCGTCCAAAGAGTTTGGGTTCATTCTAAGACCTCCCTTGTAACAAACCAGTTTTGGGACACATCTGTAAGAGATTCCAAGTCAACTCAAGGCCTTGGTACTTGGCACCAGAACCACCAAAACGAACCTGTCATGTTCCTCAGCTGCAATGGTCATTGGACGTGTGCTTTCCAGTCATCCATGCGGGAGGGCTCTGCTACGCAAACTTCCACTTGAGGGACCCTGGAGGAAAAAAAAAACAGACTCCTCCTGTCCATTAGAAGGAAACCTTGTTGTTTGGAGCATCTCACAATCTTAAGCGTTGGTAATCCTCCATTGCCTCCTGAAGCCACCCCTCCATTAGTCGTCATCCTAGACACAAACTCCAGTGTGAGCAAATATCTGACATCTGCCCTTACTCAGGTGCTGGATATCTCGTATAAGCTGCTGCACATTGAAACTGACTTCCGCTTGGCACTCAATTTAAGCATAGCTGGTGTTTACAATTGCATTCTCACCCTATTTGTCCCCAAACCCTCTTGATAGGGAATTCTGGATCCATAAGGCAGCATTCTGCCTGCCCCACAGAAAGAAGTGCTTCGTGAGTCTGGCCAGAAACCCTATATGAGGATCAATTTACTCGGCCCTGGAGAGAACCCCAATATATAGACTTCTCTGGCCACTAGTGCTGTGTCTGACACAGCCTGAGCCCAGACCTCGTGTCAGCCACCCAGAGAGCGGGGCCCATATCCAGCATGTGAGAACGGCCATTGCCCAAATCTGTCATCTCTATGCATCCTTGGTATTCAGGCATCTGTCCCCAGACCTTTGCTGTAATCCCTGCCTATGGGGGAACATGAAGCACAATAGATATTTCCTCCTTCCCCATGGCTGGAAACCTGGCCATTGGAATGTGTGTCCATCCCTCAGTGTGGGAGCCAGAAAATGGACAATGGGACCACGCCCACTCCTGAGGGCCACCCTGGGCACAAACAGGCATTGTAATGCTCAGCTTGAGCATGCTTCCAAACAAGCCCTCTCAGTTGCACAACCAAGATCCTGCATTGCAGGCCTGGTCTGCCCATAAGCCCAAATCCCAACCCTTGGTGGGATTTTCCAGGCGCCTAGACCCAGAGCCCATCTCTGGAATCTCTGTTTTGGGGCACACCTAAGATCGAAAATAGCAGTCTTCCCATACCAAAAAGTCATCAAAATATTGGGAGCCGCCTGTATCCTTAGAGGAAAAATCTCCCATTGACCCATGAGGCCACAGTTACATTCTGACGTCACCCTAGACACACAATCCAGATATAAAAGCCTGTGCTTCCGCCTTCGGGTCATTCCAGTTACTGTTCCTGACGAGTAGCCTTCCAGGTCTACACATTGCCCTGCGATAACCTAGCCACTAAACCTAAGCCAAGTTTGTGTTTGCAGACTTCCCTCCCAGAACCATGGCTCACATGCCCTCCACGGTGGAGTCTCTGGAGCCACACCACAGGACTGTGCTTGCCATCCCCATGGAAATTGTGCATGTCAGTTAACCAAACCCTCCAGAGTTGGTTGAAACATTCAAGGCCCCTGTGGCCACCCCAATATTGGAGGTTACTCTGGACATAAGTGCACAGTCTGAAACTCCCTGATCACCTACATCCTGGCAGACACCCAAGTCAACTGTCCTAAGTCTGAATATTGAACCTCTCATGCCCCTGGGACTCATTGGAACCCTAGATTAGGTTGTCGGGCATCTGTCTTCAGAGGCCTGTTCTTGAATAGGAACTTATGATACGGCATGTGGTCCCTGAGCCACAAAACACTACATCTCCTGTCCCCAGAAGGTAATCGTGCTCTTCGACCTGTGTTAAACCCTCAGGGTAGGAGAAACCTGCAGGCACCTTAGCCACCAACACATTCTAAGATCTACCTGGTAAAAAAAAACCAGCATTGTAACCCATCTTCAAGAGATTCCATGTCAACTCAAGACCTTGGTGCTTCGCCCCAGAAGCACCGTAAAGAACCTGCATGTTCCTCAGCTGCATTGGTCAATGGAGGTGTGCTTTCCAGGCATCCATGTAGAAGGGCTCTGCTACCCATACTTTTCACATGGGGGGCCCTGCAGAAAACATACCAGACTCTAACTGTCCAGTAGAAAAAACAACCTTGCTGTTTGGAGCATCTCACATGCATCAGCCTCTTGATGCCACTTCTCCTTTCGGTCATCAGAGACACAAACTCCAGTGTGCGTAAACATCTGAAATCCACCTTTACTCAGGTGCTGGATATTTCATTTGTTGGCCACGATAGATGCAAACTCTATCATGAGCAGACATCTGACCCTCGCCTGTACTCAGATGCTGGAGATCTCGAAAAAAATCACTGCACATTGGAATGGCCATGTTCTCGGCACTGAGATTAAGCATAGATTGTGTTTTCTGCCTTCTGTTCTCACACTCCTCGCCTTCAAGTCCCCCATATTGGGAATTTGGGAGCCACAATGCAGCCTTCTGCCTGCCCACCAGAAAAAAGAGGTGCCCTATGGGTCTGTGTGAAACTCCATATAAGGTTCCACCAGCATAGCCCTCTATAGCACCACAATATCATAGGCCACCTTGTGAACTAATGCTCTGTCTGACACAGCTCGAGCCCCGACCTCCTGGTAGCCACCTAGATAGCGGGAACCATATCTGGCAGGTGTGACCTGCCTTGACCTGAGTCCTTCATCTCAAACCAACCTGGTTATTCACGTACCAGTCCCAGAACATAGCTCAAATTACTGTGCATGGGGGAATCTGAAGCACAAAAGAGTACTTCTCCTTCCTCATAGAAGGAAAATTAAATGTTGATATGGTGGTCCAACCCTCATATTGGGATCCAGGTGCATGGAACAAGAGCCAATGCCCACTCAGGATGGGCATCTGGGCACAAACAGGCATTGTGACCCTTACCCTGAGACCCATTTCAAACAAGTCTCCATGGGAGCTGAACCAAAGCCCCACAGAGCCAGGCAGTCAAGCCTCTAGGCCCAAATACTAAGCCTTTGTAGGGTTATCCAGGCACAGGGACCTATAACCCATCTCTGGAATCCCTGTGTTGACGGAAACCCTGAAACAGTAAACCACGCTCTCTCCTTCCCAGTGAGACACCAAACTCTTGGGTGCTGGGCAGAATCCCCAGAGAGGTAGAATATTCCATGGACACATGAGGACACCCCACCATTCCAAGGCCATCCCAGACACAATCCAGACAGAAAAGCCTTTGCTCCTGCCTCCCAGCCACACGAATTTCAAATCCTGAGGAGCTGCCCTCAGCGTCTGCAGATCGGGGCTGCCATCACCTCCCTCCTAATTGATACACAATTTTGTGTCTGAAGACTTTGGTCCCAGAGCCCTTAACCACATTCCCTGCAGGATGGGGCTGACAGAACCACACTACATCACTGGGCCTGATCTCTGGATGAAATTCTGCCGTCTCAGTTGCACAAACCCTCCAGATTGGGAAAACCCTGCAAGGCCCCTGAGCCCACCCCAATTTCATAGGCCACTCTGGAAAAAATGCACAGTCTGACACAGCCTGAGCATCTACCTCCAGGAAGACTCACAGGTCAAAGTCCCTAAGTCCGAAGGTTGAGGATGACATGCCCCTACAACCTCATAAGAACCCTAGCCTAGATATTCAGGCCTCTGTGCCCAGAGGCCTGGTCTTGAAATCCAACATATGATCCGACATGTGGTCCCTGAGCCATACAAGAGAACCCCTCCTGTCCCGAGAAGGGAACCTGGCTCCTGGGAACTGGGTCTAACCCTCAGGTAGGAAAATCCTGCATGGCCACAGACCCACAACCACATTCTTTTTTTTATATATAGATTTTATTTATTTATTTGACAGACAGAGATCACAAGTAGGCATAGAGGAAGGCAGAGAGAGAGAGAGAGAGGAAGGAGCAGGCTCCCTGCTGAGCAGAGAGCCCGATGCGGGACTCAATCCCAGGACCCTGAGATCATGACCTGAGCCGAAGGCAGCGGCTTAGCCCATTGAGCCACCCAGGCACCCTCACCACCACATTCTAAGGTCTCCCTGGACACCAAGCAGCATTGTGACTCATTAGACTGAGAACATCCGTCAACTTAGATCACTTGGAAATTTGAACAAAAACCAGCAGATCAAGCCTGCAATGTTCCTCAGCTGCAATGGTCATGCAAGGAAGACTTCCCAGGCCCCCATTCAGAGACCTCTGCTGTCGAATCTTTCTATATGGGGGACCCTGGAGCCTTGTAAGCGGACTTCCCCTGTCCCACAGTAGGACACCTTGCTGTTTGGAGCAGCTCACAAGGTCCTGCTTGGGAAAATCTCCAAGAATTCTTGAGGCCACCCCACAATTCGTTGACCATCATGGATGCAAACCCAGCGTGAGCAGACATCTGACCCTCGCCCATACTCAGGTGCTGGAAATCTCGAAACAACAACTGCACAATGGAATGGTCCTGTGGTCGGCACTGAGCTTATTCGTGGCTTGTGTTTTCAGACTTCTGTCTTCACACTCCTCGCCTACAAGCCCTCCATATTGGGAATTCTGAAGCCACAGTGCAGCTTTCTGCCTGCCCACCAGAAAGAAGAAGTGCCCTATGGGTCTTCGCAGAAACCCACATGAGGATCCTCCTGCACGGCCCTCAATGGCACCCCAATATAATAGACCGACCTCTGCATAAATTGTCTTTCTGACATCGCCTGATCCCCGACCTCCTGTCAGCCACCCAGATAGTGGGCCCCATATCCTCCAGGTGGGTCCAACCTTGGCCCGAGGCCATCATCTTGAAGCAACCTGGATATTCAGGTACCTGTCCCAGACTTAGCTCAAATTCCTGCCCATAGGGGACTCGGAAGCACAAAAGAGTGCTCCTCCTTCCCCATGGCCAGAAAACTGAATGTTGAGATGGCTGTACAACCCTGAGTGGGAACCAGGTGCATGGTCCATGAGACCACGCCTACACAGGATGGGCAGCAGGGCACAAACAGGCATTGTGACCCTCAGAATGAGACCCCTTTCCAAAGATCCCCCTTGGGATCTGGACCAGGAACCCAAATCGAAGCTTTGGTTAAGTTTTCCCAGTGTCTGGACCCAGAACCCATCTCTGGAATCCCTGTTTGGACAGGATCCCAGAGATGGAATACAGTCTTTTCCTCTTCCCCAGAAAGAAAACAAACTCTTGGGTGCCAAGCAGAATCACCAGAGTGGAAGAATATCCCATGGACACATGAGGTCACCCCTCCATTTAGTGGCCATCCTAGACACAAAATCCAGAGAGAAAAGCCTGTGCTCCTCCCTCCCAGCCACCTGAATTTCAAATCCCGAGGAGCTTCCCTCAGGGTCTTCAGATTCGGACTGCCAACACCTCACTCCTATCTCTTATCCGAGGTTGTGTCTAAAGTCTTTGGTCCCAAAGTCCTGACACACATGACCTCCAGGATGGGGCCTCGAGAAACACATGACATCACTGGCCCTGCTCTCCTGAGGAAACCCTGCCCATCTCAGTTTCCCAAAATGTCCAGATTAGGAGAAAACTGCAAGGCCCCTGACTGCACCCCAATATCATAGGCCACTCTGGAAAAAGTGCACAGCCTGACACAGCCTCAGCACCTACCTCCAGGATGACATGCAGGCCAATGGCACTTAGTCCGAAGATTGAAACTTCCATGGCCCTAAAACCTCATCAGAACCCTAGCTTATGTTTTGAGGTCTCTCTCCCTAGAGGTCTGTTCTGGAAATTCAAGCATATGGTCCAACCTGTGGTCCGTGAGCCATACAAGAGCACACCTCCTGTCCCAAGAAGGAAACCTGGCTCCTGGGTACTGGGTCTAATCCTAAGGATAGAGAATCCTCAATGGTCAGAGAGCCGCCACCACATTCTAAGGTCTCCCTGGACACCAAGCAGCATTGGGACCTGTTAGACTGAGAACTTCCATCAACGCAAATCACTTGGAACTTGGAATCAGTGTCATTGGTTCAAGCTTACCCTGTTCCTCAGCTGCAATGGTAACACGAGATTGGCTTCCCAGGCCTCCATTCAGAGAGCATTGCTATCGAATCTTCCATATGGGGGACCCTGGAGCCCTGTAAGAAGACTTCTGCTGTCCCTTAGTAGGACACCTTGATGTTTGGAGCAGCTCACAAGCTCCAGCTTGGAAAAACCTCCAAGAATTCTTGAGGCCTCCCCACCATTTGTTGGCCATCATGGATACAAACTCCAGCGTGAGCAGACATCTTCCCCTCGCCCAGGTGCTGAAGATCTCGAAACAACTGCTGTACATTGGAATAGACATGTGCTCGGCACTGAGCGTAACCGTAGCTTATGTTTTCATACTTCTGTCCTCACACTCCTCGCCTGCAAACCCTCCAACTTGGATATTCTGGAGCCGTAATGCAGCCATCTGCCTGCTCACCAGATAGAAGAAGTGAAGAAAGGGTCTGTGCAAAAATCCCCCATGAGGATCCAGTTGCACAGCTCTCAAAAGCACCCCAATATCATAGGCCGAACTCTCCACGAATGTTCTGTCTGACACAGCTCGAGCCCGAGCTCCTGACAGCCACCCAGAAAGCAGGCCTCATTTTCTGCAGGTGGGTCCTGCCTTGGCCCGAGGACCTCATCTCAAAGTGAACTGGGTATTCAGGCACCTCTCCCAGAACTTAGCTCAAATTCCTGCCCATGGGGGAACCTGAAGCATAAAAAAGTACCCCTCCTTCCCCATGGCAGGAAAACTGAATGTTGAGATGGCAGTCCAACCCTCAGAGTGGGAGCCAAGTGCATAGCCCATGAGGTCACACCCACTCAGCATGGGCATCTGGGCAAAAACAGGCATTGTGACCC
This sequence comes from Mustela nivalis, assembly GCF_964662115.1. Taxonomy (NCBI): domain Eukaryota; kingdom Metazoa; phylum Chordata; class Mammalia; order Carnivora; family Mustelidae; genus Mustela; species Mustela nivalis. Next base: position 192,058 of record NW_028135997.1, on the reverse strand, counting down.
TCAGAATGAGACCCATTTCCAACAAGAACACTCGGGAGCTGTACCAGGAAAACATAGAGCAGGACCCTAGGCCCAAATCCTAAGCCTTGTTGCGGTGATCCAGGCTCCAGAACCCAGGGCCCATCTCTGGAATGGCTGTTTGGACGGGATCCCTGACTCATAAACCTGAGCTCCTCCCATCCCCCAGAAATACACCAAACTCTTGGGTGCCGAGCAGAATTCCCAGAGAGGTAGAATCTCACATGGACCCATGAGGCCACCCCTCCATTTCGTGGCCATCATAGACAAACAAGTCAGACAGAAAAGACTGTGCTCCTGCCTCACAGCCGTCCGAATTTCATATCTGGAGATGCTTCGCTCAGGGTCTGCAGATTGGGTCTGCCATCACCTCGAGCTTAACTCTTACCCGAGTTTGTGTCTGAAGACTTTGGACCCAGAGTCCTGACCCATATGCCCTCCAGGATGGGGCCTCCAGGAACACACAACAGCACTGGGCCAGCTCTCCCAAGGAATGTCAGCCTGTCTCAGTTTCCCAACCCACCAGATTAAGAGAAAATTGCAAGGCGCCTAATACCACCCCAATTCCATAGGAAGCTCCAGAAAAAATGCATAGTCTGACACAGCCTCAGAATATACCTTCAGGAAGACACCCAGGTCAATGGGAAGGGATGAAATGGCCTAACCCATGGCAGGTTCGATGTGCTGGGTGTGAAGCCAACTGTCTCAATGTCTCTCACAAGGTCTGGGCTCAGGCTATGTAAGACAGAGCATAGTGTTTAGGGTAGCCTATGCAATTGGGGTGTTGCCGAGGACTGAGCAGGTGGATTTTCATTTGGGGTTTCTGAGCAATGCCATAGACAATGTTTTTCTTTGGGGGGCAGGCAGAGTGCTTCGTTCTGGAACCAGAATTCCGAATCATGAGGGCTTTTGGGCCAGGAGTGCTAGGGTAGAGTCTGAAAACAAAACATAGGGTGAGGTGGGGAGCAGGCCCACTCTGCAAAGGCTGAAAGGATATCTCATGCATCTGAAGTCAGGCTGAGGATCAGACATTGCCTGAGGTTGGATTGTGCCTTTGATGGCACCTTCATGAAGCAGGTGCCTCATGAGGCCAACGAAGTTTTCCCACGCTGAGTTTGGAGGTTGCCACAAACCACAAGGTTTCCTTTTGCGAGACAGTCGAGTCCTGTTGAATGGCTCCAGTACATACCATACGGAAGGACTGAAGAGGAGGGTTCAAAGGATGGATCCCTGAACAACATGCCTCGCATTCCCTTTGGCCATTAATGACAAGATATGTTTGTTCTGCTGGCTCTGGGGCAAGCTAACCAGTGGGCTGAGTTGAAATGGCCTCTCCTGAGGATGCGTCATAATGTGTGTTTCTGTCCATGGAGACCTTGGAATGTGATGGTTGTACTGTGGCCCTGCGGAATTCTCCGACCAGAAGGGTTTGATACAGATCCAGTAAGAAAGCACTCCATGTGGAGACGAGAGAGGTTTGGTTTGGAGCCTCAGAAAAACCTAATATGCTGGTATAAGAAACCAGTCCTCTGAGGACAGACACATGAAAACTAAAGCTAAGGTTCATATTAGGGCCTAAGGGCCTGTCCATTTCAATCTTCTGTCTCTGGGGACACTGTCTGAGAGTCTAAGTGGTGATAATGGCTCAGCTGGTGTCAGAGTGCCCCTTTTAGTCCAGGGCAGCCTACACTATCAGGATGGCCTCAGGGGCCTTGGAACTTTTCCCTAACCTGTAGGGTTGTGGTCAATGGATTGGGCACACTTTCCTTGGAGATGGCAGGCACAATCTTTCACTGTGGCTCCAGATGCCCTAGCCTGGAGGGTGTGTGGGTCCAGGCTGTGGCACATAAGTCTGAAAACAAAAACTCAGCTTATGAGTGGCGCCGAGGGTATGGCAGGCCGGATGTACAGATAGAGAGTGAGCTCCTTGGCTTGTGAATCAAGGGCGAGATTCCTTCAGTCTTTTGTCTCTGGATGCGTCCAGGATAGCCGTGGATTGTAGGGGGTGGCCTCAGTGACTGTGGACGAGTAACCTCTCTGGGGATTTGTCCCAGCTAACAGGAGTTTGGGGTCATTTTGTGGGAAGGGTGGAGTCCTGTTGTCTGGCTCATGTGTCTCTCCAAGAAAGTGATTCCAGAGCAGAGCCCCAAGAACAGGGGGGAGACTGGAAAACTCAAACAGTGGTGAGGATTGGGTGTATAGGGGCTTGGCACGCCCCACATGAGGGCTCTTGGTCAAGGCCCTGACAGGCCTTTCTTTGATATTGGGCTCATGCTGAGGGTCACAGAGTGAATTTGTGCCCAAGGCATCACTCAAATTTGGGCGTGGTTTTAGGGGAAATGAAGGTTTCTCCCACCCTGAAGGTGTGACTCCATGCCAAGAGCAAGCCTTACAGCCATGGGGAAAAAGGAGTTCTGATTTCTGCTTCAGATGCCCAACTGTGTAGGGAATTGATATAATATCTGGGTTTAGATATCGGAAAACCAAGGTTAGGAAGAGATAACGGCATAAGACCATGGCGTGTCAGAAGTGCTAGGTGTGTGGCCAGCTGTCTCCTTGACTGTCTGGACGACTGGCATCAGGCTGTGAAAGGCAGAGCATTAGTGCCCAGAGCAGCCGATCAAATCTGAGTGCCGTCGAGGCAAGAGCAGGTTGATCCTTATCTGGGTTTTATGGAAAGCCCCACAAGGAAACGTTTTCTACCGGTGGGCAGTAACTGGGCAGGCTTGTGGTTCTGCAATTCCTACTCTGGAGGGATTGTTTGCCAGGAGTGTGAGGAAGGAAGTCTGAAAACACAAGCTAGCGTGAGGTTTGGGACCGAGGGCACGGCAGGCCACTCTGCAGAGGCTGAATCAAGATCTCCTGCATTGCGGTCATGTCTACTATGAGACGTGCTTCAAGCTAGAGTTTTTGACCATGATGGCCTCTCCCTGAAGGATATGGGTGGCTTCATGAGGCCCGGCAGGTTTGACGTTTTCTCCTACACTGAAGGTTTGACTCACGGCCAGCAGCAAGGTTTCTTGCCATGGGGAAGGAGGGGTTCTGACTTGTGCATCAGGTTCCCCCCTGTGCAGGGATTGGAGATAAGGTCTAGGTTCCGATGACTGAAAACCCAGGTTGGGAATGGATGGTGGCCTAAGGCAGTGGCGGGTCCAATGTGCTGGGTGTGCAGCCAGCTGTGTCGGTGTCTGTTGGAAGGTCTGGGCTCAGGCTTTTGCGACAGAGCATCAGTGTTTATGGTAGCCTATGCAATTGGGGTGTTGCCGAGGGCCAAGCAGTTTGATCCTCATTTGGGGTTTCTGTGCAGCACCATAGACAATGTTTTTCTCCTGGGAGGCAGGCAGAGTGATTCATTGTGGCCACAGAATTCCCAGTAGGGAGGGTTTGTGGGCCAGGAGTGTGAGGACGGAAGTCTGAAAACACAAGCTAGTGTGAGGATTGGAGCCAAGGGCAGAACAGGCCCACTCTGCAGAGGCTGAATCAAAATCTCCTGCATCTGAAGTCAGGCTGAGGATCAGACGTTGGCTGAGGCTGGAGTATGTGTCCATGATGGCACCTTCATGAAGCGGGGGCCTCATGAGGCCAAGGAAGTTTTCCCACGCTGAGTTTGGAGGTTGGCCCAAACCACAAGATTTCCTTCTGCGGGACATTCGAGTCCTGTTGCATGGCTCCAGGACATACCATATGGAAGGACTGGAGAGCAGGGTTCGAAGGATGGATCACTGTACAGCATGCCTCGCATTCCCCTTGGCCATAAGCAACAAGATATGTTAGATCTGCTGCCTCTGGGGCACGCTACCCAGGGGGCTATGTTGAAAAAGCCTCTCCTGAGGATGCGTCATAATGTGCGTTTGGGTCCATGGAGACCTTGGAATGTGCTGGTTGTTCAGTGGCCCTGCGGAACTCTCCTACCTGAAGTTTTTGATACATCCCCAGTAAGAAAGCTCCCCATGTGGAGACGAGAGAGGTTTGGTTTGGTGCCTCAGAAAAGCCCCGTGTGCTGGTCTACGAAAACAGTCCTCTGAGGACGGACACATGGAAACCAAAGCTAAGGTTCAGATTAGGGCCTGGGGGCCTGTCCATTTCAACCTTCTGTCTCTGGGGACACTGTCTGAGAGTCTAAGTGGAGATAGTTGCTCCGCTGGTGTCAGAGAGCCCCTCTTAGTCCAGGGTGGCCTACCTATTGATGGCCTCAGGGGCCTTGGAGCTTTTCCCTAAACTGTAGGTTTGTGGTCAATGGATTGGACACACTTTCCTTAGAGAGGGCCGGCACAATCTTTCGCTGTGGCTCCAGAGGCCCTAGCCTGGAGGTTGTGTGGGTCCATGCTGTGGGCACAGAAGTCTGAAAACACAAACTCAGCTTAAGAGTGGCGCCTAGGGTATGGCAGGCCTGATGTACAGCCCGAGAGGGAGCTCCTGGGCCTCTGAAACAAGGGCGAGTGGGAGGCGTTCCTTCAGGCTTTTGTCTCTGGATATTGTGTTCGGGATAGCCGTGGATTGGAGGGGTGGCCTTAGGGACTGTGGAGAGGTATCCCTCCCTTGGGATTTGTCCCAGCTCCCAAGAGTTTGGGGTCATTTTGTGGGAAGGGTGGAGTCGTGTTGTCTGGCTCATGGGTCTCTCCAAGAAAGGGATTCATGAGCAGAGCCACAGGTACAGGTGGGGCGACTGGAAAACTCAAACCCTGGTGAGGATTGGGTGCATAGGGGCTTGGCAACCCCCATATGTGGGCTCTTGGTCCAGGCCCTGACAGGCCTTTCTTTGACATGGGGCTCATGCTGAGGGTCACAGTGTGAATTTGTGCCCAAGCAGCACTCAAGTTTGGGCGTGGCATCAGGGGCCATGAAGGTTTCTCCCACCCTGAAGGTGTGACTCCATGCCAAGAGCAAGCTTGACAGCCATGGGGAAGGAGGAGTTCTGTTTTGTGCTTGCTATACCCAGCTGTGTGGAGAATTGATATAATGTCTAGGTTCAGATATCTGAAAACCAAGGTTAGGATGAGGTGACGGCATAAGACCATGGCGTGTCCGAAGTGCTGGGTGTGCAGCCAGCTGTCTCCTTGTCTGTCTGGACGTCTGGCTTCAGGCTGTGTCAGGCAGAGCATGAGTGCCCAGAGCAGCCTATCCAGTTCGGGTACCGTCGAGGCCCGAGCAGGTTGATCCTCATCTGGGTTTTCTGGAGAGCCCCACAGGGAAACGTTTTTCTTCCGTTGGGCAGACACTGGGCTGGGTTTTGGTTCCGGAGTTCCTAGTCCGGAGGGCTTGTTTGCCAGGAGTGTGAGGAAGGAAGTCGGAAAACACAAGCTAGCGTGAGGTTTGGGACCGAGGGCACGGCAGGCCCACTCTGCAGAGGCTGAATCGAGATCTCCTGCACTGAGGTCATGTCAACTATGAGACGTGCCTCAGGCTAGAGTTCTTGTCCAGCATGGCCTCTTCCTGAAGGGTGTGGGGGCTTCATGAGGCCAGAAAGTTTTGCCTACGATGGGATTTGTGAACTGCTCCAAAACTGAAGTTTACCTTCTGCACGACAGTCGAGTCCTATTGGATGGTTCCAAGAGGCCCCATATGGAAAGACTCGAGAGCAGGTGTCTAAGCATGGATGCCTGGGAACGCCACCTCATATTCCCACTCTTTAGTCAGGACAAGGCAGGCTCAATCTGCGGGCTCCTGGGTGAGCTACTCAGAGGGGAGAGTTGAAATGGACTCTCCTGAAGATGAGTCCTACTGTGGCTTGGTGGCCTGGGAGACCTTGGAATGTGGAGGTGGCTCAGGGACTCTGCAGGATTCTCCAACATGAGGTGTTTGACACGGCTCCAACAAGGAAACTTCCCATGTGGAGACGAGAGGAGTTCTGTTCCGTGCCTCAGGAAAGCCCCATACCCTGTTCTTCGAACCAAAGCCTCTGAGGAGTGACACCTGGAAACCAAAGCAAGAGTTGAGACTACGGCCTAAAGGCCTGTCCGGCTCAACCTTCTATCTCTGCTGACATCTCTGTGCATGCATTCATGGATGTAGCTGCTCAGCTTGTGTCCGAATGCCCCTGTGAGTCCAGTGAGGCTCCCAGTAGTGGGATGTCCTCGGAGGCCTTGAGGTTTCTCATATTCTGGAGGTGTGTGGCCAAAGGAATGGACACAGTTTCCCAGGAGAGAGCAGGCACGGTCCTGTGGTAATGCTCCAGAGGACCCAGCCTAGAGGCTGTGTTTGCCAGGGCTGTGGGGACAGATGTCTGAAAAAGCAAACTTGGCTCAGCTAGGGGCCAATGTATGGCAGGCCTGATCTCTAGTCCTTGAGGGGAGATCCTCTGGAAATCAAAGTAGAGCAAGTGGGAGGCAGTCACTCAGGATTTTGTCTCTGGGTGTTGCGTTTACAGTGTCCGGTCAGGGTAGGGCTTGTCTCAGAGGCCGAGGAAGAGCCTTCCTCTCGGGGGATTGTCCAAGCTCCCAAGTGTTTGTGTTCATTCTGTGGGAATGAAGAGTACTGTTTTCTGCCACAGGGGACCCCCCAGGAGAGGGACTCTAGAGCACAGCAGTGGGTTCCCTCAACTGGAATACACACCATCTAGTTAGTCCTGGGTGCCTATGGGCATGGCAAGCCACATATGCGGGCTCTTGGTCCAGTGACTGAGAGGCGTTACTTGAATAAGGTACTCACGCTGAGGGTCACAATGTGTGTTTGTGCCCAAGGCGGCCCTCACGCTTGAGCGTGGCCTCATGGGCCATGCCGTTTTCTCCTACACTGAAGGTTTGACTCACTGCCAGCAGCAAGGTTTCTTGCCATGGGGAAGGAGGGGTTCTGACTTGTGCATCAGGTTCCCCCCTGTGCAGAGATTGGAGATAAGTTCTAGGTTCCGATGACTGAAAACCCAGTTTGGGAATGGATGGTGGCCTAAGGCAGTGGCGGGTCCAATGTGCTGGGTGTGCAGCCAGCTGTGTCGGTGTCCATTGGAAGGTCTGGGCTCAGGCTATTTGCGACAGAGCATCACTGTTTAAGGTAGCCTATGCAATTGGGGTTTTGCCGAGGGCCAAGCAGTTTGATCCTCATTTGGGGTTTCTGGGCAGCGCCATAGACAATGTTTTTCTCCTGGGAGGCAGGCACAGTGCTTCATTGTGGCCCCAGAATTCCCAGTAGGGAGGGTTTGTGGGCCAGGAGTGTGAGGACGGAAGTCTGAAAACACAAGCTAGTGTGAGGATTGGAGCCAAGGGCAGAGCAGGCCCACTCTGCAGAGGCTGAATCAAAATCTCCTGCATCTGAAGTCAGGCTGAGGATCAGACGTTGGCTGAGGCTGGAGTATGTGTCCATGATGGCACCTTCATGAAGTGGGGGCCTCATGAGGCCAAGGAAGTTTTCCCACGCTGAGTTTGGAGGTTGCCCCAAACTACAAGGTTTCCTTCTGCAAGACATTCGAGTCCTGTTGCATGGCTCCAGGACATACCATATGGAAGGACTGGAGAGCAGGGTTCGAAGGATGGATCCCTGTACAGCATGCCTCGCATTCCCATTGGCTATTAGCGACAAGATATGTTTGATCTGCTGCCTCTGGAACACGCGACCCAGGGGGCTGAGTTGAAATGGCCTCTCCTGAGGATGCGTCATAATGTGCGTTTGGGTCCATGGAGACCTTGGAATGTGCTGGTTGTTCAGTGGCCCTGGGGAACTCTCCTACCTGAAGTGTTTGATACATCCCAGTAAGAAAGCTGCCCATGTGGAGATGAGAGAGGTTTGGTTTGGTGCCTCAGAAAAGCCCCATGTGCTGGTCTACGAAAACAGTCCTCTGAGAACGGAAACATGGAAACCAAAGCTAAGGTTCAGATTAGGGCCTGGGGGCCTGTCCATTTCAACCTTCTGTCTCTGGGGACACTGTCTGAGAGTCTAAGTGGAGATAGTTGCTCCGCTGGTGTCAGAGAGCCCCTCTTAGTCCAGGGTGGCCTATACTATTGATGGCCTCAGGGACCTTGGAGCTTTTCCCTAACCTGTAGGGTTGTGGTCAATGGATTGGGCACACTTTCCTTGGAGAGGGCAGACACAATCTTTCGCTGTTTGGTCCAGAGGCCCTAGCCTGGATGTTGTGTGGGTCCAGGCTGTGGGCACAGAAGTCTGAATACACAAACTCAGCTTATGAGTGGCGCCTAGGGTATGGCAGGCCGGATGTACAGCCCGAGAGGGAGCTCCTGGGCCTCTGAAACAAGAGCGAGTGGGAGGCGTTCCTTCAGGCTTTTGTCTCTGGATGTTGTGTCCGGGATAGCCGTGGATTGGAGCGGTGGCCTCAGGTACTGTGGACGAGTATCCCTCTCTGGGGATTTGTCCCAGCTCCCAAGAGTTTGGGGTCATTTTGTGGGAAGGGTGGAGTCGTGTTGTCTGGCTCATGGGTCTCTCCAAGAAAGGGATTCCAGAGCAGAGCTCCAGGTAAGGGCGGGGCGACTGGAAAATTCAAACCGTGGTGAGGATTGGGTGCATAGGGGCTTGGCAAGCCCCATATGTGTGCTCTTGGTCCAGGCCCTGACAGGCCTTTCTTTGACATGGGGCTCATGCTGAGTGTCACAGTGTGAATTTGTGCCCAAGCAGAACTCAAGTTTGGGCGTGGCATCAGGGGCCATGAATGTTTCTCCCACCCTGAAGATGTGACTCCATGCCAAGAGCAAGCTTGACAGCCATGGGGAAGGAGGAGTTCTGTTTTGTGCTTGCTATACCCAGCTGTGTGGAGAATTGATATAATGTCTAGGTTCAGATATCTGAAAACCAAGGTTAGGATGAGGTGACGGCATAAGACCATGGCGTGTCCGAAGTGCTGGGTGTGCGGCCAGCTGTCCCCTTGTCTGTCTGGACGTCTGGCTTCAGGCTGTGTCAGGCAGAGCATGAGTGCCCAGAGCAGCCTATCCAGTTCGGGTACCGTCGAGGCCCGAGCAGGTGGATCCTCATCTGGGTTTTCTGGAGAGCCCCACAGGGAAACGTTTTTCTTCCGTTGGGCAGACACTGGGCTGGGTTTTGGTTCTGGAGTTCCTAGTACGGAGGGCTTGTTTGCCAGGAGTGTGAGGAAGGAAGTCTGAAAACACAAGCTAGCGTGAGGTTTGGGACCGAGGGCACGGCATGCCCACTCTGCAGAGGCTGAATCGGGATCTCCTGCACTGAGGTCATGTCAACTATGAGACGTGCCTCAGGCTAGAGTTCTTGTCCAGCATGGCCTCTTCTTGAAGGGTGTGGGGGCTTCATGAGGCCAGAAAGTTTTGCCTACGATGGGATTTGTGAACTGCTCCAAAACTGAAAGTTACCTTCTGCACGACAGTCGAGTCCTATTGGATGGTTCCAAGAGGCCCCATATGGAAAGACTCGAGAGCAGGTGTCTAAGCATGGATGCCTGGGAACGCCACCTCATATTCCCACTCTTTAGTCAGGACAAGGCAGGCTCAATCTGCGGGCTCCTGGGTGAGCTACTCAGAGGGGAGAGTTGAAATGGACTCTCCTGAAGATGAGTCCTACTGTGGCTTGGTGGCCTGGGAGACCTTGGAATGTGGAGGTGGCTCAGGGACTCTGCAGGATTCTCCAACATGAGGTGTTTGACACGGCTCCAACAAGGAAACTTCCCATGTGGAGACGAGAGGAGTTCTGTTCAGTGCCTCAGGAAAGCCCCATATCCTGTTCTTTGATCCAAAGCCTCTGAGGAGTGACACCTGGAAACCAAAGCAAGAGTTGAGATTAGGGACTAAAGGCCTGTCCGGCTCAACCTTCTATCTCTGTTGACATCTGTGTGCATGCATTCATGGATGTAGCTGCTCAGCTTGTGTCCGAATGCCCCTGTGTGTCCAGGGAGCCTCCCAGTAGTGGGATGTCCTCGGGGGCCTTGAGGTTTCTCATATTCTGGAGGTGTGTGTCCAAAGGAATGGACACAGTTTCCCAGGAGAGAGCAGGCACGGTCCTGTGGTATATCTCCAGAGGACCCAGCCTAGAGGTTGTGTTTGCCAGGGCTGTGGGGACTGATGTCTGTAAGAGCAAACTTGGCTCAGGTAGGGGCCAAGGTAATGGCAAACCTGATCTGCAGTCCGTGAGGGGAGATCCTCTGGATATCAAAGGAGGGCAAGTGGGAGGCAGTCACTCAGGATTTTGTCTCTGGGTGTTGCGTTTACAGTGTCCGGTCAGGGTAAGTGTTGCCTCAGGGTCCGAGGAAGAGCCTTCCTCTCGGGGGATTGTCCAAGCTCCCAAGTGTTTGAGTTCATTCTGTGGGAAGTGAAGAGTACTGTTTTCTGCCACAAAGGACCTCCCAGGAGAGGGACTCTAGAGCACAGCAGTGGGTTCCCTCAACTGGAATACACACCATCTAGTTAGTCCTGGGTGACTATGGGCATGGCAAGGACTATATGCAGGATCTTCGTCCCGAACCTGAAATGCCTTTCTTTGTCATGGGGCTCATGCTAGGGTCACAGTGTGAATTTGTGCCCAAGCAGCACTCATGTTTGGGCGTGGCATCAGGGGCCATGAAGGGTTCCCCACGTGAAGGTGTGACTCCATGTGAAGAACAAGCATTACAGCCATGTGGAAGGCAGAGTTCTGATTGTGATTCCGATACTCAAACTCAGCTTTGGGGACATCGGTATGGTAGGCCCAATCTACAAACCATGAGAAGAACTCATGAATATTTGAATATAGAGTGAGTCTGAGGCTCTTGCTCAGGCATTTGTCTCTGGAATTTGTATCAGCGATCTCCGTGGAATGTCGGGGACGCCTCATGGGCTATGGACGAATCTTCCTCTCTGAGGATTTGGCCCAATTCCCAATTGCTTTTCGTAAATCTGTGGGATGGGAGGACTCATTTCAGTTTTGTTACCTCAGGTGTCCCACGAAAAGAGGAATTCCAAAGCAAAGCCGTGGGGAAGACTGAAGGGACCACCTGAACTATGGTTAAAAATTGGGGCCTAGGGGCATGGCAAGCCCAATATGCTATCTCTTCATCCAGCCACTGAGAGGCCTTACGTGAGGACTTTGGTCAGGTTGAGGGTGACAATGTGTGTTTGTGACCAATGTAGCCTGCGAGCATGGAGGGGCCTCATGGGCAACACTGGATTCAACTACACTGAAAGTTGGACAACATGCCAACCACAAGGTTTCTTGCCATGGGGAAGGAGTTCTGATTTCTGCATCAGGATCAACCCTGGGCAGTGATTGGAGATAAGGTCTAGAATCTAAAGCCTGAAAACCGAGGTTGGGAAGAGATGACAACCTAAGGCCATGGCGGCTCGATGTACTCAGTGTGCGGCAAGCTGTCTGGTTGGGGCCAGGAAGTCCAGGCTCAGGCTGTGTCAGAAAGGGCATTAGTGCCCTGGTCAGCCTATATGTTCGGGTTACAGCCAAGGTAGGTGCGGTTGATCCTCTTGGGGTTACTGGGTAGCCCCAGAGGACAATGTTTTTCTTCTAGAGGGCAGGCAGAGTGCTGCATTGTAGTTCTGGATTGCCAAACTGGAGGGCTTGTGGGCCAGTAGTCTGAGGACAGAAGTCTGAGAACACAAGCTCGGCTTAGGTTTCTGGTTGAGGACATGGCACGCAGAATCTACAGACCGGAATCGAGATCTCGTGCATCTGAAGTCAGGGCGAGGATCAGACGATCGCTCAGGTTGGAGTTTCTGTCCCTTATGGCCCCTTCATGAAGGGGGAGCATCACAAGGCCATGGGGGTTGTCCCACGATGGGATTTGTGAGAAGCTCCAAACTGCAAAGTGTCTTCGGCAGGACAATTGAGACCTGTTGTTTGGCTCCAGGCCAATGATTCTGAGCAGGGTTCTAAGGATGGATCGCTGGTTAGCCCACCTCGCATTCCAATTGTCTCCTAGCAACAAGACAGGTTAGATCTGCTGGATCTGGGGGAGCAACCGAGGAGGCTGAGTTGAAATGGACTCTCCTGGGGTTGGGTCCTAGCGTGCTTTTGTGTGTATCGAGACCTTGGAATGAAGCGGTGGCACTGGGGTCCTGACGGGTTCTCCAAAACAGAGGCTTTGACAGAGCTCCAACGTGCTAGTTTCCCATGTGTAGATGAGATTTTTTCTGATGGGTGCATCAAGAAAAAGCCATTGCTGGTTTTGAAATCCAGGCGTCTGAGGAGAGACCCTGGAAACCAAAGCAATGGATCTGATTAGTGCCTAGGGGTCTGTTCTTTTTTTTTACCTCTGGGGACATCTGTCTATGGGTCTGAGTGCAGGTAGGTGGACAGATGGGCTCAGATTGACCCTGTTTTTCCTGGGAAGCCAGCCCTAGTGAGATGGATCAGGTATTGGGTGTTTATTCTATTAGAAGGGTTGTGGCCATTGGAAATGGCAAACACATTTCCCTTACAGAGGGCAAGTACAGTCCTCAGGCTTGGGTCCAGGGGCCTGATCCTGTAGGTTGTGTAGGCCAGGGCTGTTTGGACAGTTGTCTGAAAACACAACCTCGGCTTATGTTTCCGGTCATAGTTATAGCAGGACTGATCCAGAGACCATGAGGAGAACTCTTCGGGATTTGAAAAAGAGCGAGTGTGAGGCTCTTGCTCAAGTTTTTGTCTCGGGATATCGTGTCACTCACTGTGGTGAAATTTCTGGGTGACTTCATGGGAAATGGATGAGTCTTACTCTCTGGTGGTTTGGCCCCGTCCAAAGAGTTTGGGGTCATTCTGTGGGATGGAAGACGTCCGTTTTGTTGTTGTTGTTGTTTTCTTTTTTAACCTCAGGTGTCCCAACAAATGAGGGATTCCAGAGTAGAGCCCTGGGGAGGGGCGACTGGACAATCAGAAATCTGGTTAAAAATTAGGGCTTAGGGACATGTCAAGCCCAATATGACATCTAATAGTCCACCACTGAGAGGACTTACTAGAGGAGAAGACTCATGCTGAGGGTCACAATGCGTGTTTATGACCCCGTCGCACTCAAGAATGGGCGGGGCCTCGGGTGAATGCTGGTTTCTTCTACTCTGAACGTTGGACAATGTGCCAACCACAAGGTTTCTTGCCATGGGTAAGGAGGAGTTCTGATTTCTGCATCACAATCAAACCTGGGCAGTGATTGGCGATAAGGTCTCGGTTCTGAAGCCTGAAAACTGAAGTAGGGAAGAGATGATGACCTAAGGCCATGGCGGGTCTTATGTGCTCAGTGTGCTGTCAGCTTTCTGGGGGTTGGTCTGAGGTCCGGGCTCAGGTTGTGTCCGACAGTGGTTTAGTGCCCACGTTAGACTATATAATTTGGGTAAAGTCGAGTGCTGTGTAGGTTTATTCTCATTTAAGGTGCCTGGGCAGCTCATGAAGCAATAATTTTTTTTCTACAGGGCAGGCAGAGTGCTGCACTGTGGGTCCGGAATTGCCAAATTTGAGGGCTTCGGGGCCAGGGGTGTGAGGACGGAAGTCTGAGAAGACAAGCTAGACTTGGCTTTCAGGGCGAGGGCATGGCAGGTACCCCCTTCAGATCTGAACCAATATCTCATGCATCTGAAGTCAGGCGAGGATCAGACGTTGGCTCAGGTTGAAGTTTCTGTGCATGACGGCCGCTTCATGAAGGGAGCGGAATCTCGAAGCCATTGAGGTTTTCCCACGTTGGGAGTTGTGGGATGCCCCCTTCAAGGATTCCTTCTGCAGAACAATTGAGACCTGTTGGACAGCTCCAGGACATCCCATACGGAATGACTCCAGAGCACCCTTCGAGGATGGATGCCTGGGAAGCCCGCCTCGCATTCCAATTGTCTCCTAGCAACAAGACAGATTAGATCTGATGGCTCTGCGGGAGCAACCAGGGTGGCTGAGTTGAAATGGACTTTCCTGAGGATGTGTCCTAATGTGTTTTTATGTCCATGAGGGCCTTGGAATGGGGCGGTGGCACCGGGACCCTGAAGTACTCTCCTAAGCTTTGGACATAGCTCCCATGCACAGGTTTCCTTGTGGAGACAAGATGAGTTCTGATGGGTGCCTCAGGAAAACCCCTATGCTCGAATTGGAATCAGGCTTTTGAGGAGACATGCCTGTAAACCAAAGCAATGGATCCTATTATGGCCTAGGGTCCTGTCTGGTTCAATCTTCTTCTCTGGGAACATCCATCTATGGTATGAGTAGAGGTCGATTATCAGCTGGTGTCAGACAGCCCTTGTTTCATCCGGGCGACCTACACTATTGGGATGGCCTCAGGGAATTTGGAGGTTTCTCCTAATTTGTACGATTTTGGACCATGGAATGGGCAGAATTCCCATGGATTGGTAGGCACAGTCCTAATGTGTGGCTCCAGGCGCCCAGCCTGGAGGGTGTGTGGCCCAAGACTTTGAGGACAGAAGTCTGAAAACACAAACTCACCTTAGGTTTGGGGACGTAGGTATGGCAGGCCCGATCTACAAACCATGAGAAGAACTCTTCAGGATATGAAGAAAGTGCGAGTCTGAGGCGTTTGCTCAGGCTTTTGTCTCTGGATTTTGTATCAGCAACTGCCGTGGAATGTCGGGGAGGCCTCATGGGCCATGGACGAATCTTCCTCTCTGAGGATTTGGCCCGATTCCCAATTGCTTTTCGTCAATCTGTGGGATGGGAGGTCTCCTTTCAGGTTTGTTACCTCAGGTGTCCCACCAAAAGAGGAATTCCAAAGCAAAGCCGTGGGGAAGACTGAAGGGACAACCCGAACTATGGTTAAAAATTGGGGCCTACGGGCATGGCAAGCCCAATATGCTATCTCTTCATCCAGCCACTAAGTGGCCTTACTTGAGGAATGGGCTCAGCCTGAGTGTCACAATGTGTGTTTGTGACCAATGTGGCCCGCGAGCATGTGCGGGGCCTCATGGGCCACACTGGTTTCAACTACACTAAACGTTGGACAACATGCCAACCACAAGGTTTCTTGCCATGGGGAAGGAGTTCTGATTTCTTCATCACCTTCAACCCTGGGCAGTGATTGGAGATAAGGTCTAGGTTCTGAATCCTGAAAACTGAGGTTGGGAAGAGATGACGACCTAAGGCCATGGCAGCTCGATGTGCTCAGTGTGCGGCCAGCTGTCTGGGAGGGGCCAGGGGTTCCAGGATCAGGCTGTGTCAGAAAGGGAATTAATGCCCTGGTCAGCCTATGTATTTGGGGTACAGCCAAGGTCGGTGCAGGTTGATCCTCATTTGGGATGACTGGGTAGCACCAGAGGACAATGTTTTTCTTCTGGAGGGCCGGCAGAGTGCTGCATTGTAGTTTTGGATTGCCAAACTGGAGGGCTTGTGGGCCAGTAGTCTGACGACAAAAGTCTGAGAACACAAGCTAGGCTTAGGTTTCTGGGTGAGGCCATGGCACGCACAATCTACAGACCTGAATCGAGATCTCGTGCATCTGAAGTCAGGGCGAGGATCAGACGATCGCTCTGGTTGGAGTTTCTGTCCCTGATGGCCCCTTCATGAATGGGCGGGGGCATGACGAGGCCATGGGGGTTTTCCCACGATGGGAGTTGTGAGAAGCTCCAAACTGCAGAGAGTCTTCTGCAGGACAATTGAGACCTGTTGTTTGGCTCCAAGCCAATGATTGTGAGCAGGGTTCTAAGGAGGGATGGCTGGGAAGCCCACCTCACATTCCAATTGTCTTCTAGCAACAAGACAGGTTAGATCTCCTGGATCTGTGGGGAGCAACCGAGGACGCTGAGTTGAAATGGACACCCCTGGGGATGGGTCCTAATGTGCTTTGTGTCTATGGAGACCTTGGAATGAAGCGGTGGCACTGGGGCCCTAAAGGGTTCTCCTAAACAGAGGCTTTGACACAGCTCCAACGTGCAAGTTTCCCATGTGTAGATGAGATGTTTTCTGATGGGTGAGTCACGAAACAGCTATATGCTGTTTTTGAAATCCAGGCCTCTGAGGAGAGATGCCTGGACACCAAAGCAATGGATCTGATTAGTGCCTAGGGGCCTGTTCTTTTCTTTTTACCTCTGGGGACATCTGTCTATGGGTCTGAGTGCAGGTAGGTGCTCAGTTGGGCTCAGATTGCCCCTGTTTTTCCTGGGACGCCACCACTATTGAGATGGATCAGGGACTTTGGAGGTTTATCCTATTAGAAGGTTTGTGGCCATTGGAATGGGCACACACAATTCCCTTGGAGAGGGCAAGTACAGTCCTCAGGTTTGGGTCCAGGGGCCTGAGTCTGTAGGTTGTGTAGGACAGGGCTGTTTGGTCAGTTCTCTGAAAACACAAACTCGGCTTATGTTTCGGGTCATAGGTATGGCAGGACTGATATACAGACCATGAGGAGAACTCTTCGGGATTTGAAAGAAGGGCGAGTGTGAGGCTCCTGCTCAAGTGTTTGTCTCTGGATATCGTGTCACTCATGGTCGTGGAATTTCTGGGTGACTTCATGGGAAATGGACGAGTCTTAGTTTCTGGTGGTTCGGCCCCGTCCAAAGAGTTTGGGGTCATTCTTTGGGCTGGAAGAAGTCCGTTTTTTTTTTTTTTTTGTTGTTGTTGTTTTTCTTTTTTAACCTCAGGTGTCCCACCAAATGAGGGATTCCAGAGTAGAGCCCTGTGGAGGGGTGACTGGACAATCAGAAATCTGGTTAAACATTGGGGCCTAGGGACATGTCAAGCCCACTATGACATCTAATGGTCCAGCCACTGAGAGGACTTACTAGAGGACAGGACTCATGCTGAAAGTCACAATGTTTGTGTATTCCCTCGTCGCACTCAAGAATGGGCGGGGCCTCTGGGTGAATGCTGGTTTCTCCTACACTGAACGTTGGACAACGTGCCAACCACAAGGGTTCTTGCCATGGGTAAAGAGGAGTTCTGATTTCTACATCACACTCACCCCTGGGCTGTGATTGGAGATAAGGTCTCGGTTCTGAAGCCTGAAAACTGAGGTAGAGAAGAGATGATGACCTAAGGCCATGGCGGGTTTTATGTGCTCAGTGTGCGGTCTGCTTTCTGGGTGTTGGTCAGGAGGTCCGGGCTCAGGTTGTGTTCGACAGTGCATTAGTGCCCAGGTTAGACTATATAATTTGTGTAAAGTGGAGTTCTGTGTAGGTTTACCCTCATTTAAGGTGCCTGGGCAGCTCATGAGGCAATAATTTTTTTTTCTACAGGGCAGGCAGAGTGCTGCATTGTGGGTCCGGAATTGCCAAACTTGAGGGCTTCGGAACCAGGAGTGTGAGGACGGAAGTCTGAGAAGACAAGCTAGACTTGGGTTTCAGGGCGAGGGCACGGCATGTACCCCCTGCAGATCTGAAAAAATATCTCATGCATCTGAAGTCAAGGCAAGGATCAGACTTTGGCTCAGGTTGGAGATTCTGAGCATGATGGCCGCTTCTTGAAGGCAGCGGAATCTCGAGGTCATTGAGGTTTTCCCACGTTGGGAGTTGTGGGATGCCCCCTTCAAGGATTCCTTCTGCGGGACATTAAGACCTCTTGGACAGCTCCAGGACATCCCATATGGAATGACTCCAGAGCACCGTTCGCGGATGGATGCCTGGGAAGCCCGCCTCACATTCCAATTGTCTCCTAGCAACAAGACAGTTTAGATCTGATGGCTCTGCCGGAGCAACCGGGGTGGCTGAGTTGAAATGGACTTTCCTGAGGATGGGTCCTAATGTGTTTTTGTGTCCATGAGGTCCTTGGAATGGGGCGGTGGCACCGGGACCCTGAAGTACTCTCCTAAGCTTTGGACATGGCTCCCATGCACAGGTTTCCTTGTGGAGACGAGATGAGTTCTGATTGGTGCCTCAGGAAAACCCCTATGCTCGTATTGGAATCAGGCTTTTGAGGACACATGACTGTAACCCAAAGCAATGGATCCTATTATGGCCTAGGGTCCTGTCTGGTTCAATCTTCTTCTCTGGGGACATCCATCTATGGTATGAGTGGAGGTCGATTATCAGCTGGTGTCAGACAGCCCTTGTTTGTTCCGGGCGACCTACACTATTGGGATGGCCTCAGGGACTTTGGAGGTTTCTCCTAATTTGTACGATTTTGGACCATGGAATAGGCAGAATTCCCATGGATTGGTAGGCACAGTCCTAATGTGTGGCTCCAGGGGCCCAGCCTGGAGGTTGTGTGGCCCAAGACTTTGAGGAAACAAGTCTGAAAACACAAACTCAGCTTAGGTTTGGGGACGTAGGTATGGCAGGCCCGATCGACAAACCATGAGAAGAACTCTTCAGGATATGAAGAAAGTGCGAGTCTGAGGCGCTTGCTCAGGCTTTTGTCTCTGGATTTTGTTTCAGCGATGGCCATGGAATGTCGGGGACGCCTCATGGGCCATGGACGAATCTTCCCCCTGAGGATTTGGCCCGATTCCCAATTGCTTTTCGTCAATCTGTGGGATGGAAGGACTCATTTCAGTTTTGTTACCTCAGGTGTCCCACCAAAAGAAGAATTCCAAAGCAAAGCCGTGGGGAAGACTGAAGGGACAACCTGAACTATGGTTAAAAATTGGGTCCTAGGGGCATGGCAAGCCCAATATGCTATCTCTTCATCCAGCCACTGAGTGGCCTTACTTGAGGACTGGGCTCAGCCTGAGTGTCACAATGTGTGTTTGTGAACAATGTGGCCCGCGAGCATGGGCGGGGCCTCATGGGCCACACTGGTTTCAACTACACTGAACGGTGGACAACATGCCAACCACAAGGTTTCTTGCCATGGGGAAGGAGTTCTGATTTCTGCATCACCTTCAACCCTGGGCAGTGATTGGAGATAAGGTCTAGGTTCTGAAACCTGTAAACTGAGGTTGGGAAGAGATGACGACCTAAGGCCTTGGCGGCTCGATGTGCTCAGTGTGCGGGCAGCTGTCTGGGAGGGGCCAGGGGGTCCAGGCACAGGCTGTGTCAAAAAGGGCATTAGTGCCCTGGTCAGCCTATGTATTTGGGGTACAGCCAAGGTCGGTGCAGGTTGATCCTCATTTGGGGTTACTGGGTAGCCCCAGAGGACAATGTTTTTCTTCTGGAGGGCCGGCAGAGTGCTCGATTGTTGTTCTGGATTGCCAAACTGGAGGGCTTGTGGGCCAGTAGTCTGATGACAAAAGTCTGAGAACACAAGCTAGGCTTAGGTTTCTGGGTGAGGCCATGGCAGGCACAATCTACAGACCTGAATCGGGATCTCGTGCATCTGAAGTCAGGGCGAGGATCAGACGATCGCTCAGGTTGGAGTTTCTGTCCTTGATGGCCCCTTCATGAATGGGGGGGGGGGCATCACGAGGCCATGGGGGTTTTCATACGATGGGAGTTGTGAGAAGCTCCAAACTGCAGAGAGTCTTCGGCAGGACAATTGAGACCTGTTGTTTGGCTCCAGGCCAATGATTCTGAGCAGGGTTCTAAGGATGGATGGCTGGGTAGCCCACCTCGCATTCCAATTGTCTCCTAGCAACAAGACAGGTTAGATCTCCTGGAAATGTGGGGAGCAACCGAGGACGCTGATTTGAAATGGACACCCCTGGGGATGGGTCCTAACGTGCTTTTGTGTCTATGGAGACCTGGAATGAAGCGGTGGCCTTGGGGCCCTGAAGGGTTCTCCTAAATAGAGGCTTTGACACAGCTCCAACGTGCAAGTTTCCCATGTGTAGATGAGATGTTTTCTGATGTGTGAGTCAAGAAACAGCTAGATTCTGCTTTGGGTAATCCAGGCCTCTGAGGAGAGATGCCTGAAACCAAAGCAATGGATCTGATTAGTGCCTAGGGTCCTGTTCTTTCCTTTTTACCTCTGGAGACATCTGTCTATGGGTCTGAGTGCAGGTAGGTGCTCAGTTGGGCTCAGATTGCCCATGTTTTTCCTGGGAAGCCACCATTATTGAGATGGATCAGGGATTTTGGAGGTTTATTCTATTAGAAGGGTTGTGGCCATTGGAATGGGCAACCACAATTCCCTTGGAGAGGGCCAGTACTGTCCTCAGGTTTGGGTCCAGGGGCCTGAGCCTGTAGGTTGTGTAGGCCAGGGCTGTTTGGACAGTTGTCTGAAAACACAAACTCGGCTTATGTTTCGGGTCATAGGTATGGCAGGACTGATCTACAGACCATGAGGAGAACTTTTCGGGATTTGAAAGAAGGGCGAGTGTGAGGCTCCTGCTCAAGTTTTTGTCTCTGGATATCATGTCACTCATGGTCGTGGAATTTCTGGGTGACTTCATGGGTTATGGACGAGTTTTACTCTCAGGTGGTTTGGCCCCGTCCAAAGATTTTGGTGTCATTCTGTGGGCTGGAAGAAGTCCGTTTTTTTTTGTTGCTGTTGTTGTTGTTTTCTTTTTTAACCTCAGGTTTCCCACCAAATGAGGGATTCCAGAGTAGAGCCCTGCGGAGGGGCGACTGGGCAATCAGAAATCTGGTTAAAAATTGGGGCTTAGGTACATGTCAAGCCCATTATGACATCTTATGGTCCAGCCACTGAGAGGACTTACTAGAGTACAGGACTCATGCTGAGGGTCACAATGCGTGTGTATGCCCTCGTCGCACTCAAGAATGGGCGGGGCCTCAGAGTGAATGCTGGTTTCTCCTACACTGAATGTTGGACAACGTGCCAACCACAAGGGTTCTTCCCATGGGTAAGGAGGATTTCTGATTTCTGCATCACACTCACACCTGGGCAGTGACTGGAGATAAGGTCTCGGTTCTGAAGCCTGAAAACTGACGTAGGGAATAGATGATGACCTAAGGCCATGCGGCTTTATGTTCTCAGTGTGCGGTCAGCTTTCTGGGTGTTGGTCAGGAGGTCCAGGCTCAGGTTGTGTTCGACAGTGCATTAGTGCCCAGGTTAGAATATAATTTGGGTAAAGTCGAGTTCTGTGTAGGTTTAGCCTCATTTAAGGTGCCTGGGCAGCTCATGAGGCAATAATTTTTTTTCTAGAGGGCAGGCAGAGTGCTGCATTGTGGGTCCGGAATTGCCAAACTTGAGGGCTTCGGGGCCAGGAGTGTGAGGACGGACGTCTTAGAAGACAAGCTAGACTTGGGTTTCAGGGCAAGGGCACGGCAGGTACCCCCTGCAGATCTGAACCAATATCTCATGCATCTGAAGTCAGGGCGAGGATCAGACGTTGGCTCAGGTTGGAGTTTCTGAGCAT
The DNA here is from genome assembly GCF_964662115.1 of Mustela nivalis. Classification (NCBI taxonomy): domain Eukaryota; kingdom Metazoa; phylum Chordata; class Mammalia; order Carnivora; family Mustelidae; genus Mustela; species Mustela nivalis. Next base: position 171,054 of record NW_028135997.1, on the reverse strand, counting down.
GACGGCCGCTTCATGAAGGGAGCGGAATCTCGAGGCCATTGAGGGTTTCCCACCTTGGGAGTTGTGGGATGCCCCCTTCAAGGATTCCTTCTGCGGGAAAATTGAGACCTGTTGGACAGCTCCAGGACATCCCATATGGAATGACTCCAGAGCACCGTTCGGGGATGGATGCCTGGGAAGCCCGCCTCGCATTCCAATTGTCTCCTAGCAACAAGACAGTTTAGATCTGATGGCTCTTCGGGAGCAACAGGGTCGGCTGATTTGAAATGGACTTTCGTGAGGATGGGTCCTAATGTGTTTTTGTGTCCATGAGGGCCTTGGAATGGGGCGGTGGCACCGGGATCCTGAATTACTCTCCTAAGCTTTGAACATGGCTCCCATGCAAGGGTTTCCTTCTGGAGGCGAGATGAGTTCTGATGGGTGCCTCAGGAAAACACCTATGCTCGTATTGGAATCAGGCTTTTGAGAACTCATGCCTGTAACCCAAAGCAATGGATCCTATTATGGCCTAGGGTCCTGTCTGGTTCAATCTTCTTCTCTGGGGACATCCATCTATGGTATGAGTGGAGGTCGATTATCAGCTGGCGTTAGACAGCCCTTGTTTGTTCCGGGCGACCTACACTATTGGGATGGCCTCAGGGACTTTGGAGGTTTCTCCTAATTTGTACGATTTTGGACCATGGAATGGGCAGAATTCCCATGGATTGGTAGGCACAGTCCTAATGTGTGCCTCCAGGTGCCCAGCCAGGATGGTGTGGGGCACAAGACTTTGAGGACAGAAGTCTGAAAACACAAACTCAGCTTAGGTTTGGGGACGTAGGTATGGCAGGCCCGATCTACAAACCATGAGAAGAACTCTCCAGGATATGAAGAAAGTGCGAGTCTGAGGCGCTTGCTCAGGCTTTTGTCTCTGGTTTTTGTATCAGCAGTGGCCGTGGAATGTCGGGGAGGCCTCATGGGCCATTGACGAATCTTCCTCTCTGAGGATTTGGCCCGATTCCCAATTGCTTTTCTTCAATCTGTGGGATGGGAGGTCTCCTTTCAGGTTTGTTACCTCAGGTGTCCCACCAAAAGAGGAATTCCAAAGCCAAGCCGTGGGGAAGACTGAAGGGACAACCCGAACTATGGTTAAAAATTGGGGCCTAGGGGCATGGCAAGCCCAATATGCTATCTCTTCATCCAGTCACTGAGTGGCCTTACTTGAGGACTGGGCTCAGCCTGAGTGTCACAATGTGTGTTTGTGACCAATGTGGCCCACAAGCATGGGCGGGGCCTCATGGGACACACTGGTTTCAACTACACTGAACGTTGGACAACATGCCAACCACAAGGTTTCTTGCCATGGGGAAGGAGTTCTGATTTCTGCATCACCTTCAACCCTGGGCAGTGATTGGAGATATGGCCTAGTTTCTGAATCCTTAAAACCGAGGTTGGGAAGAGACGACGACCTAAGGCCATGGCGGCTCGATGTGCTCAGTGTGCGGCCAGCTGTCTGGGAGTGTCCAGGGGTCCAGGCTCAGGCTGTGTCAGAAACGGCATTAGTGCCCTTGTCAGCCTATGTATTTGGGGTACAGCCAAGGTCGGTGCAGGTTGATCCTCATTTGGGGTTACTGGGTAGCCCCAGAGGACAATGTTTTTCTTCTGGAGGGCCGGCAGAGTGCTGCATTGTAGTTCTGGATTGCCAAACTGGAGGGCTTGTGGGCCAGTAGTCTGACGACAAAAGTCTGAGAACACAAGCAAGGCTTAGGTTTCTGGGTGAGGCCATGGAAGGCACAATCTACAGACCTGAATCGAGATCTCGTGCATCTGAAGTCAGGGCGAGGATCAGACGATCGCTCAGGTTGGAGTTTCAGTCCCTGATGGCCCCTTCATGAATGGGGGGGCATCACGAGGCCATGGGGGTTTTCCCACGATGGGAGTTGTGAGAAGCTCCAAACTGCAGAGAGTCTTCTGCAGGACAATTGAGACCTGTTGTTTGGCTCCAGGCCAATGATTCTGAGCAGGGTTCTAAGGATGGATGGCTGGGTAGCCCAACTCGCATTCCAATTGTCTCCTAGCAACAAGACAGGTTAGATCTCCTGGATCTCTGGGGAGCAAACGAGGACGCTGAGTTGAAATGGACACCCCTGGGGATGGGTCCTAATGTGCTTTTGTGTCTATGGAGACCTTGTAATGAAGCGGAGGCACTGGTGCCCTAAAGGGTTCTCCTAAACAGAGGCTTTGACACAGCTCCAACGTGCAAGTATCCCATGTGTAGATGAGATGTTTTCTGATGTGTGGGTCAAGAAACAGCTATATGCTGCTTTTGAAATCCAGGCCTCTGAGGAGAGATGCCTGGAAACCAAAGCAATGGATCTGATTAGTGCCTAGGGGCCTGTTCTTTCCTTTTTACCTCTGGGGACATCTGTCTATGGGTCTGAGTGCAGGTAGGTGCTCAGTTAAGCTCAGATTGCCCCTGTTTTTCCTGGGAAGTCACCACTATTGAGATGGATCAGGGACTTTGGAGGTTTATCCTATTAGAACGGTTGTGGCTATTGGAATGGGCACACACAATTCCCTTGGAAAGGGCAAGTACAGTCCTCAGGTTTGGCTGCAGGGGCCTGAGCCTGTAGGTTTGTAGGCCTGGGCTGTTTGGACAGTTGTCTGAAAACACACACCCTCCAGGCTATGGCCCCTGGAACCACACCTCAGGATTGTTCCTTCCCTCTCAAAGGGAATTCTTCATATTCCATTGGCCACAACCATATAAATCAGGAGAAATCTCCAATGTCCCTGGGACCATACCAATATTGTAGGCCGCTTGGAACAAACAGGGGTGATCTGACACTAGCTGAGCAACTAGCTCCACACCAACTCGGAGACAGATGTCCCCAGAGAAGAACATTGCACTGGACAGGCCCCTAGGCCCTAATCAGATCCATTGCTTTGGTTTCCAGGCATCTCTTCTCAGAGGCCTGGTTTCCAATACCAGCCTATGGGGTTTCCAGAGGCCCCTTCAGAGCAAGTCTTGTCTGCACATTGGAAACTTGCTCGTGGAGCTATGTCAGAACCTCAGAGGCCTGGTTTTCAATACCACCATATGGGGGTTTCCTGAGTCATCAGTCAGAACAAATGTCTTCTCCACATGGGAAACGTGCTCTTTCAAGCTGTGTCAAAACCTCTGGCTAGGAAAATCCTTCAGGGCCCCGGTGCCACCACCTCATTCCAAGGTCTCCATGGACACAATCCCACATTAGGACCCATCTGCAGGAGAGTCTATTTCAACTCAGTGCCCTTGGGTGCTCCCCTAGAGCCAGCAGATCGAACCTATCTTGTCACTAGGAGACAATTGGAATGTGAGGCGTGCTGGCTAGGCATCCATCTGTAGAAAACTACTCTGAAGTAATTCCATATGGGACGTCCTGGAGCCATCCAACAGGTCACAGCTGTCCTGCAGAAGGAATCCTTGCGCTTTGGAGCACCTCACAACTCCCATCATGGGAAAAGCTCTGTGGCCTCATGGTGCACCGTCCCCTTCATGAAAGAGCCATCTTGGACAGAAACTCCAACCTGAGCCAACGTCTAATCCTCGCCCTGACTTCAGATGCACGAAATCTTGATTCAACTCTGCAGAGTGTGCCTGCCGAAACCCCGCCCCGAAGCAAAACCTAGCTATTGTTCTCAGACTTCGTCCTCACACTCCGAGCCCACCAGCCCTCCAGTTAGGGAATTCTGGAGAGACACAATGCAGCACTCTGACTGCCCTCCAGAAGAGAAACGTTGTCCTATGGGGCTAACCAGAAACACCAAATGAGGATCAACCTGCATGCCACTTGACTCTACCCCAATTATACAGTTTCGCTTCGGCGTTAATGCCCTGTCTTGCACAGCCTGAGGTCTGAATTCCCAACCGACACCCAGACAGCTGGCTGTACACTGAGCACATCAGACCCGCCATGGCTTTAGGTCATCATCTCTTCCCAACCTTGGTTTTCAGGCTTCAGAACCTAGACCTTATATATACTCACTACCCAGGGGTGAACGTGATGCAGAAATGAAACTCCTTCTTCCTCAATGCAAGAAACCTTGTGGTTGGCATGTTTTCCAACGTTCAGTGTAGGAGAATCCAGTGTAGCCCATGAGTCCCCGCCCATGCTTGAGAACCGCAATGGGCACAAACACATTGGGACCCTCAGTGTGAGCCCTGTCCTCAAGTAAAGCCTCTCAGGGGCTGGACCAAGAACCCGCATTGCCATCCCTAGTCCCCCAATATTAATGAGAGGTTGAGAGGTCTAGTCACCCCTATTCAGGTCTCTGCTCTGGAACCCCTGAGGAAAAAAATATCGAAGGGTCTCCTCCATCCCCTGAATGAGCCCCAAAACTTGGGATCTGACCAAATCTTAAAAGAGAAAGAATCATCCATGGCCAAAGAGGCCATCCCGTCATTCCATGGCCACCATTGACACAAAATCTAGAGACAAAAGCCTGGAGATATGCCTCACACTTGTCCTTTGTTCATAGCCTGAAAAATTCTCCTCACGGTCTATAGATCAGGCCTGTCATACCTACGTCCCCAAACCTAAGCTGAGTTTGGGTTTTCAGATTTCTGTCCCCACTGTCCTGGCCCACACACCCTCCAGGCTGGGGCCCCTGGAGCCATGCCTCAGGACTGTGCCTGCCTTCTCCAAGCAAATTCTGCCCATTCCATTGGCCACAACCCTAAAGATTAGGAGAACACTCCAACGTCCCTGAGGCCATCCCAATAGTGTTGGCCACTCAGGGCCAACAGGGTGATCTGTCCCAAGATGAGCAACTACCTCAACTCAGACCCATAGACAGATAACCCCAGAGAAGAAGATTGAACCGGACAGGCACCTAGGACCTAATCAGATCCATTGCTTTTGATTCCAGGCATCTCTCCTCAGAGGCCTGGTTTCCAATACCAGCATATGTGTTCTTCTGGAGGTACCAGTCTGAACAAATCTCATTTCCACATGGGAAACATGCATTTTGGAGCTGTGTCACAACCTCCAGTTAAGGGAAACCTTCAGGTCCCAGCAGCCAACACCCCATTCCAAGGTCTCCATGGACACAAACCCACATTATGACCCATCCGCAGGCGAGTCCATTTCAACACATCCCCTTTGGTTGCTCCCCAAAAGAAGCAGATCGAACCTGCCTTGTCACTAGGAGACAATAGGAATGTGAGGCGGGCACTCCAGGAATCCATCCTTAGAACCCTGCACTGCCGTGGTTCCGCATGGGACGTCCTGGAGCAATCTGACCGGTCTCGACTGTCCCGTAGAAGGAATCCTTGCCGATTGGAGCAACTTACAATGCCAATCGTGGGAAAGTCTCCATAGCCCCATGATGCCCCCCACCATCATGAAGGGGCCATCCTGAACAGAAACTTCAACCTGAGCCTACGTCTGATCCTCGCCCTGACTTCAGATGCATGAGATTTAGATTTAGCTCTACAGAGTGTGCCTGCCATGATCTTGACCCAAAACCTAAGCCTAGCTCGTGTTCTCACACTTCCTTTCTCACAATTCTGGCCCACAAGTCCTCCAGTGTGAGAATTCCGTCGCCACAATGCAGCACTCTTCCTTCCCTCCAGAAGAAAAACGTTGCCCCTGGGGCTACCCAGAAACGCCAAATGACGATCAACCTGCATGCCACTCAACTTTACTCCAATTATACAGTCTAAGCTTGGCACTAATGCCCTGTCTGACACAGCCTGAGCCTGGACCTCCTGGATGACACCCAGAAAGGTGGTGTCACACCTAAGGACTGTGCCAGTGCTCTCCAAGGGAACTCTGCCCGTTTCATTTGCCACAACCTTACAGATTAGGAGAAACCTCCAATTCCCAAGACCAGTCCAATAGTGTTGGCCTCCCCCAACAAACATGGGTGATCTGACACAAGCTGAGCAGTGACCTCCATTCTGAATCTTAGACAGAGACACTCAGAGGAGAATATTGAAAAGGACAGGCCCCTAGACCGTAATCAGATCCATTGCTTTGGATTCCAGGCATTGTTCCCCAGATGCTTGGTTTCCAATACCAGGTTGTGGGGGTTTCAGAACAAATCTCGTCTCTACATGGGAAACTTGCTCTTTGGAGCTGCATCAAAACCTCAGGTTAGGAGAATTCTTCAGGGCAACAGAGCCACTGCCCCATTCCAAGGGATCCATGGACACAAATCCACATCATGACTGATCCTCATGAGAGTCCATTTCAATTCAGCCCCCTCGGTTGTTCCCCCAGTGACAGCAGATCAAATCCTCCTTTTCACTAGGACACAACTGGAATGCAAGTTGGACTGCCCAGGCATCCATCATTAGAACTGTGCTTTGGAGCATTTCTTATGGGACGTCCTTGATCCATCCAAAAAGTCGTGACTGTCCCGCTGACGGAATCCTTGTGGTTTGGAGCATCACACACTCACAAAGTTGGAAATCTTCCATGGTTTCCTGATGCCCTCCCCCACCTTCATGAAGGGGACATCATGTACAGAAACTCCAACCTAAGCCAACATCTGATCCTCGCCCTGAATTCAGATGCACGAGATCTCATTTCAGGTCTGTAGAGTGTGCCTGCCATGTCACCGCTGCGAATTCAAAGCTGAACTTGTGTTCTCAGACTTCTGTCTTAAAACACCTGGCCCACAAGCCCTGAAGTTGGCAATTCTGGCGCCAGAATGCAGCACTCTGCCTGCCCTGCAGAAGAAAATCTTTGCCCTATGGGGCCAACCAGAAACCCCAAATGAGGACCAACCTACACATCACTCGACTGTACCCCAATTATACAGTCTAGCCTGGGGACTAATGCCCTGCCTGACACAGCCTGAGCCCAGACCTCATGATGGACACAGACATCTGGCCGCACACTAAGTGCATTGGACCCACCATGGCCTTAGGTTGTCATCTCTTACCAACCTCGGTTTTCAGGCTTCAGAATCTAGACCTTATCTCTACTCACTGCCATGCCGTGTACGAGATGCAGAAATCAGAACTCCTCCTTCCCCATGACCAGAAACCCTGTGGTTGGCATGTTGACCAACGTGCAGTGTAGGAGAAACCAGCATGGCCCATGAGGCCCCAGACATGCTTGAGGGCTGTGATAGGCACAAACACACATTAGGATCCTAAGCATGATCCCTGGCCTCAAGTAAAGCCTCTCCGGGGATGGACCAAGAGCCCACATATGGAGATTACCATGCCCCTACTCCCCAAGCCTTAACCAGTGCTTGAGAAGTCTAGTCACCCCTACTCAGATCTCTTCTCTAGAATCCCTCCTTGGTGGGACACATGAGGTTAAAAAAAAAATAGAGAAAGGACTCCTTCTGTCCAAAGAATGACCGCAAACACTTGGAATTGGGCCAAATTCACAGAGAGAAATACTCGTCCATGGCTGATGAGGCCATCCTGACATTCCACGGCCACCATTGACACAAAATCCGGAGACAAAAGCCTGAAAAAGTGCCACACACTCGCCCTTTGTTCAAAGCCTGAAAAATTCTCACGGTCTGTAGATCGGGCCTGCCATACCTATGTCCCCAAACCTAAGCCACGTTTGTGTTTTCAGACTTCTGTCTCCATTGTCCTGGCCCACACACCCTCAAGGCTTGGCCCCATGGAGCCACACCTCAGGACTGTGCCTGCCCTCTCCATGGGAATTCTGTTCATTCCTTTGGCACAACCTGACAGATTAGGAGAAACATCCGAAGTCCCCGAGGCCACCCCAATATTGTAGGATGTCCGGGACAAACAGGGACCATCTGCCACAAGCTGAGCCACTACCTCCAATCAGACCTGTAGATAGATATCCATAGAAAAGAAGATTGAACAGGACAGGCACCTAGGCCCTAAACGGATCCATTGCTTTTGTTTTCACGTATCTCTCCTCAGAGGCCTGGATTCCAATACCAGCACATGGGGGTTTCTGGAGCTACCAATCAGAACAAATCGCATGCCACATGGGAATCATGCTATATGGAACTGTGTCAAAACCTCCAGTTAGGAGAAAATTTCACGTCACTGGAGCCACCGCCCCATTCCAATGTCTCAATGGACACAATCCCACATTATGACCCATCCTCAGCAGAGTCCATTTCAACTCAAACCTCGCGGTTGCTCACCCAGGGCCAGCAGATCAAACCTGCTTTGTCACTAGGAGACAATTGGAATGTGAGTCCGTTGCCCAGGTATCCGTTGTTAGAACTCTGCTCTGGAGAAATTCCTAATGGGGTGTCCTTGATCCATTCAACAGGTCTCAACTGTCCTGCAGAAGGAATCCTTGTGGTTTGCAGCATCACACACTCGCACCGTGGGAAAACCTCCATGGCTTCGTGATGCCTCCACCTTCAGGTAGAGGACATCATGGACAGAAACTCCCGTCTGATCCTCGCCCTGACTTCAGATGCATGAGATCTCAGTTCAGCTCTGAAGAGTGTGCCTGCCTTGCCCTCGCCCCAAAACCTAAGCCAGCTCACGTTCTCAGACTTCCGTCCTCACACTCCTGGCCCACAAGCCTTCCACTTTGGGAATTCTGGAGACAAAATGCAGCACTCTGCCTGCCCTCCAGAAGAGAGACTTTGCCCTAGGGGTCTACCCAGAAACATCAAATGAGGATCAACCTGCAATTCTCTAGACTGTACCCCAATTATACAGTCTAGCCTGGGCACTAATGCCCTGTCTGACACAGCCTGACCCCAGACCTCGTGACCGACACCCAGACACCTGGCCTCACACTGAACACATCGAACATGCCATGGCCTTCGGTCATCATCTCTTCCCAACCTTGGTCTTCAGGCTTCAGAACCTAGACATTATCTCCACTCACAACTAAGTGATGTACGTGATGCAGAAATCAGAACTTCACCTTCCCCATGACCAGAAACCTTGTGGTTGGCATGTTGTCCAACGTTCAGTATATGAGAACCCAGCATGGCCCATGAGGCCTCAGACATGCTTGAGGGCTGCGATGGGCACAAACACACATTAGGACCCTAAGCATGAACCCTGGCCTCAAGTAAAGCCTCTCCGGGGCTGGACCAAGAGCCTGCATATGGGACTTGCCATGCCCCTACTCCCCCAATCCTAGCCAGAGCTTGAGAAGTCTAGTCAACCTTATTCAGAGCTCTTTTCTGGAATCCCTCTTTGGTGGGACACATAAGGTAAAAAAAAAAAAAAAAAACCAAGATAAAGAAAAAAAAAAGTAAGGACTCCTACCATCCAAAGAATGACCCCAAACACTTGGAATCTGGCCAAATCCACAGAGAGAAATACTCGTCCATGGTCGATGAGGCCAGCCTGACATTCCACGGCCACCATTGACACAAAATCCGGAGACAAAAACCTGAAAAAGCGCCACACACTTGCCCTTTGTTCAGAGCCCCCAAAATTCTCAAGGTCTGTAGATCGGGCCTGCCATACCTATGTCCCCAAACCTTAGCCTAGTTTGTGTTTTCAGACTTCTGTCTCCATTGTCCTCACCCACACATTCTAAAGGCTGGGCCCCATGGAGCCACACCTCAGGACTGTGCCTGCCCTCTCCAAGGGAATTCTGCTCATTCATTTGGCACAACCTGACAGATTAGGAGAATCATCCAAAATCTCTGAGGCCATCCCAATAGTGTAGGATGTCCTGGACATACAGGGACCCTCTGGCACAAGCTGAGCCACTACCTCCAATCAGAACCTTAGACAGATATCCATAGAAAAGAATATTGAACAAGACAGGCACCTAGGCCCTAATTGGATCCATTGCTTTTGTTTTCAGGCATCTCTCCTCAGAGGCCTGGATTCCAATACCAGCATAAGGGGGTTTCCAGAGCTACCTATCAGAAAAAATCTCGTCTCCACATGGGAATCTTGCTCTATGGAGCTGTGTCATAACCTCCAGTTAGGAGGAAACTTCAGGTCACTGGAGCCACTGCCCCATTTGAATATCTCCATGGACACAATCCCAAATTATGACCCATCCTCAGGAGAGTCCATTTCAACTAAACCCCCTCGGTTGCTACTCCAGAGCCAGCAGATTGAACCTGCCTTGTCGCTAGGAGACAATTGAAATGCGAGTTGGGCTCTTCAGGCATCCATCCTTAGAACCCTGCTCTTGCGTCGTTCCTTATGGGACATCCTTGAGCCATCCAACAGGTCTCGACTGTCCCACAGGAGTCCTTGTGCATGGACCACCTAACAACTCATATCATGGAAAGCTTCCAAGGTCACATGATGCCCCCAATCTTCATGAAGGCAGATCATGGAAAGAAACTCCAACCTGAGCCAACAGCTGATCTTCGCCTTGACTTCAGATGCACGAGATCTTGATTCAGCTCTTCAGAGTGTACCTGCTGTGCCCTCACCCCAAAACCTAAGCGTAGCTAGTGTTCTCCGACTTCCGTCCTCACTCTCCTGGACCACACGCCCTCTATTTTGGGATTTCCGATGACACAGTGCTGCACTCTGCCTGCCCTCTAGAAGAAAAATATTGCCCTATGGGTCTACCCAGAAACCTCAAATGAGGATAAACCTGCACGTCACTCAACTGTACACCAATTATATAGTCTAGCCTGTGCACTAATGCCCTGTCTGACAGAACCTGAGGCCTGAATTCCCAACCGACACCCAGACAGCTTGCAGTACACTGAGAACATCTGAACCGCCATGGCCTTAGGTCGCCATCTCTTTCCAACTTCGGTTTTCAGGATACAGAATCCTAGACCTTATCTCTACTCACTTCCCATGGGTGAACGTGATGCAGAAATCAGAACTCCTCCTTCCCTCTCGCCAGAATCTTGTGGTTGGCATCTTGTCCAACGTTCAGTGTAGGACCCCTGTAGGGCCTACAGGGGTAGTAGTAGGGCCCCTGAGGGTAGTGTAGGGTCCCTGAGGCCCTGCCTATGCTTAAGAGCTGCGGTGGGCTCAAACACACATTGGGACCCTCAGTTTGAGCCCTGTCCTCAAGTAAAGCCTCTCAGTGGCTGGACCATGAGCCCGCATATGGGGCCTGCCATGCCCCAAGTCACCCAATCTTAACCAGAGGTAGAGACATCTAGTCACCCCTACTCAGGGCTCTGCTCTGGAATCCCTCTTTGGTGGGACATTTGAGGTAAATAAACACAGAAAGGACTCCTCCCACTCACAGAATGACCCCAATCACTTGGGATTGGGCCATCCCAAGTGATTGGGGTCCAGAGAGAAAGACTCGTCCATGGCCCATGAGGCCAGCCCGACATTCCACGGCCACTATTGACACAAAATCCAGAGACATAAGCTTCAGCAAGCGTTCACACTCACCCTTAGGTCATAGCCCAAAAAATTCTCCTCATAGTCTGTAGATTGGGCCTGCCATACCTACGTCCCCAAACCTAAGCCGAGTTTGTGTTTTCAGACTTCTATCCTGACATCCCTGTCCCACACACCCTCCAGACTGAGGCCCCTGGAGACACACCTCAGGACTGTGCCTGCCCTCTCCAAGGAAATTCTTCCCATTCCATTGGCCACAACCCTACAGATAAGGAGAAACCTCCAAAGTCCCAGAGGCCATTCCAATAGTGTAGGCCCCCCAGGACAAAGAGGGGCGATCTCTCACAAGCTGAGCAACGACCTCAACTCACCCGTAGACAGATAACCCAAGAGAAGAAGATTAAACTGGACTGGCCCCTAGAATGTAATTGGTTCCATTGCTTTTTTTTTCTAAGCATCTCTCCTCAGAGGCCTGTTTTCCAATACCAGCATATGGGGGATTCCAGAGATACCAATCAGAACAAATCTTGTCTTCACATGGGAAACTTATCCTTTGGAGCTCTGTAAAAGCCTCCAGTTAGGAGAAACCTTCAGGTAGCCGGAGCAACCGTCCTATTCCAAGGTCTCCATGGACACATACCCGCATTATGACCATTCGGCAGGAGAGTACATTTCAACTCAGCCCCGTCGATTACTCCCCCAGAGGCAGAATATCAAACCTGCCTTGTCACTAGGAGACAACTGGAATGCAAAGCAGACTCTCTAGGCATCCATCCTTGGAATCCTGCTCTGGCGCCGTTCCATATGGGATGTCCTGGAGCCTTCCAACAGGTCTTGACTGTCCCACAGAAGGAATCCTTGCAGATTGGAGCATCTCACAACTCCTATCGTGGGAAAACCTACAAGGCCTCATGAGAGGCTCCCCTTTATAAAGGGGCCATCATGGACAGAAACTCCAACCTGAGCCAACTTCTGATGCATTGCTTTGGTTTCTAGGTATCTCTCCTCAGAGGCCTGGTTTCCAATATCAGAATATGGGGGCTTCCTAAGGAAACAATCAGAACAGATCTCATCTCCACATGGGAAACTTGCTTTTTGGAGCTGTGTCAATACCTCAGGTTAGGAGGATCCTTCAGGGCGCTGGCACCATGGCCAAATCCCAAGGTCTCCAAGGACACAAACTTACATTATGAACCATTCTCAGGAGAGTCCATTTCAAATCAGCCCCCTCGGCTGCTCACCCAGAGCCAGCAGATCAAACCTTCCTTGTCACTAGGAGACAGTTAGAATGGGTGGCGGGCTGCCCAGGCATCCATCCTTAGAACCCTGCTCTGGAGAACTTCTTTATGGGATGTCTTGAATCCAACCAACCTGTCTTGACTGTCTCGCAGAATGAATCCTTGTGGTTTGAAGCATCACACAATAACACTGTGAGAAAACCTCCATTTCCTCATGATGACCCACACCTTCATAAATGGGCCATCATGGACAGAAACTCCATCCTAAGCCAAAGTCTGATCCTCGCCCTGAATTCAGAAGCATAAGATCTCGATTCAGCACTTGAGAGTGTGCCTGCTGGGCCCTCGCCTTGAAACCTAAGCCTATCTTGTGTTCTCAGACTTCCTTCCTCAGAATCCTGGCCACACCCCTCCAGTTTGGAAATTCTGGAGACACAATGCAGCACTCTGCCTGGCCTCCAGAAGAAAAATGTTGCCCTATAGGGCTAACCAGAAACGCCAAATGAGTAACAACCTGCATGCCACTCGACCATACCCCAAATATACAGTCTAGCCTGTGCACTAAAGCCCTGTCTGACACAGCCTGAGGGCAGACCTCCAGTCCAACACCCAGACAGCTGGCCGTACACTGAGCATATCATACCCACAATGGCTTTAGGCCATCATCTCTACCCAACCTCAATTTTCACCTTCAGAACCTAGACCTTATCTACACTCACTGCTCAGGAGTGAACGTGATGCAAGAATCAGAACTTCTCGTTCGCCATGGCAAGACACCTTGTGGTCGGCATGTTGTCCAACGTTTATTGTAGGAGAAAGCAGCATGGACTATGAGGTCCCACCTATCCCTGAGGGCCACAATTTGCACAAACACATATTGTGACCCTCAGCGTGAGCCCTATCCTCATGTGAAGCCTCTTAGTGACTGGAACAACAGCCCACATATGGGGCTTGCCAAGCCCCTAGTCACCCAATCTCAACCAGAGTTCGAGATGTCTAGTCACCCGACTCAGGGCTCTGCTCTGGAATCCCTCTTTGGTGGGACACCTGAAGTAAAAAAAAAAATACAGAAAGGACTCTTCCCATCCACAGAATGATCCCAACCCCTTGGGATCAGGCCAAATCACCAGAGAAAGAATTGTCCATGGCCCTTGAGGACACCCCGACATTCCACGGCCACCGTTGACACAAAATCCAGAGACAAAAGCCTGAGCAAGCGCCACATACTCGCCCTTTGTTCATGACCCGGAAAATTCTCACGTTCTGTAGATCGAGCCTTCATACATACATCCCCAAACCTAAGCTGAGTTTGTGTTTTCAGACTTCTGTCCCCACAGTCCTGGCCCACACACCATCCAAGCTGGGGCCCTTGGAGCCACACCTCAGGACTGTCGCTTCCCTCTCCAGGGGAATTCTGCCATTTCCGTTGGCCACAACCTTATAGATTAGGAGAAACCTCCAAACTCCCCGAGGCCATCCGAATAGTGTTGGCTGCCCAGGACAAACAGGGATGATCTTTCACAAGTTAGGAAACTACCTTCACTCAGACCCAGAGACAGATATCCCCATAGAATAAGATTGAACTGGACAGGCACTTAGGCTCTAATCAGATCCATTGCTTTTGTTTCCAGGCATCTCTCCTCAGAGGCCTGGTTTCCAATACCAGCATAGGGGGATTACTGAGGCACTCATCAGAAAAATCTCGTCTCCACATAGGAAATGTACTCTTTGGAGCTCTATAAAAACCTCTTTTTAGGAGAATCTTTCAGTGCCCCGGATCAAGCGCCCCATTCCAAGGTCTCCATGGACTTAAACCCACATTATGATCTATCCTCGGGAATGTCCATGTCAACTCAACCCCCTTGGTTTCTCCCCCAGGGCCTGCAGATCAAACCTGCCTTGTCGCTAGGAGACAACTAGAATGGGAGGTGGGCTGCCTAGGAATCAATCCTTAGAACCCTACTCTGGAGTCATTCCATATGGGACATCCTAGAGCCATCCAACAGGTCTCAAGCGTCCCACAGAAGGAATCTTTGCAGTCTGGAGCATCTCAGAACTCCAATTGTGGGAAAATCTACATGGCCTCTTGAGACGCTCCACATTATAAAGTGGCCATCATGGACAGAAACTCCAACCTGAGCTAACGTCTGATATTCGCCCTGACTTCAGGTGCATGAGATCATGATTCAGCTCTGCAGAGTGTGCCTTCTGTGCCCTCACCCCCAAAACTAAGCCTAGCTTGTGTTCTCAGACTACAGTCCTCACACCCCTGGCCCAAAAGCCCTACAGTTTGGCAATACTGGGGCCACAATGCAGCACTCTGCCTGCCCTCCCAGAGAAAAAACGTTGCCTTATGGAACTACCTAGAGACCCGTATGAGGATAAATTGAACGCCACTCGACTGCACCCCAAATATTCAGTCTACCCTGTCTAATGCCTTGTCTGACACAGCATGAGCCCACACCTCCAGACCTACGCTCAACAGCTGGCCCCACACTGAGCTCATTGGACCCAACAGGTACTTAGGTCTTCATCTCTTCCCAACCTTGGTTTTCGGGTTTCAGAACCTAGACCTAAACTCCAATCACTGTCCAGGGGTTAACGTGATGCAGAAGTCACAACTCTTCCTTCGCCATGGCCAGAAACCTTTGGTTGGCATATTCTCCAACGTTCAGTGTCGGAGAATCCAGCGTGGCCCATGAGGCCCTTCCCATGCTTGAGGGCCTTGTTGGCACAAATAGGCATTTTGACCCTCAGCATGAGCCCTGTCCTCAAGGAAGGCCTCTCAGTGTCTGAATCAAGAGCCCACATATTGGACTTGCCATGCCCCTAGGCCCCCAAACTAAAACAGAGGTGGGGTTGCCCAGTTGTCCCCCCGAGGACTCTGCTCTGGAATCCCTCCTTTATTGGGACACATGAGGTACAAAAAATAAAATAAAATAAAAAACAGAAAGGACTCCTCCCATCCCACAAAACATACACAAACTCTTGGGATTGGGTCAAATCCTCAGAGAAGGAAAGCCGTCCACAACCCATGAGGCAACGCCAGCATTCCACCCACATTGTTGACACAAATCCAGAGACAAAATGTGAGCAATCACCTCAAACTCACACTTTTTCATATCCTGAAGTGTTATCACGGTCTGTAGATTGGGCGTGCCATAACTATGTCCCCAATCCTAAGTGGAGTTTGTGTTTTCAGATTTTTGCTCCACAGGCCTGGCCCACACACCCTCAAAGTTGGGCCCCTAGAGCCAAACTCAGAACTTTGCCTGCCCTCTCCAGGGGATTTCTGCCCATTCCATTGACCACAACCCTATAGATTAGGAGAAACTCCAAAGTCCCGAGGCCATTCCAATATTATAGGTCGCCCAGGACAAACAGGGGCGATCTGACACAATCTGAGCAACTACCTCACCTCAGATACTTAGACACGTATCCCCAGCAAAGAGATTGAAACGGACAGGCACCTAGGCTCTAATCATATCCATTGCTTTTCTTTCCAGTCATCTCTCCTCAGAGGCCTGTTTTCCAATACCAGCATATGGGAGATTCCTTAGGCACTCATCAATTCACAATTCTCTTCTCTACATAGGAAACATACTCTTTAGAGCTCCATCAAAACCTCCGGTTATGAACATCCCTCAAGGACCCGGATCAAGACCCCATTCCAAGGTCTCCATGGACACAAATGCACATTATGACCCATCCTCAACTCACCCATTTCAACACACCCGATTCGATTACTCCACTAGATCAGGCAGATCGAACTTGCCTTGACTCTATGAGACACCTGGAATGGGAGGCAGGCTGCCCAGGCATCGATCCTTAGAACCCTGCTCTGGATAACTTCCTTATGGGATGTCCTGGAGCCATCCACCGGTCTCACCTGTCCCACAGAAGGAATCATTGCGGTTTGGAGCATCTCACAATTCAAATCGTGGGAAAACCTCCATGTCCTCGTGACACCCTCCCATTCATGAAGGGGCCGTCATGGACAGAAACTCCGACCTAAGCCAACGTCTGATCCTAGCTCTGTCTTCAGGTATACGCGATCTCAAATCATCTCTGCAGAGGGTGCCTGCCGTCCCCTCACCCCGAAATCTAAGTCTGGCTTGTGTTCTCAGAATTATTTCATCACACTCCTGGCCCACAAGCCTTCCAGTTTGGGAATTCTGGAGCCACTCTGTGGCACTGTGTCTTCCCTCCAGAAGAAAAACGTTGCCCTCTGGGGCTACCCAGTAACCACAAATGAGTACCATCCTGCACGAAACTCGACTGCACCCCAATGATACAGTCTAGCCTGGGCACTAATTCCCTGTCTGCCACAGCCTGAGCCTGCACCTCCCAACCCACACTCACAGCTGGCCGAACACTGAGCACATCAGACACACCATGGCCTTAGGGCTTCATCTCTTCCCAACCTCAGTTTTCAGGCTTCAGAACCTAGACCTTAAATCCAATCACAGTCCAGGAGTGAAAGTGTTGCAGAAATTAGAACTCCATCTTCCCCATGGCCAGAAAACTTGTGGTTGCCATATTGTGCAACGTTCAGTGTAGGAGAAACCAGCATGGTACATTAGGCCACGCCCTGACTTGAGGGGCTCCTTGGGCACAAAAACACATTGTGAAACTCAATGTGAGACCTATCCTCACAGAAGGCCTCTCAGTGTCTGGACCAAGAGCCCACATATGGGGCTTGCCATGTTCTTAGGTCCCAATGTTAACCAGAGGTCTGGTTGTCCAGTCGCCCCTCCCCTGGACTCTGCTCTGGAATGCCTCTTTTGGTGGTCCACCTGAGGTAAAAAAAACAAAAAACAGAAAGACCACCTCCCTTCTGACAGAATGACCCCCAACTCTTGGGATCGGGTCAAATCCCCAGAAAGGGAGCCTCATCGATGGCCCATGAGGACCCCCCGACATTCCATGGCAATCGGTGACACATTTCCAAAAAAAGGAAAAAAAAGCATGAGCAAGCACCTCACATTCGCCCTTTGTTCATATCCCGAAGAGTTCTCCTCACGGTCTATAGATCGGGCCGGCCATACCTACATCCCCCAACCTAAGTGGAGTTTGTGTTTTCAGACTTTTGTCCAAATAGCCCTGGACAACACACGCTCCACACTTGGTTCCCTGGAGCCACACCTCAGGACTGTGCTTCCCTTTCAAGGGAATTCTTCCCATTCCATTGGCCACAACCTTGCAAATGAGGAAAAACCTCCAAAGTCACCGAGGCCATCCCAATAGTGTAGGCCGCCCAGGACAAACAGGGGTGATCTCAAACCAGCTGAGCAACTACCTCCACTCAGACAACAGATGTCCCCAGAGAAGAATATTGAACCGGACAGGCCCCTAGGCCCTAATCAGATCCATTGCTTTGGTTTCCAGGCATCTCTCCTCAGAGGCCTCGTTTCCAATACCAGCATATGGTGGTTTCCTGAGGCACCATTAAGAATAAATCTCGTCTCCCCATGGAAAACTTGCTCATTGGAGCTTTTTCACAACCTCTGGTTAGGAGAATACTTCAGGGCCCTGGTGCCACTGCCCCATACCAAGGTCTCCATGGACTCAAACCAACATTACGACCATCCTCAGGAAAGTCCATTTCAACTCAGCCCCCTCTGTTGCTACCCCAAGCCAGCAGATCAAACGTTTCTTGTTGCTAGGAGACAATTGGAATGTGAGGCTGGCTGCCCAGGCATCCATACTTAGAACCCTGTTCTGGAAAAATACCTTATAAGACGTCCTGGAGCCATCCAACAAATCTTAATTGTCCCACAGAAGGAATCCTTGCGGTTTGGAGCATCTCACAACTCCAATAGTGGGAAAACCCCCATGGCCTCATAATGCCCCCCCTTCCTGAAGGGGCCCACATGGACAGAAACTCAAACCTGAGCCAAAGTCTGAACCTCGACCTGACTTCAGACGCATGAGATCTCAATTCAGCTCTGCAGAGTGTGCCTGCCATGTCCTTGCCCCGAAACCTAAGCCTAGCTTGTGTTCTCAGACTTCCGTCCTCACTCTCCTGGCCCACAAGCCCTCCAGTTTGGGATTTCGAAAGCCACAATGCAGCACTCTGCCTGCCCTCCAGAAGAAAAACTTTGCCCTATGCTGCTAATAAGAAACCCCAAATGATATTCTAATGCATGCCACTCGATTGTAAAGCAATTATACAGCCCACCCTGTATTCTAATGCCCTGTCTGGCACAGCCTGAGACAAGACATCCCAAACGACACTCAGACAGCCGGCCCCAACCTGGACACATAGGACCCGCTATGGCTGTAGGTCGTCATCTCTTCCCAACCTCGGTTTTCAGGCTTCAGAACCTAGACCTTATCTCCAATCACTGCCCAGGGGTGAACGTGATGCAGAAATTAGAATTCCTCCTTCCCCATGGCCAGAAACCTTGTGGTTGGCATGTTGTCCAACGTTCAATGTGGGAAATTCTGCATTGTCCGAAAGGCCACGCCAGTGCTTGAGAGCCGCCTAGGGCACAGACATGCATTGTGACCTGCAGCGTGAGTCCCGTATTAAAGTAACGCCTCTCAGTGGCTGGACCAAGATCCTGCATATGGGGCTTGTCATATCCATAGGCCCCCATGCTTAACCAGAGGGCGAGTATTCCAGTTATCAGTACCCACTTCTATGCTCTAGAATCCCTCTACTGGGGGGACACATGAAGCAGAAAACAGGACACTTCCCTTCCCACAGAATGACCCCAAACTCTTGGAGGCTGAACAAACTACCAGAGAGGGAGACTTCTACGACCCATGAGGCAACTCCTACATTAAACGGCCATTGTGGACAAAACATCCAGAGACAAAAGCCTGAGCAACTGCCTCCCTCTCACCCTTCTTTCATATCCAGAGGAGCTCCCCTCATGGTCTGTAGATCAGGCCTGCCGTAACCTCGGCCCCAAACCTGAGCTGAGTTAGGGTTTTTGGATGTCTGTCTGCACAGCCATGGCCCACACAGCCTCCAGGCTGGGGTCTCTGGAGCCACACCACAGAACTGTGCCTGCTCTCTCCTAAGAAACGGCCCATTCCATTGGCCACAACTCTACAAAATAGTAGAAACCTCAAGGTCCCCAAGGACATCCCACTACCGCAAGCCGCACTGGACAAATAGGGGCATTATGACACAAGCTGAGCAACTACTACCTCCATGCAGACACACAGACAGATATCCTCAGAGACAGAAGATTGAACCAGACAGGCCCCTAGGCCCTATTATGAACTCTTGCTTTGGTGTCCAGGTATCACTCCTCAGAGGCCTGGGTTCGAAGACCAGCATACGGGGCTTTCCTGAGGCACCAGACAGAAGACCTCTCATCTCCACATGGGAAGCTTCCTTGTTGGAGTTGTGTCAAGCCCTTCGGGTTGGAGAATCCTGCCGAGTCCCTTAGCAACTGCCACATTCCAAGGTCTCCATGGCCACCAACCCACATTATGACTCATCCTCAGGAGAGTCCATTTAAACTCAGCCTTCTGGGTAGCTCACCCAAGAGCCCGCAGATTGAGCGTGCCTTGTCTCGACCAGGCAATGGGAAGGTGAGTTGGCGTGTCTCGGCATCCATGCTTAGGCCCCTGCTCTCGAGTCTTTCTGTATGGGGCATCCTGGAACCATCCAATAGTACTCGACTGTCCTGAAGGAGGAAACTTTGAAGTTTGGAGCAGCTCACAACTCCCAGCGTAGGGAAACCTCCCTGGCCTCATGACGCCCCCACCCCCTTCAGGAAGGGGCCGTCATGGACACAAACTCCAGCTTGAGGCAACATCTGATACTCGCCCTGACCTCACCTGCAGGAGATCTCGAATCAGCCTCTGCAGAGTGGGCCTGCCATGCTCTTGGCCCCCAAACTCGTGCTAGCTTGTGTTTTCAGACTTCCTTCCTCACAATCCTGGACACACCCACCAGTTTGGCAATTCTGGAGACACAATGCAGCACTCTGCCTGCCCTCCAGAAGAAAAATGTTGCCCTATAGGGCTAACCGGAAACGCCAAATGAGTAACAACCTGCAAGCCACGCGACCATACCCCAATTATACAGTCTAGCCTGTGCACTAAAGCCATGTCTGACACACCCTGAGGGCAGACCTCCAGTCCAACACACAGAAAGCTGGCCGTACACAGAGCATATCACACCCACAATGGCTTTAGGCCATCATCTCTACCCAACCTCAGTTTTCACCTTCAGAACCTAGACCTTATCGCCACTCACTGCTCAGGAGTGAACGTGATGCAAGAATCAGAACTTCCCCTTCGCCTTGGCAAGTAACCTAGTGGTTGGCATTTGTCCAATGTTCATTGTAGGAGAAAGCAGCATGGACTATGAGGCCCCACCTATCCCTGAGGGCCACAATTTGCACAAACACACATTGTGACCCTCAGCGTGAGCCCTATCCTCATGTAAAGCCTCTCAGTGACTGGAACAACATCCCACATATGGGACTTGCCAAGCCCCTAGTCCCCCAATCTCAACCAGAGTTCGAGATGTCTAGTCACCCCTACTCAGGGCTCTACTCTGGAATCCCTCTTTGGTGGGACACCTGAGGTAAAAAAAAAAAAAAAAAAAACATATATATATATATATATATATAGAAAGGACTCTTCCAATCCACAGAATGATCCCAACCACTTGGGATCAGGCCATATCACCAGAGAAAGAATTGTCCATGGCCCTTGAGGACATCCCGACATTCCACGGCCACCGTTGACACAAAATCCAGAGACAAAAGCCTGAGCGCTCGCCACATACTCGCCCTTTGTTCATAGCTCGGAAAATTCTCACGTTCTGTAGATCGAGCCTTCATACATACATCCCCAAACCTAAGCTGAGTTTGTGTTTTCAGACTTCTGTCCCCACAGTCCTGGCCCACACACCATCCAAGCTGGGTCCCCTGGAGCCACACCTCAGGACTGTGGCTTCCCTCTCCAGGGGAATTCTGCCATTTCCATTGTCCACAACCCTATAGATTAGGAGAATCCTCCAAACTCCCCGAGGCCATCCGAATAGTGTTTGCTGCCCAGGACACACTGGGATGATCTTTCACAAGTTAGGAAACTACCTCCACTCAGACCCAGAGACAGATATCCCCATAAATAAGATTGAACTGGACAGGCACTTAGGCCCTAATCAGATCCATTGCTTTTGATTCCAGTCATCTCTCCTAAGAGGCCTGGTTTCCAATACCAGCATATGGGAGATTCCTTAGGCACTCATCAAAACAATTCTCCTCTCTACTTAGGAAACATACTCTTTAGAGCTCCATCAAAACCTCCTGTTATGAACATCCCTCAAGGCCCCGGTTCAAGCACCCCATTCCAAGGTCTACATGGACACAAATGCACATTATGACCCATCCTCAACTCACCCATTTCAACACACTTGCCACGGATGCTCCCGTAGATCCAGCAGATCGAAATTGCCTTGGCTCTATGAGACACCCGGAATGGGAGGCAGGCTGCCCAGGCATCCATCCTTAGAACCCTGCTCTGGATAACTTCCTTATGGGATGTCCTGGAGCCATCCAACAGGTCTCGACTGTCCCACAGAAGGAATCATTGCGTTTTGGAGCATCTCACAATTCCCATCGTGGGAAAACCTCCATGTCCTCGCGACACCCTCCCATTCATGAAGGGGCCGTCATGGACAGAAACTCCGACGTAAGCCAACGTCTGATCCTAGCTCTGTCTTCAGGTATACAGGATCTCGAATCATCTCTGCAGAGGGTGCCTGCCGTCCCCTCACCCCGAAATCTAAGTCTGGCTTGTGTTCTCAGAATTTTTTCCTCACACTCCTGGCCCACAAGCCTTCCAGTTTGGGAATTCTGGAGCCACTATGTGGCACTGGGTCTTCCCTCCAGAAGAAAAACGTTGCCCTCTGGGGCTACCCAGTAACCACAAATGAGTACCATCCTGCACGACACTCAACTGCACCCCAATGATACAGTCTAGCCTGGGCACTAATTCCCTGTCTGCCACAGCCTGAGCCTGCACCTCACAACCCACACTCAACAGCTGGCCGAACACTGAGCACATCAGACACACCATGGCCTTAGGTCTTCATCTCTTCCCAACCACAGTTTTCAGGCTTCAGAACCTAGACCTTAAATCCAATCACAGTCCAGGAGTGAAAGTGTTGCAGAAATTAGAACTCCATCTTCCCCATGGCCAGAAAACTTGTGGTTGCCATATTGTGCAACGTTCAGTGTAGGAGAAACCAGCATGGTACATTAGGCCACGCCCTGACTTGAGGGGCTCCTTGGGCACAAAAACACATTGTGAAACTCAGTGTGAGACCTATCCTCAAGGAAAGCCTCTCAGTGTCTGGACCAAGAGCCCACATATGGGGCTTGTCATGTTCTTAGGTCCCAATGTTAACCAGAGGTCTGGTTGTCCAGTTGCTCCAACCCACGAACTGCTCTGGAATCCCTCTTTTGGTGGTCCACCTGAGGTAAAAAAAAAAACAAAACAAAAACAAAAAAAAAAACAAAAATCAACAAAAAAACAGAAAGGCCTCCTCCCTTCCCACAGAATGACCCCAAACTCTTGGGATCAGGTCAAATCCCCAGAAAGGGAGCCTCATCGATGGCCCATGAGGACACCCCGACATTCCATGGCAATCGGAGACACATTTCCAGAAAAAAAAAAAAAAGCATGAGCAAGCACCTCACATTCGCCCTTTGTTCATATCCCAAAGAGTTCTCCTCACGGTCTATAAATCGGGCCGGCCATACCTACATCCCCCAACCTAAGTGGAGTTTGTGTTTTCAGACTTTTGTCCAAATAGCCCTGGACCACACACGCTCCACACTTGGGTCCCTGGAGCCACACCTCAGGACTGTGCTTCCCTTTCAAGGGAATTCTTCCCATTCCATTGGCCACAACCTTGCAAATGTGGAAAAACCTCCAAAGTCACCGAGGCCATCCCAATAGTGTAGGCCGCCCAGGACAAACAGGGGTGATCTCAAACCAGCTGAGCAACTACCTCCACTCAGACAACAGATGTCCCCAGAGAAGAATATTGAACCGGACAGGCCCCTAGACCCTAATCAGATCCATTGCTTTGGTTTCCAGGCATCTCTCCTCAGAGGCCTCGTTTCCAATAACAGCATAAGGTGGTTTCCTGAGGCACCATTAAGAACAAATCTCGTCTCCCCATGGAAAACTTGCTCATTGGAGCTTTGTCATAACCTCTGGTTAGGAGAATCCTTTAGGGCCCTGGTGCCACTGCCCCATACCAAGGTCTCCATGGACTCAAACCAACGTTAAGACCATTCTCAGGAAAGTCCATTTCAACTCAGCCCCCTCTGTTGCTACCCCAAGCCAGCAGATCAAACGTTTCTTGTTGCTAGGAGACAATTGGAATGTGAGGCTGGCTGCCCAGGCATCCATACTTAGAACCCTGTTCTGGAAAAATACCTTATAAGACGTCCTGGAGCCATCCAACAAATCTTAATTGTCCCACAGAAGGAATCCTTGCGGTTTGGAGCATCTCACAACTCCAATAGTGGGAAAACCCCCATGGCCTCATAATGCCCCCCCTTTCCTGAAGGGGCCCCAATGGACAGAAACTCAAACCTGAGCCAAAGTCTGAACCTCGACCTGACTATAGACGCATGAGATCTCAATTCAGCTCTGCAGAGTGTGCCTGCCATGTCCTTGCCCCGAAACCTAAGCCTAGCTTGTGTTCTCAGACTTCCGTCCTCACTCTCCTGGCCCACAAGCCCTCCAGGTTGGGATTTCCGAAGCCACAATGCAGCACTCTGCCTGCCCTCCAGAAGAAAAACTTTGCCCTATGTTGCTAATAAGAAACCCCAAATGATTTTCTAATGCATGCCACTCGATTGTAAAGCAATTATACAGCCCACCCTGTATTCTAATGCCCTGTCTGGCACAGCCTGAGACAAGATATCCCAAACGACACCCAGACAGCTGGCCCCAACCTGGACACATAGGACCCGCTATGGCTGTAGGTCGTCATCTCTTCCCAACCTCGGTTTTCAGGCTTCAGAACCTAGACCTTATCTCCAATCACTGCCCAGGGGTGAACGTGATGCAGAAATTAGAATTCCTCCTTCCCCATGGCCAGAAACCTTGTGGTTGGCATGTTGTCCAATGTTCTATGTGGGAAAACCTGCATTGTCCGAAAGGCCACGCCAGTGCTTGAGAGCCGCCTAGGGCACAGACATGCATTGTGACCTGCAGCGTGAGTCCCATATTAAAGTAACGCCTCTCAGTGGCTGGACCAAGATCCTGCATATGGGGCTTGTCATATCCATAGGCCCCCAGGCTTAACCAGAGGGCGAGTATTCCAGTTGTCAGTACCCACTGCTATGCTCTAGAATCCCTCTACTGGGGGGACACATGAAGCAGAAAACAGGACACTTCCCTTCCCACAGAATGACCCCAAACTCTTGGGGGCTGAACAAACTACCAGAGAGGGAGACTTCTACGACGCATGAGGCAACTCCTACATTAAACGGCCATTGTGGACAAAACATCCAGAGACAAAAGCCTGAGCAACTGCCTCCCTCTCACCCTTCTTTCATATCCAGAGGAGCTCCCCTCATGGTCTGTAGATCAGGCCTGCCGTAACCTCGGCCCCAAACCTGAGCTGAGTTAGGGTTTTTGGATGTCTGTCTGCACAGCCATGGCCCACACAGCCTCCAGGCTGGGGTCTCTGGAGCCACACCACAGAACTGTGCCTGCTCTCTCCTAAGAAACTGCCCATTCCATTGGCCACAACTCTACAAAATAGTAGAAACCTCAAGGTCCCCAAGGACATCCCACTACCGCAAGCCGCACTGGACAAATAGGGGCATTATGACACAAGCTGAGCAACTACTACCTCCATGCAGACACACAGACAGATATCCTCAGAGACAGAAGATTGAACCAGACAGGCCCCTAGGCCCTATTATGAACTCTTGCTTTGGTGTCCAGTATCACTCCTCAGAGGCCTGGGTTCGAAGACCAGCATACGGGGCTTTCCTGAGGCACCAGACAGAAGACCTCTCATCTCCACATGGGAAGCTTCCTTGTTGGAGTTGTGTCACGCCCTTCGGGTTGGAGAATCCTGCCGAGTCCCTTAGCTACTGCCACATTCCAAGGTCTCCATGGCCACCAACCCACTTTATGACTCATCCTCAGGAGAGTCCATTTAAACTCAGCCTTCTGGGTAGCTCACTCAAGAGCCCGCAGATTGTGCGTGCCTTGTCTCGACCAGGCAATGGGAAGGTGAGTTGGCGTGTCTCGGCATCCATGCTTAGGCCCCTGCTCTCGAGTCTTTCTGTATGGGGCATCCTGGAACCATCCAATAGTACTCGACTGTCCTGAAGAAGGAAACTTTGAAGTTTGGAGCAGCTCACAACTCCCAGCGTAGGGAAACCTCCCTGGCCTCATGACGCCCCCACCCCCTTCAGGAAGGGGCCGTCATGGACACAAACTCCAGCTTGAGGCAACATCTGATACTCGCCCTGACCTCACCTGCAGGAGATCTCGATTCAGCCTCTGCAGAGTGGGCCTGCCATGCTCTTGGCACCAAAACTCGTGCTAGCTTGTGTTTTCAGACTCACAATCCTGGCCACACCCCTCCAGTTTGGCAATTCTGGAGACACAATGCAGCACTCTGCCTGCCCTCCAGAAGAAAAATGTTGCCCTATAGGGCTAACCGGAAACGCCAAATGAGTAACAACCTGCATGCCACGCGACCATACCCCAATTATACAGTCTAGCCTGTGCACTAAAGCCCTGTCTGACACAGCCTGAGGGCAGACCTCCAGTCCAACACCCAGAAAGCTGGCCGTACACAGAGCATATCACACCCACAATGGCTTTAGGCCATCATCTCTACCCAACCTCAGTTTTCACCTTCAGAACCTAGACCTTATCTCCACTAACTGCTCAGGAGTGAACGTGATGCAAGAATCAGAACTTCTCCTTCGCCTTGGCAAGTAACCTAGTGGTTGGCATGTTGTCCATTGTTCATAGTAGGAGAAAGCAGCATGGACTATGAGGCCCCACCTATCCCTGAGGGCCACAATTTGCACAAACACACATTGTGACCCCCAGCGTGAGCCCTATCCTCATGTAAAGCCTCTCAGTGACTGGAACAACAGCCCACATATGGGGCTTGCCAGGCCCCTAGTCCCCCAATCTCAACCAGAGTTTGAGATGTCTAGTCACCCCTACTCAGGGCTCTACTCTGGAATCCCTCTTTGGTGGGACACCTGAGGTAAAAAAAAAAAAAAATACAGAAAGGACTCTTCCCATCCACAGAATGATCCCAACCCCTTGGGATCAGGCCAAATCACCAGAGAAAAAATTGTCCATGGCCCTTGAGGGCACCCTGACATTCCACGGCCACCGTTGACATAAAATCCAGAGACAAAAGCCTGAGCAAGCGCCACATACTCGCCCTTTGTTCATAGCACGGAAAATTCTTACTGTCTGTAGATCGAGCCTTCATACATACATCCCTAAACCTAAGCTGAGTTTGTGTTTTCAGACTTCTGTCCCCACAGTCCTGGCCCACACACCATCCAAGCTGGGGCCCCTGGAGACACACCTCAGGACTGTGGCTTCCCTCTCCAGGGGAATTCTGCCATTTCCATTGGCCACAACCCTATAGATTAGGAGAATCCTCCAAACTCCCCGAGGCCATCCCAATAGTGTTGGCTGCCCAGGACAAACAGGGATGATCTTTCACAAGTTAGGAAACTACCTCCACTCAGACCCAGAGACAGATATCCCCATAGAATAAGATTGAACTGGACAGGCACTTAGGCTCTAATCAGATCCATTGCTTTTGTTTCCAGGCATCTCTCCTCAGAGGCCTGGTTTCCAATACCAGAATATGGGGGATTACTGAGGCACTCATCAGAAAAATCTCATCTCCACATAGGAAATGTACTCTTTGGAGCTCTATAAAAACCTCTGTTTAGGAGAATCTTTCAGAGCCCCGGATCAAGCGCCCCATTCCAAGATCTCCATGGACTTAAACCCACATTATGATCTATTGTCGGGAGAGTCCATGTCAACTCAACCCCCTTGGTTTCTCCCCCAGGGCCTGCAGATCAAACCTGCCTTGTTGCTAGGAGACAACTAGAATGGGAGGCGGGCTGCCCAGGCATCCATCCTTAGAACCCTACTCTGGAGTCGTTCCACATGGGACATCCTAGAGCCATCCAACAGGTCTCAAGTGTCCCACAGAAGGAATCTTTGCAGTCTGGAGCATCTCACAACTCCCATTGTGGGAAAATCTACATGGCCTCTTGAGACGCTCCACTTTATAAAGGGGCCATCATGGACAGAAACTCCAACCTGAGCAAACGTCTGATATTCGCCCTGACTTCAGGTGCATGAGATCTTGATTCAGCTCTGCAGAGTGTGCCTTCTGTGCACTCACCCCCAAAACTAAGCCTAGCTTGTGTTCTCAGACTAGCGTCCTCACACCCCTGCCCCAAAAGCCCTACAGATTGGCAATACTGGGGCCATAATGCAGCACACTGCCTGCCCTCCAGAAGAAAAACGTTGCCTTATGGAGCTACCTAGAAACCCGAATAAGGATCAACTGAACGCCACTCGACTGCACCCCAAATATGCAGTCTACCCTGTCTAATGCCTTGTCTGACACAGCATGAGCCCACACCTCCAGACCTACGCTCAACAGCTGGCCGCACACTGAGCTCATTGGACCCATCAGGTCCTTAGGTCTTCATCTCTTCCAACCTCAGTTTTCGGTTTCAGAACCTAGACCTAAACTCCAAACACTGTCCAGGGGTGAACGTGATGCAGAAATCACAACTCTTCCTTCGCCATGGCTGGAAACCTTGTGGTTGGCATATTCTCCAACGTTCAGTGTAGAAGAATATAGCGTGGCCCATGAGGCACTTCCCATGCTTGAGGGCCTTGTTGGGCACAAATAGGCATTGTGAACCTCAGCATGAGCCCTGTCCTCAAGGAAGGCCTCTCAGTGTCTGAATCAAGAGCCCGCCTATTGGACTTGCCATGCCCCTAGGCCCCCAAACTTAAACAGAGGTGGGGATATGCAGTTGTCCCTCCCAAGGACTCTGCTCGGGAATCCCTCTTTTATTGGGACACTTGAGGTACATAAAATAAAATATAAAATAAAATAAAATAAAAAACAGAAAAGACTCCCCCCATCCCACAGAATGTACCCAAACTCTTGGGATCGGGTCAAATCCTCAGAGAAGGAAAGCCATCCACAACCCATGAGGCCACGCCAGCATTCCACCCACATTGTTGACACAAATCCAGAGACAAAACCTGAGCAAGCACCTCAAACTCACCCTTTTTCATATCCCTAAGTGTTATCACAGTCTGTAGATTGGGCGTGCCATACCTATGTCCCCAATCCTAAGCAGAGTTTGTGTTTTCAGACTTTTGTCCCCACAGGCCTGGCCCACACAGCCTCAAGGCTGGGCCCCTAGAGCGAAACTCAGAACTGTGCCTGCCCTCTCCAGGGGATTTCTGCCCATTCCATTGGCCACAACCCTATAGATTAGGAGAAACTCCAAAGTCCCGAAGCCATCCCAATATTATAGGCTGCCCAGGACAAACAGGGGCGATCTGACACAAGCTGAG
This sequence comes from Mustela nivalis, assembly GCF_964662115.1. Taxonomy (NCBI): domain Eukaryota; kingdom Metazoa; phylum Chordata; class Mammalia; order Carnivora; family Mustelidae; genus Mustela; species Mustela nivalis. The sequence goes on along the minus strand of NW_028135997.1, from coordinate 141,975 downwards.
CAACTACATCCCCTCAGATCCTTAGACACGTATCCTCAGGAAAGAGATTGAACCGGACAGGCACCTAGGCCCTAATCATCTCGATTGCTTTTGTTTCCAGTCATCTCTCCTCAGAGGCCTGGTTTCCAATACCAGCATATGGGAGATTCCTTAGGCACTCATCAAAACAATTCTCTTCTATACATAGGAAACGTACTCTTTAGAGCCCATCAAAACCTCCGGTTATGAACATCCCTCAAGGCCCCGGATCAAGCACCCCATTCCAAAATCTACATGGACACAAATGCACATTATGACCCATCCTCAACTCACCCATTTCAACACACCCGCCTCGGTTGCTCCCCTAGATCCAGCAGATCGAACTTGCCTTGGCGCTATGAGACACCTGGAATGGGAGGCAGGCTGCCCAGGCATCCATCCTTAGAACCCTGCTCTGAATAACTTCCTTATGGGATGTCCTGGAGCCATCCAACAGGTCTCGACTGTCCCACAGAAGGAATCATTGCGGTTTGGAGCATCTCACAATTCCCATCGTGGGAAAACCTCCATGTCCTCGTGACACCGTCCCCTTCATGAAGGGGCCGTCATGGACAGAAACTCCGACGTAAGCCAACGTCTGATCCTAGCTCTGTCTTCAGGCATACGGGATCTCAAATCATCTCTGCAGAGGGTGCCTGCCGTCCCCTCACCCCGACATCTAAGTCTGGCTTGTGTTCTCAGAATTCTTTTCTCACACTCCTGGCCCACAACCTTCCAGTTTGGGAATTCAGGAGCCACTATGTGGCACTGGGTCTTCCCTCCAGAAGAAAAACGTTGCCCTCTGGGGCTAACCAGTAACTACAAATGAGTACCATCCTGCACGAAACTCGACTGCACCCCAATGATACAGTCTAGCCTGGGCACTAATTCCCTGTCTGCCACAGCCTGAGCCTGCACCTCCCAACCCACACTCAACAGCTGGCCGAACAATGAGCACATCAGACACACCATGGCCTTAGGTCTTCATCTCTTCCCAACCTCAGTTTTCAGGCTTCAGAACCTAGACCTTAAATCCAATCACAGTCCAGGAGTGAAAGTGTTGCAGAAATTAGAACTCCATCTTCCACATGGCCAGAAGACTTGTGGTTGCCATATTGTGCAACGTTCAGTGTAGGAGAAACCAGCATGGTACATTAGGCCACGCCCTGACATGAGGGGCTCCTTGGGCACAAAAACACATTGTGAAACTCAGTGTGAGACCTATCCTCAAGGAAGGCCTCTCAGTGTCTGGACCAAGAGCCCACATATGGGGATTGCCATGTTCTCAGGTTCCAATGTTAACCAGAGGTCTGGTTGTCCAGTTGCCCTAACCCACGACTCTGCTCTGGAATCCCTATTTTGGTGGGCCACCTGAGGTAAAAAAAAATAAATAAATAAACAAAAAAACCAGAAAGGCCTCCTCCCTTCCCACAGAATGACCCCAAACTCTTGGGATCAGGTCAAATCCCCAGAAAGGGCGCCTCATCGATGGCCCATGAGGACACCCCGACATTCCATGGCAATCGGAGACACATTTCCAGAAAAAAAAAAAAAAGCATGAGCAAGCACCTCACATTCGCCCTTTGTTCATATCCCGAAGAGTTCTCCTCACGGTCTATAGATCGGGCCGGCCATACCTACATCCCCCAACCTAAGTGGAGTTTGTGTTTTCAGACTTTTGTCCAAATAGCCCTGGACCACACACGCTCCACACTTGGGTCCCTGGAGCCACACCTCAGGACTGTGCTTCCCTTTCAAGGGAATTCTTCCCATTCCATTGGCCACAACCTTGCAAATGAGGAAAAACCTCCAAAGTCACTGAGGCCATCCCAATAGTGTAGGCCGCCCAGGACAAACAGGGGTGATCTCAAACCAGCTGAGCAACTACCTCCACTCAGACAACAGATGTCCCCAGAGAAGAATATTGAACCGGACAGGCCCCTAGGCCCTAATCAGATCCATTGCTTTGGTTTTTAGTCATCTCTCCTCAGAGGCCTCGTTTCCAATACCAGCATATGGTGGTTTCCTGAGGCACCAATAAGAACAAATCTCGTCTCCCCATGGAAAACTTGCTCATTGGAGCTTTGTCATAACCTCTGGTTAGGAGAATCCTTCAGGGCCCTGGTGCCACTGCCCCATACCAAGGTCTCCATGGACTCAAACCAACATTAAGACCATTCTCAGGAAAGTCCATTTCAACTCAGCCCCCTCTGTTGCTACCCCAAGCCAGCAGACCAAACGTTGCTTGTTGCTAGGAGACAATTGGAATGTGAGGCTGGCTGCCCAGGCATCCATACTTAGAACCCTGTTCTGGAAAAATACCTTATAAGACGTCCTGGAGCCATCCAACAAATCTTAATTGTCCCACAGAAGGAATCCTTGCGGTTTGGAGCATCTCACAACTCCAATAGTGGGAAAACCCCCATGGGCTCATAATGTCCCCCCTTCATGAAGGGGCCAACATGGACAGAAACTCAAACCTGAGCCAAAGTCTGATCCTCGACCTGACTTCAGACGCATGAGATCTCAATTCAGCTCTGCAGAGTGTGCCTGCCATGTCCTTGCCCCGAAACCTAAGCCTAGCTTGTGTTCTCAGACTTCCGTCCTCACTCTCCTGGCCCACAAGCCCTCCAGTTTGGGAATTCCGATGCCACAATGCAGCACTCTGCCTGCCCTCCAGAAGAAAAACTTTGCCCTATGCTGCTAATAAGAAACCCCAAATGATTTTCTAATGCATGCCACTCGATTGTAAAGCAATTATACAGCCCACCCTGTATTCTAATGCCCTGTCTGGCACAGCCTGAGACAAGACATCCCAAAGGACACCCAGACAGCTGGCCCCAACCTGGACACATAGGACCCGCTATGGCTGTAGGTCGTCATCTCTTCCCAACCTCGGTTTTCAGGCTTCAGAACCTAGACCTTATCTCCAATCACTGCCCAGGTGTATACGTGATGCAGAAATTAGAATTCCTCCTTCCCCATGGCCAGAAACCTTGTGGTTGGCATGTTGTCCAACGTTCAATGTGGGAAATTCTGCATTGTCCGAAAGGCCACGCCAGTGCTTGTGGGCCGCTTGGGCACAGACATGCATTGTGACCTGCAGCGTGAGTCCCGTATTAAAGTAACGCCTCTCAGTTGCTGGACCAAGATCTTGCATATGGGGCTTGTCATATCCATAGGCCCCCAGGCTTAACCAGAGGGCGAGTATTCCAGTTGTCAGTACCCACTGCTATGCTCTAGATTCCCTCTACATGGGGGACACATGAAGCAGAAAACAGGACACTTCCCTTCCCACAGAATGACCCCAAACTCTTGGGGGCTGAACAAACTACCAGAGAGGGAGACTTCTACGACCCATGAGGCAACTCCTACATTAAACGGCCATTGTGGACAAAACATCCAGAGGCAAAAGCCTGAGCGACTGCCTGCCTCTCACCCTTCTTTCATATACAGAGGAGCTCCCCTCATGGACTGTAGATCAGGCCTGCCGTAACCTCAGCCCCAAACCTGAGCTGTGTTAGGGTTTTTGGATGTCTGTCTGCACAGCCATGGCCCACACGGCCTCCAGGATGGGGTCTCTGTAGCCACACCACAGAACTGTGCCTGCTTTCTCCTAAGAAACTGCCCATTCCATTGGCCACAACTCTTCAAAATAGTAGAAACTTCAAGGTCCCCAAGGACATCCCACAACCGCAAGCCGCACTGGACAAATAGGGGCATTATGACACAAGCTGAGCAACTACTACCTCCATGCAGACACACAGACAGATATCCGCAGAGACAGAAGATTGAACCAGACAGGCCCCTAGGCCCTATTATGAACTCTTGCTTTGGTGTCCAGGTATCACTCCTCAGAGGCCTGGGTTCGAAGACCAGCATACGGGGCTTTCCTGAGGCACCAGACAGAAGACCTCTCATCTCCACATGGGAAGCTTCCTTGTTGGAGTTGTGTCAAGCCCTTCGGGTTGGAGAATCCTGCAGAGTCCCTTAGCTACTGCCACATTCTAAGGTCTCCATGGCCACTAAACCACATTATGACTCATCCTCATAAGAGTCCATTTAAACTCAGCCTTCTGGGTATCTCACCCAAGAGCCCGCAGATTGAGCGTACCTTGTCTCGACCAGGCAATGGGAAGGTGAGTTGGCGTTTCTCGGCATCCATGCTTAGGCCCCTGCTCCCGAGTCTTTCTGTATGGGGCATGAAGGGACCATCCAATAGTACTCGACTGTCCTGAAGAAGGAAACTTTGAAGTTTGGAGCAGCTCACAACTCCCAGCGTAGGGAAACCTCCCTGGCCTCATGACGCCCCCACCCCCTTCATGTAAGGGCCGTCGTGGACACAAACTCCAGCTTGAGGCAACATCTGATACTCGCCCTGACCTCACTGCAGGATATCTCGATTCAGCCTCTGCAGAGTGGACCTGCCATGCTCTTGGTCCCAAAACTCGTGCTAGCTTGTGTTTTCAGACTTCCTTCCTCACAATCCTGGCCACACCCCTCCAGTTTGGCAATTCTGGAGACACAATGCAGCACTCTGCCTGCCCTCCAGAAGAAAAATGTTGCCCTATAGGGCTAACCAGAAACGCCAAATGAGTAACAACCTGCATGCCACTCGACCATACCCCAATTATACAGTCTAGCCTGTGCACTAAAGCCCTGTCTGACACAGCCTGAGGGCAGACCTCCAGTCCAACACCCAGACAGCTGGCCGTACACAGAGCATATCACACCCACAATGGCTTTAGGCCATCATCTCTACCCAACCTCAGTTTTCACCTTCAGAAACTAGACCTTATCTCCACTCACTGTTCAGGAATGATTGTGATGTAAGAATCAGAACTTCTCCTTCGCCTTGGCAAGAAACCTAGTGGTTGGCAAGTTGTCCAATATTCATTGTAGGAGAAAGCAGCATGGACTATGAGGCCCCACCTATCCCTGAGGGCCACAATTTGCACAAACACACATTGTGACCCTCAGCGTGAACCCTATTCTCATGTAAAGCCTCTTAGTGACTGGAACAACAGCAAACATATGGGACTTGCCAAGCCCCTAGTCCCCAAATCTCAACCAGAGTTCGAGATGTTTGGTCACCCCTACTCAGGGCTCTACTCTGGAATCCCTCTTTGGTGGAACACCGGAGGTAAAAAAAAAAATACAGAAAGGACTCTTCCCATCCACAGAATGATCCAAACCTCTTGGGATCAGGCCAAATCACCAGAGAAAGAATTGTCCATGGCCCTTGAGGACACCCCGACATTCCACGGCCACCGTTGACACAAAATCCAGAGACAAAAGCTTGAGCAAGCGCCACATACTCGCCCTTTGTTCATAACCCGGAAAATTCTCACGGTCTGTAGATCGAGCCTTCATACATACATCCCCAAACCTAAGCTGAGTTTGTGTTTTCAGACTTCTGTCCCCACAGTCCTGGCCCACACACCATCCAAGCTGGGGCCCCTGGAGCCACACCTCAGGACTGTCGCTTCCCACTCCAGGGGAATTCTGCCATTTCCATTGGCCACAACCCTATAGATTAGGAGAATCCTCCAAACTCCCCGAGGCCATCCCAATAGTGTTGGCTGCCCAGGACAAACAGGGATGATCTTTCACAAGTTAGGAAACCACCTCCACTCAGACCCAGAGACAGATATCCCCATAGAATAAGATTGAACTGGACAGGCACTTAGGCTCTAATCAGATCCATTGCTTTTGTTTCCAGGCATCTCTCCTCAGAGGCCTGGTTTCCAATACCAGAATACGGGGGATTACTGAGGCACTCATCAGAAAAATCTCATCTCCACATAGGAAATGTACTCTTTGGAGCTCTATAAAAACCTCTGTTTAGGAGAATCTTTCAGGGCCCCGGATCAAGCGCCCCATTCCAAGGTCTCCATGGACTTAAACCCACATTATGATCTATTGTCGGGAGAGTCCATGTCAACTCAACCCCCTTGGTTTCTCCCCCAGGGCCTGCAGATCAAACTTGCCTTGTTGCTAGGAGACAACTAGAATGGGAGGCGGGCTGCCCAGGCATCCATCCTTAGAACCCTACTCTGGAGTCGTTCCACATGGGACATCCTAGAGCCATCCAACAGGTCTCAAGTGTCCCACAGAAGGAATCTTTGCAGTCTGGAGCATCTCACAACTCCCATTGTGGGAAAATCTACATGGCCTCTTGAGACGCTCCACTTTATAAAGGGGCCATCATGGACAGAAACTCCAACCTGAGCAAACGTCTGATATTCGCCCTGACTTCAGGTGCATGAGATCTTGATTCAGCTCTGCAGAGTGTGCCTTCTGTGCACTCACCCCCAAAACTAAGCCTAGCTTGTGTTCTCAGACTACCGTCCTCACACCCCTGCCCCAAAAGCCCTACAGATTGGCAATACTGGGGCCATAATGCAGCACACTGCCTGCCCTCCAGAAGAAAAACGTTGCCTTATGGAGCTACCTAGAAACCCGAATAAGGATCAACTGAACGCCACTCGACTGCACCCCAAATATGCAGTCTACCCTGTCTAATGCCTTGTCTGACACAGCATGAGCCCACACCTCCAGACCTACGCTCAACAGCTGGCCGCACACTGAGCTCATTGGACCCATCAGGTCCTTAGGTCTTCATCTCTTCCAACCTCAGTTTTCGGGTTTCAGAACCTAGACCTAAACTCCAAACACTGCCCAGGGGTGAACGTGATGTAGAAATCACAACCCTTCCTTCGCCATGGCTGGAAACCTTGTGGTTGGCATATTCTCCAACGTTCAGTGTAGAAGAATCTAGCGTGGCCCATGAGGCACTTCCCATGCTTGAGGGCCTTGTTGGGCACAAATAGGCATTGTGAACCTCAGCATGAGCCCTGTCCTCAAGGAAGGCCTCTCAGTGTCTGAATCAAGAGCCCGCCTATTGGACTTGCCATGCCCCTAGGCCCCCAAACTTAAACAGAGGTGGGGATATGCAGTTGTCCCTCCCAAGGACTCTGCTCGGGAATCCCTCTTTTATTGGGACACTTGAGGTACATAAAATAAAATATAAAATAAAATAAAATAAAAAACAGAAAAGACTCCCCCCATCCCACAGAATGTACCCAAACTCTTGGGATCGGGTCAAATCCTCAGAGAAGGAAAGCCATCCACAACCCATGAGGCCACGCCAGCATTCCACCCACATTGTTGACACAAATCCAGAGACAAAACCTGAGCAAGCACCTCAAACTCACCCTTTTTCATATCCCTAAGTGTTATCACAGTCTGTAGATTGGGCGTGCCATACCTATGTCCCCAATCCTAAGCAGAGTTTGTGTTTTCAGACTTTTGTCCCCACAGGCCTGGCCCACACAGCCTCAAGGCTGGGCCCCTAGAGCCAAACTCAGAACTGTGCCTGCCCTCTCCAGGGGATTTCTGCCCATTCCATTGGCCACAACCCTATAGATTAGGAGAAACTCCAAAGTCCCGAAGCCATCCCAATATTATAGGCTGCCCAGGACAAACAGGGGCGATCTGACACAAGCTGAGCAACTACATCCCCTCAGATCCTTAGACACGTATCCTCAGGAAAGAGATTGAACCGGACAGGCACCTAGGCCCTAATCATCTCGATTGCTTTTGTTTCCAGTCATCTCTCCTCAGAGGCCTGGTTTCCAATACCAGCATATGGGAGATTCCTTAGGCACTCATCAAAACAATTCTCTTCTATACATAGGAAACGTACTCTTTAGAGCCCATCAAAACCTCCGGTTATGAACATCCCTCAAGGCCCCGGATCAAGCACCCCATTCCAAGGTCTACATGGACACAAATGCACATTATGACCCATCCTCAACTCACCCATTTCAACACACCCGCCTTGGTTGCTCCCCTAGATCCAGCTGATCGAACTTGCCTTGGCGCTATGAGACACCTGGAATGGGAGGCAGGCTGCCCAGGCATCCATCCTTAGAACCCTGCTCTGAATAACTTCCTTATGGGATGTCCTGGAGCCATCCAACAGGTCTCGACTGTCCCACAGAAGGAATCATTGCGGTTTGGAGCATCTCACAATTCCCATCGTGGGAAAACCTCCATGTCCTCGTGACACCGTCCCCTTCATGAAGGGGCCGTCATGGACAGAAACTCCGACGTAAGCCAACGTCTGATCCTACCTCTGTCTTCAGGCATACGGGATCTCAAATCATCTCTGCAGAGGGTGCCTGCCGTCCCCTCAACCCGAAATCTAAGTCTGGCTTGTGTTCTCAGAATTTTTTCCTCACACTCCTGGCCCACAAGCCTTCCAGTTTGGGAATTCAGGAGCCACTATGTGGCACTGTGTCTTCCCTCCAGAAGAAAAATGTTGCCCTCTGGGGCTACCCAGTAATTACAAATGAGTACCATCCTGCACGAAACTCGACTGCACCCCAATGATACAGTCTAGCCTGGGCACTAATTCCCTGTCTGCCACAGCCTGTGCCTGCACCTCCCAACCCACACTCAACAGCTGGCCGAACAATGAGCACATCAGACACACCATGGCCTTAGGTCTTCATCTCTTCCCAACCTCAGTTTTCAGGCTTCAGAACCTAGACCTTAAATCCAATCACAGTCCAGGAGTGAAAGTGTTGCAGAAATTAGAACTCCATCTTCCACATGGCCAGAAGACTTGTGGTTGCCATATTGTGCAACGTTCAGTGTAGGAGAAACCAGCATGGTACATTAGGCCACGCCCTGACATGAGGGGCTCCTTGGGCACAAAAACACATTGTGAAACTCAGTGTGAGACCTATCCTCAAGGAAGGCCTCTCAGTGTCTGGACCAAGAGCCCACATATGGGGATTGCCATGTTCTCAGGTTCCAATGTTAACCAGAGGTCTGGTTGTCCAGTTGCCCTAACCCACGACTCTGCTCTGGAATCCCTATTTTGGTGGGCCACCTGAGGTAAAAAAAAATAAATAAATAAACAAAAAAACCAGAAAGGCCTCCTCCCTTCCCACAGAATGACCCCAAACTCTTGGGATCAGGTCAAATCCCCAGAAAGGGAGCCTCATCGATGGCCCATGAGGACACCCCGACATTCCATGGCAATCGGAGACACATTTCCAGAAAAAAAAAAAAAAAAAGCATGAGCAAGCACCTCACATTTGCCCTTTGTTCATATCCCGAAGAGTTCTCCTCACGGTCTATAGATCGGGCCGGCCATACCTACATCCCCCAACCTAAGTGGAGTTTGTGTTTTCAGACTTTTGTCCAAATAGCCCTGGACAACACACGCTCCACACTTGGGTCCCTGGAGCCACACCTCAGGACTGTGCTTCCCTTTCAAGGGAATTCTTCCCATTCCATTGGCCACAACCTTGCAAATGAGGAAAAACCTCCAAAGTCACCGAGGCCATCCCATTAGTGTAGGCCGCCCAGGACAAACAGGGGTGCTCTCAAACCAGCTGAGCAACTACCTCCACTCAGACAACAGATGTCCCCAGAGAAGAATATTGAACCGGACAGGCCCCTAGGCCCTAATCAGATCCATTGCTTTGGTTTTTAGGCATCTCTCCTCAGAGGCCTCGTTTCCAATACCAGCATATGGTGGTTTCCTGAGGCACCAATAAGAACAAATCTCGTCTCCCCATGGAAAACTTGCTCATTGGAGCTTTGTCATAACCTCTGGTTAGGAGAATCCTTCAGGGCCCTGGTGCCACTGCCCCATACCAAGGTCTCCATGGACTCAAACCAACATTAAGACCATTCTCAGGAAAGTCCATTTCAACTCAGCCCCCTCTGTTGCTACCCCAAGCCAGCAGACCAAACGTTGCTTGTTGCTAGGAGACAATTGGAATGTGAGGCTGGCTGCCCAGGCATCCATACTTAGAACCCTGTTCTGGAAAAATACCTTATAAGACGTCCTGGAGCCATCCAACAAATCTTAATTGTCCCACAGAAGGAATCCTTGCGGTTTGGAGCATCTCACAACTCCAATAGTGGGAAAACCCCCATGGGCTCATAATGTCCCCCCTTCATGAAGGGGCCAACATGGACAGAAACTCAAACCTGAGCCAAAGTCTGATCCTCGACCTGACTTCAGACGCATGAGATCTCAATTCAGCTCTGCAGAGTGTGCCTGCCATGTCCTTGCCCCGAAACCTAAGCCTAGCTTGTGTTCTCAGACTTCCGTCCTCACTCTCCTGGCCCACAAGCCCTCCAGTTTGGGAATTCCGAAGCCACAATGCAGCACTCTGCCTGCCCTCCAGAAGAAAAACTTTGCCCTATGCTGCTAATAAGAAACCCCAAATGATTTTCTAATGCATGCCACTCGATTGTAAAGCAATTATACAGCCTACCCTGTATACTAATGCCCTGTCTGGCACAGCCTGAGACAAGACATCCCAAACGACACCCAGACAGCTGGCCCCAACCTGGACACATAGGACCCGCTATGGCTGTAGGTCGTCATCTCTTCCCAACCTCGGTTTTCAGGCTTCAGAACCTAGACCTTATCTCCAATCACTGCCCAGGGGTGAACGTGATGCAGAAATTAGAATTCCTCCTTCCCCATGGCCAGAAACCTTGTGGTTGGCATGTTGTCCAACGTTCAATGTGGGAAATTCTGCATTGTCCGAAAGGCCACGCCAGTGCTTGAGGGCCGCCTAGGGCACAGACATGCATTGTGACCTGCAGCGTGAGTCCCGTATTAAAGTAACGCCTCTCAGTGGCTGGACCAAGATCTTGCATATGGGGCTTGTCATATCCATAGGCCCCCAACTTAACCAGAGGGCGAGTATTCCAGTTGTCAGTACCCACTGCTATGCTCTAGATTCCCTCTACATGGGGGACACATGAAGCAGAAAACAGGACACTTCCCTTCCCACAGAATGACCCCAAACTCTTGGGGGCTGAACAAACTACCAGAGAGGGAGACTTCTACGACCCATGAGGCAACTCCTACATTGAACGGCCATTGTGGACAAAACATCCAGAGACAAAAGCCTGAGCGACTGCCTGCCTCTTACCCTTCTTTCATATACAGAGGAGCTCCCCTCATGGACTGTAGATCAGGCCTGCCGTAACCTCAGCCCCAAACCTGAGCTGTGTTAGGGTTTTTGGATGTCTGTCTGCACAGCCATGGCCCACACGGCCTCCAGGATGGGGTCTCTGTAGCCACACCAGAGAACTGTGCCTGCTTTCTCCTAAGAAACTGCCCATTCCATTGGCCACAACTCTACAAAATAGTAGAAACTTCAAGGTCCCCAAGGACATCCCACAACCGCAAGCCGCACTGGACAAATAGGGGCATTATGACACAAGCTGAGCAACTACTACCTCCATGCAGACACACAGACAGATATCCGCAGAGACAGAAGATTGAACCAGACAGGCCCCTTGGCCCTATTATGAACTCTTGCTTTGGTGTCCAGGTATCACTCCTCAGAGGCCTGGGTTCGAAGACCAGCATACGGGGCTTTCCTGAGGCACCAGACAGAAGACCTCTCATCTCCACATGGGAAGCTTCCTTGTTGGAGTTGTGTCAAGCCCTTCGGGTTGGAGAATCCTGCAGAGTCCCTTAGCTACTGCCACATTCCAAGGTCTCCATGGCCACTAAACCACATTATGACTCATCCTCATAAGAGTCCATTTAAACTCAGCCTTCTGGGTATCTCACCCAAGAGCCCGCAGATTGAGCGTGCCTTGTCTCGACCAGGCAATGGGAAGGTGAGTTGGCGTTTCTCGGGATCCATGCTTAGGCCCCTGCTCCCGAGTCTTTCTGTATGGGGCATCAAGGGAGCATCCAATAGTACTCGACTGTCCTGAAGAAGGAAACTTTGAAGTTTGGAGCAGCTCACAACTCCCAGCGTAGGGAAACCTCCCTGGCCTCATGACGATCCCACCCCCTTCATGTAAGGGCCGTCATAGACACAAACTCCAGCTTGAGGCAACATCTGATACTCGCCCTGACCTCACTGCAGGATATCTCAATTCAGCCGCTGCAGAGTGGACCTGCCATGCTCTTGGTCCCAAAACTCGTGCTAGCTTGTGTTTTCAGACTTTCTTCCTCACAATCCTGGCCACACCCCTCCAGTTTGGCAATTCTGGAGACACAATGCAGCACTCTGCCTGCCCTCCAGAAGAAAAATGTTGCCCTATAGGGCTAACCAGAAACGCCAAATGAGTAACAACCTGCATGCCACTCGACCATACCCCAATTATACAGTCTAGCCTGTGCACTAAAGCCCTGTCTGACACAGCCTGAGGGCAGACCTCCAGTCCAACACCCAGACAGCTGGCCGTACACAGAGCATATCACACCCACAATGGCTTTAGGCCATCATCTCTACCCAACCTCAGTTTTCACCTTCAGAACCTAGACCTTATCTCCACTCACTGCTCAGGAATGAATGTGATGCAAGAATCAGAACTTCTCCTTCGCCTTGGCAAGAAACCTAGTGGTTGGCATGTTATCCAATGTTCATTGTAGGAGAAAGCAGCATGGACTATGAGGCCCCACCTATCCCTGAGGGCCACAATTTGCACAAACACACATTGTGACCCTCAGCGTGAACCCTATTCTCATGTAAAGCCTCTTAGTGACTGGAACAACAGCCCACATATGGGACTTGCCAAGCCCCTAGTCCCCCAATCTCAACCAGAGTTCGAGATGTCTAGTCACCCCTACTCAGGGCTCTACTCTGGAATCCCTCTTTGGTGGAACACCTGAGGTAAAAAAAAAAAATACAGAAAGGACTCTTCCCATCCACAGAATGATCCAAACCCCTTGGGATCAGGCCAAATCAGCAGAGAAAGAATTTTCCATGGCCCTTGACGACACCCCGACATTCCACGGCCACCGTTGACACAAAATACAGAGACAAAAGCTTGAGCAAGCGCCACATACTCGCCCTTTGTTCATAACCCGGAAAATTCTCACGGTCTGTAGATCGAGCCTTCATACATACATCCCCAAACCTAAGCTGAGTTTGTGTTTTCAGACTTCTGTCCCCACAGTCCTGGCCCACACACCATCCAAGCTGGGGCCCCTGGAGACACACCTCAGGACTGTGGCTTCCCACTCCAGGGGAATTCTGCCATTTCCATTGGCCACAACCCTATAGATTAGGAGAATCCTCCAAACTCCCCGAGGCCATCCCAATAGTGTTGGCTGCCCAGGACAAACAGGGATGATCTTTCACCAGTTAGGAAACCACCTCCACTCAGACCCAGAGACAGATATCCCCATAGAATAAGATTGAACTGGACAGGTACTTAGGCTCTAATCAGATCCATTGCTTTTGTTTCCAGGCATCTCTCCTCAGAGGCCTGGTTTCCAATACCAGAATACGGGGGATTACTGAGGCACTCATCAGAAAAATCTCATCTCCACATAGGAAATGTACTCTTTGGAGCTCTATAAAAACCTCTGTTTAGGAGAATCTTTCAGGGCCCCGGATCAAGCGCCCCATTCCAAGGTCTCCATGGACTTAAACCCACATTATGATCTATTGTCGGGAGAGTCCATGTCAACTCAACCCCCTTGGTTTCTCCCCCAGGGCCTGCAGATCAAACCTGCCTTGTTGCTAGGAGACAACTAGAATGGGAGGCGGGCTGCCCAGGCATCCATCCTTAGAACCCTACTCTGGAGTCGTTCCACATGGGACATCCTAGAGCCATCCAACAGGTCTCAAGTGTCCCACAGAAGGAATCTTTGCAGTCTGGAGCATCTCACAACTCCAATTGTGGGAAAATCTACATGGCCTCTTGAGACGCTCCACTTTATAAAGGGGCCATCATGGACAGAAACTCCAACCTGAGTTGGATATTCGCCCTGACTTCAGGTGCATGAGATCTTGATTCAGCTCTGCAGAGTGTGCCTTCTGTGCACTCACCCCCAAAACTAAGCCTAGCTTGTGTTCTCAGACTACCGTCCTCACACCCCTGCCCCAAAAGCCCTACAGATTGGCAATACTGGGGCCATAATGCAGCACACTGCCTGCCCTCCAGAAGAAAAACGTTGCCTTATGGAGCTACCTAGAAACCCGAATAAGGATCAACTGAACGCCACTCGACTGCACCCCAAATATGCAGTCTACCCTGTCTAATGCCTTGTCTGACACAGCATGAGCCCACACCTCCAGACCTACGCTCAACAGCTGGCCGCACACTGAGCTCATTGGACCCATCAGGTCCTTAGGTCTTCATCTCTTCCAACCTCAGTTTTCGGGTTTCAGAACCTAGACCTAAACTCCAAACACTGCCCAGGGGTGAACGTGATGCAGAAATCACAACTCTTCCTTCGCCATGGCTGGAAACCTTGTGGTTGGCATATTCTCCAACGTTCAGTGTAGAAGAATCTAGAGTGGCCCATGAGGCACTTCCCATGCTTGAGGGCCTTGTTGGGCACAAATAGGCATTGTGAACCTCAACATGAGCCCTGTCCTCAAGGAAGGCCTCTCAGTGTCTGAATCAAGAGCCCGCCTATTGGACTTGCCATGCCCCTAGGCCCCCAAACTTAAACAGAGGTGGGGATATGCAGTTGTCCCTCCCAAGGACTCTGCTCTGGAATCCCTCTTTTATTGGGACACTTGAGGTACATAAAATAAAATATAAAATAAAATAAAATAAAAAACAGAAAAGACTCCCCCCATCCCACAGAATGTACCCAAACTCTTGGGATCGGGTCAAATCCTCAGAGAAGGAAAGCCATCCACAACCCATGAGGCCACGCCAGCATTCCACCCACATTGTTGACACAAATCCAGAGACAAAACCTGAGCAAGCACCTCAAACTCACCCTTTTTCATATCCCTAAGTGTTATCACAGTCTGTAGATTGGGCGTGCCATACCTATGTCCCCAATCCTAAGCAGAGTTTGTGTTTTCAGACTTTTATCCCCACAGGCCTGGCCCACACAGCCTCAAGGCTGGGCCCCTAGAGCCAAACTCAGAACTGTGCCTGCCCTCTCCAGGGGATTTCTGCCCATTCCATTGGCCACAACCCTATAGATTAGGAGAAACTCCAAAGTCCCGAAGCCATCCCAATATTATAGGCTGCCCAGGACAAACAGGGGCGATCTGACACAAGCTGAGCAACTACATCCCCTCAGATCCTTAGACACGTATCCTCAGGAAAGAGATTGAACCGGACAGGCACCTAGGCCCTAATCATCTCGATTGCTTTTGTTTCCAGTCATCTCTCCTCAGAGGCCTGGTTTCCAATACCAGCATATGGGAGATTCCTTAGGCACTCATCAAAACAATTCTCTTCTATACATAGGAAACGTACTCTTTAGAGCCCATCAAAACCTCCGGTTATGAACATCCCTCAAGGCCCCGGATCAAGCACCCCATTCCAAGGTCTACATGGACACAAATGCACATTATGACCCATCCTCAACTCACCCATTTCAACACACCCGCCTCGGTTGCTCCCCTAGATCCAGCAGATCGAACTTGCCTTGGCGCTATGAGACACCTGGAATGGGAGGCAGGCTGCCCAGGCATCCATCCTTAGAACCCTGCTCTGAATAACTTCCTTATGGGATGTCCTGGAGCCATCCAACAGGTCTCGACTGTCCCACAGAAGGAATCATTGCGGTTTGGAGCATCTCACAATTCCCATCGTGGGAAAACCTCCATGTCCTCGTGACACCGTCCCCTTCATGAAGGGGCCGTCATGGACAGAAACTCCGACGTAAGCCAACGTCTGATCCTACCTCTGTCTTCAGGCATACGGGATCTCAAATCATCTCTGCAGAGGGTGCCTGCCGTCCCCTCACCCCGAAATCTAAGTCTGGACTGTGTTCTCAGAATTTTTTCCTCACACTCCTGGCCCACAAGCCTTCCAGTTTGGGAATTCAGGAGCCACTATGTGGCACTGTGTCTTCCCTCCAGAAGAAAAATGTTGCCCTCTGGGGCTACCCAGTAATTACAAATGAGTACCATCCTGCACGAAACTCGACTGCACCCCAATGATACAGTCTAGCCTGGGCACTAATTCCCTGTCTGCCACAGCCTGAGCCTGCACCTCCCAACCCACACTCAACAGCTGGCCGAACAATGAGCACATCAGACACACCATGGCCTTAGGTCTTCATCTCTTCCCAACCTCAGTTTTCAGGCTTCAGAACCTAGACCTTAAATCCAATCACAGTCCAGGAGTGAAAGTGTTGCAGAAATTAGAACTCCATCTTCCACATGGCCAGAAAACTTGTGGTTGCCATATTGTGCAACGTTCAGTGTAGGAGAAACCAGCATGGTACATTAGGCCACGCCCTGACATGAGGGGCTCCTTGGGCACAAAAACACATTGTGAAACTCAGTGTGAGACCTATCCTCAAGGAAGGCCTCTCAGTGTCTGGACCAAGAGCCCACATATGGGGATTGCCATGTTCTCAGGTTCCAATGTTAACCAGAGGTCTGGTTGTCCAGTTGCCCTAACCCACGACTCTGCTCTGGAATCCCTATTTTGGTGGGCCACCTGAGGTAAAAAAAAATAAATAAATAAACAAAAAAACCAGAAAGGCCTCCTCTCTTCCCACAGAATGACCCCAAACTCTTGGGATCAGGTCAAATCCCCAGAAAGGGAGCCTCATCGATGGCCCATGAGGACACCCCGACATTACATGGCAATCGGAGACACATTTCCAGAAAAAAAAAAAAAAAAGCATGAGCAAGCACCTCACATTCGCCCTTTGTTCATATCCCGAAGAGTTCTCCTCACGGTCTATAGATCGGGCCGGCCATACCTACATCCCCCAACCTAAGTGGAGTTTGTGTTTTCAGACTTTTGTCCAAATAGCCCTGGACCACACACGCTCCACACTTGGGTCCCTGGAGCCACACCTCAGGACTGTGCTTCCCTTTCAAGGGAATTCTTCCCATTCCATTGGCCACAACCTTGCAAATGAGGAAAAACCTCCAAAGTCACCGAGGCCATCCCATTAGTGTAGGCCGCCCAGGATAAACAGGGGTGATCTCAAACCAGCTGAGCAACTACCTCCACTCAGACAACAGATGTCCCCAGAGAAGAATATTGAACCGGACAGGCCCCTAGGCCCTAATCAGATCCATTGCTTTGGTTTTTAGGCATCTCTCCTCAGAGGCCTCGTTTCCAATACCAGCATATGGTGGTTTTCTGAGGCACCAATAAGAACAAATCTCGTCTCCCCATGGAAAACTTGCTCATTGGAGCTTTGTCATAACCTCTGGTTAGGAGAATCCTTCAGGGCCCTGGTGCCACTGCCCCATACCAAGGTCTCCATGGACTCAAACCAACATTAAGACCATCCTCAGGAAAGTCCATTTCAACTCAGCCCCCTCTGTTGCTACCCCAAGACAGCAGATCAAACGTTTCTTGTTGCTAGGAGACAATTGGAATGTGAGGCTGGCTGCCCAGGCATCCATACTTAGAACCCTGTTCTGGAAAAATACCTTATAAGACGTCCTGGAGCCATCCAACAAATCTTAATTGTCCCACAGAAGGAATCCTTGCGGTTTGGAGCATCTCACAACTCCAATAGTGGGAAAACCCCCATGGGCTCATAATGTCCCCCCTTCATGAAGGGGCCAACATGGACAGAAACTCAAACCTGAGCCAAAGTCTGATCCTCGACCTGACTTCAGACGCATGAGATCTCAATTCAGCTCTGCAGAGTGTGCCTGCCATGTCCTTGCCCCGAAACCTAAGCCTAGCTTGTGTTCTCAGACTTACGTCCTCACTCTCCTGGCCCACAAGCCCTCCAGTTTGGGAATTCCGAAGCCACAATGCAGCACTCTGCCTGCCCTCCAGAAGAAAAACTTTGCCCTATGCTGCTAATAAGAAACCCCAAATGATTTTCTAATGCATGCCACTCGATTGTAAAGCAATTATAAAGCCTACCCTGTATACTAATGCCCTGTCTGGCACAGCCTGAGACAAGACATCCCAAACGACACCCAGACAGCTGGCCCCAACCTGGACACATAGGACCCGCTATGGCTGTAGGTCGTCATCTCTTCCCAACCTCGGTTTTCAGGCTTCAGAACCTAGACCTTATCTCCAATCACTGCCCAGGGGTGAACGTGATGCAGAAATTAGAATTCCTCCTTCCCCATGGCCAGAAACCTTGTGGTTGGCATGTTGTCCAACGTTCAATGTGGGAAATTCTGCATTGTCCGAAAGGCCACGCCAGTGCTTGAGGGCCGCCTAGGGCACAGACATGCATTGTGACCTGCAGCGTGAGTCCCGTATTAAAGTAACGCCTCTCAGTGGCTGGACCAAGATCTTGCATATGGGGCTTGTCATATCCATAGGCCCCCAGGCTTAACCAGAGGGCGAGTATTCCAGTTGTCAGTACCCACTGCTATGCTCTAGATTCCCTCTACATGGGGGACACATGAAGCAGAAAACAGGACACTTCCCTTCCCACAGAATGACCCCAAACTCTTGGGGGCTGAACAAACTATCAGAGAGGGAGACTTCTACGACCCATGAGGCAACTCCTACATTAAACGGCCATTGTGGACAAAACATCCAGAGACAAAAGCCTGAGCGACTGCCTCCCTCTCACCCTTCTTTCATATCCAGAGGAGCTCCCCTCATGGACTGTAGATCAGGCCTGCCGTAACCTCAGCCCCAAACCTGAGCTGTGTTAGGGTTTTTGGATGTCTGTCTGCACAGCCATGGCCCACACGGCCTCCGGGATGGGGTCTCTGGAGCCACACCACAGAACTGTGCCTGCTCTCTCCTAAGAAACGGCCCATTCCATTGGCCACAACTCTACAAAATAGTAGAAACCTCAAGGTCCCCAAGGACATCCCACTACCGCAAGCCGCACTGGACAAATAGGGGCATTATGACACAAGCTGAGCAACTACTACCTCCATGCAGACACACAGACAGATATCCGCAGAGACAGAAGATTGAACCAGACAGGCCCCTAGGCCCTATTATGAATTCTTGCTTTGGTGTCCAGGTATCACTCCTCAGAGGCCTGGGTTCGAAGACCAGCATACGGGGCTTTCCTGAGGCACCAGACAGAAGACCTCTCATCTCCACATTGGAAGCTTCCTTGTTGGAGTTGTGTCAAGCCCTTCGGGTTGGAGAATCCTGCAGAGTTCCTTAGCTACTGCCACATTCCAAGGTCTCCATGGCCACTAAACCACATTATGACTCATCCTCATAAGAGTCCATTTAAACTCAGCCTTCTGGGTATCTCACCCAAGAGCCCGCAGATTGAGCGTGCCTTGTCTCGACCAGGCAATGGGAAGGTGAGTTGGCGTTTCTCGGCATCCATGCTTAGGCCCCTGCTCCCGAGTCTTTCTGTATGGGGCATCAAGGGACCATCCAATAGTACTCGACTGTCCTGAAGAAGGAAACTTTGAAGTTTGGAGCAGCTCACAGCTCCCAGTGTAGGGAAACCTCCCTGGCCTCATGACGATCCCACCCCCTTCATGTAAGGGCCGTCATAGACACAAACTCCAGCTTGAGGCAACATCTGATACTCGCCCTGACCTCACTGCAGGATATCTCGATTCAGCCTCTGCATAGTGGACCTGCCATGCTCTTGGTCCCAAAACTCGTGCTAGCTTGTGTTTTCAGACTTCCTTCCTCACAATCCTGGCCACACCCCTCCAGTTTGGCAATTCTGGAGACACAATGCAGCACTCTGCCTGCCCTCCAGAAGAAAAATGTTGCCCTATAGGGCTAACCAGAAACGCCAAATGAGTAACAACCTGCATGCCACTCGACCATACCCCAATTATACAGTCTAGCCTGTGCACTAAATCCCTGTCTGACACAGCCTGAGGGCAGACCTCCAGTCCAACACCCAGACAGCTGGCCGTACACAGAGCATATCACACCCACAATGGCTTTAGGCCATCATCTCTACCCAACCTCAGTTTTCACCTTCAGAACCTAGACCTTATCTCCACTCACTGCTCAGGAATGAATGTGATGCAAGAATCAGAACTTCTCCTTCGCCTTGGCAAGAAACCTAGTGGTTGGCATGTTGTCCAATGTTCATTGTAGGAGAAAGCAGCATGGACTATGAGGCCCCACCTATCCCTGAGGGTCACAATTTGCACAAACACACATTGTGACCCTCAGCGTGAACCCTATCCTCATGTAAAGCCTCTTACTGACTGGAACAACAGCCCACATATGGGACTTGCCAAGCCCCTAGTCCCCCAATCTCAACCAGAGTTCAAGATGTCTAGTCACCCCTACTCAGGGCTCTACTCTGGAATCCCTCTTTGGTGTAACACCTGAGGTAAAAAAAAAAATACAGAAAGGACTCTTCCCATCCACAGAATGATCCCAACCCCTTGGGATCAGGCCAAATCACCAGAGAAAGAATTGTCCATGGCCCTTGACGACACCCCGACATTCCACGGCCACCGTTGACACAAAATCCAGAGACAAAAGCTTGAGCAAGCGCCACATACTCGCCCTTTGCTCATAGCCCGGAAAATTCTCACGGTCTGTAGATCGAGCCTTCATACATACATCCCCAAACCTAAGCTGAGTTTGTGTTTTCAGACTTCTGTCCCCACAGTCCTGGCCCACACACCATCCAAGCTGGGGCCCCTGGAGACACACCTCAGGACTGTGGCTTCCCTCTCCAGGGGAATTCTGCCATTTCCATTGGCCACAACCCTATAGATTAGGAGAATCCTCCAAACTCCCCGAGGCCATCTCAATAGTGTTGGCTGCCCAGGACAAACAGGGATGATCTTTCACAAGTTAGGAAACCACCTCCACTCAGACCCAGAGACAGATATCCCCATAGAATAAGATTGAACTGGACAGGCACTTAGGCTCTAATCAGATCCATTGCTTTTGTTTCCAGGCATCTCTCCTCAGAGGCCTGGTTTCCAATACCAGAATACGGGGGATTACTGAGGCACTCATCAGAAAAATCTCATCTCCACATAGGAAATGTACTCTTTGGAGCTCTATAAAAACCTCTGTTTAGGAGAATCTTTCAGGGCCCCGGATCAAGCGCCCCATTCCAAGGTCTCCATGGACTTAAACCCACATTATGATCTATTGTCGGGAGAGTCCATGTCAACTCAACCCCCTTGGTTTCTCCCCCAGGGCCTGCAGATCAAACCTGCCTTGTTGCTAGGAGACAACTAGAATGGGAGGCGGGCTGCCCAGGCATCCATCCTTAGAACCCTACTCTGGAGTCGTTCCACATGGGACATCCTAGAGCCATCCAACAGGTCTCAAGTGTCCCACAGAAGGAATCTTTGCAGTCTGGAGCATCTCACAACTCCCATTGTGGGAAAATCTACATGGCCTCTTGAGACGCTCCACTTTATAAAGGGGCCATCATGGACAGAAACTCCAACCTGAGCAAACGTCTGATATTCGCCCTGACTTCAGGTGCATGAGATCTTGATTCAGCTCTGCAGAGTGTGCCTTCTGTGCACTCACCCCCAAAACTAAGCCTAGCTTGTGTTCTCAGACTACCGTCCTCACACCCCTGCCCCAAAAGCCCTACAGATTGGCAATACTGGGGCCATAATGCAGCACACTGCCTGCCCTCCAGAAGAAAAACGTTGCCTTATGGAGCTACCTAGAAACCCGAATAAGGATCAACTGAACGCCACTCGACTGCACCCCAAATATGCAGTCTACCCTGTCTAATGCCTTGTCTGACACAGCATGAGCCCACACCTCCAGACCTACGCTCAACAGCTGGCCGCACACTGAGCTCATTGGACCCATCAGGTCCTTAGGTCTTCATCTCTTCCAACCTCAGTTTTCGGGTTTCAGAACCTAGACCTAAACTCCAAACACTGTCCAGGGGTGAACGTGATGCAGAAATCACAACTCTTCCTTCGCCATGGCTGGAAACCTTGTGGTTGGCATATTCTCCAACGTTCAGTGTAGAAGAATCTAGCGTGGCCCATGAGGCACTTCCCATGCTTGAGGGCCTTGTTGGGCACAAATAGGCATTGTGAACCTCAACATGAGCCCTGTCCTCAAGGAAGGCCTCTCAGTGTCTGAATCAAGAGCCCGCCTATTGGACTTGCCATGCCCCTAGGCCCCCAAACTTAAACAGAGGTGGGGATATCCAGTTGTCCCTCCCAAGGACTCTGCTCTGGAATCCCTCTTTTATTGGGACACTTGAGGTACATAAAATAAAATATAAAATAAAATAAAATAAAAAACAGAAAAGACTCCCCCCATCCCACAGAATGTACCCAAACTCTTGGGATCGGGTCAAATCCTCAGAGAAGGAAAGCCATCCACAACCCATGAGGCCACGCCAGCATTCCACCCACATTGTTGACACAAATCCAGAGACAAAACCTGAGCAAGCACCTCAAACTCACCCTTTTTCATATCCCTAAGTGTTATCACAGTCTGTAGATTGGGCGTGCCATACCTATGTCCCCAATCCTAAGCAGAGTTTGTGTTTTCAGACTTTTGTCCCCACAGGCCTGGCCCACACAGCCTCAAGGCTGGGCCCCTAGAGCCAAACTCAGAACTGTGCCTGCCCTCTCCAGGGGATTTCTGCCCATTCCATTGGCCACAACCCTATAGATTAGGAGAAACTCCAAAGTCCCGAAGCCATCCCAATATTATAGGCTGCCCAGGACAAACAGGGGCGATCTGACACAAGCTGAGCAACTACATCCCCTCAGATCCTTAGACACGTATCCTCAGGAAAGAGATTGAACCGGACAGGCACCTAGGCCCTAATCATCTCGATTGCTTTTGTTTCCAGTCATCTCTCCTCGGAGGCCTGGTTTCCAATACCAGCATATGGGAGATTCCTTAGGCACTCATCAAAACAATTCTCTTCTATACATAGGAAACGTACTCTTTAGAGCCCATCAAAACCTCCGGTTATGAACATCCCTCAAGGCCCCGGATCAAGCACCCCATTCCAAGGTCTACATGGACACAAATGCACATTATGACCCATCCTCAACTCACCCATTTCAACACACCCGCCTCGGTTGCTCCCCTAGATCCAGCAGATCGAACTTGCCTTGGCGCTATGAGACACCTGGAATGGGAGGCAGGCTGCCCAGGCATCCATCCTTAGAACCCTGCTCTGAATAACTTCCTTATGGGATGTCCTGGAGCCATCCAACAGGTCTCGACTGTCCCACAGAAGGAATCATTGCGGTTTGGAGCATCTCACAATTCCCATCGTGGGAAAACCTCCATGTCCTCGTGACACCGTCCCCTTCATGAAGGGGCCGTCATGGACAGAAACTCCGACGTAAGCCAACGTCTGATCCTAGCTCTGTCTTCAGGCATACGGGATCTCAAATCATCTCTGCAGAGGGTGCCTGCCGTCCCCTCACCCCGAAATCTAAGTCTGGCTTGTGTTCTCAGAATTCTTTTCTCACACTCCTGGCCCACAAGCCTTCCAGTTTGGGAATTCAGGAGCCACTATGTGGCACTGGGTCTTCCCTCCAGAAGAAAAACGTTGCCCTCTGGGGCTAACCAGTAACTACAAATGAGTACCATCCTGCACGAAACTCGACTGCACCCCAATGATACAGTCTAGCCTGGGCACTAATTCCCTGTCTGCCACAGCCTGAGCCTGCACCTCCCAACCCACACTCAACAGCTGGCCGAACAATGAGCACATCAGACACACCATGGCCTTAGGTCTTCATCTCTTCCCAACCTCAGTTTTCAGGCTTCAGAACCTAGACCTTAAATCCAATCACAGTCCAGGAGTGAAAGTGTTGCAGAAATTAGAACTCCATCTTCCACATGGCCAGAAGACTTGTGGTTGCCATATTGTGCAACGTTCAGTGTAGGAGAAACCAGCATGGTACATTAGGCCACGCCCTGACATGAGGGGCTCCATGGGCACAAAAACACATTGTGAAACTCAGTGTGAGACCTATCCTCAAGGAAGGCCTCTCAGTGTCTGGACCAAGAGCCCACATATGGGGATTGCCATGTTCTTAGGTTCCAATGTTAACCAGAGGTCTGGTTGTCCAGTTGCCCCAACCCACGACTCTGCTCTGGAATCCCTATTTTGGTGGGCCACCTGAGGTAAAAAAAAATAAATAAATAAACAAAAAAACCAGAAAGGCCTCCTTCCTTCCCACAGAATGACCCCAAACTCTTGGGATCAGGTCAAATCCCCAGAAAGGGAGCCTCATCGATGGCCCATGAGGACACCCCGACATTCCATGGCAATCGGAGACACATTTCCAGAAAAAAAAAAAAAAAAAAAGCATGAGCAAGCACCTCACATTCGCACTTTGTTCATATCCCGAAGAGTTCTCCTCACGGTCTATAGATCGGGCCGGCAATACCTACATCCCCAACCTAAGTGGAGTTTGTGGTTTCAGACTTTTGTCCAAATAGCCCTGGACCACACACGCTCCACACTTGGGTCCCTGGAGCCACACCTCAGGACTGTGCTTCCCTTTCAAGGGAATTCTTCCCATTCCATTGGCCACAACCTTGCAAATGAGGAAAAACCTCCAAAGTCACCGAGGCCATCCCATTAGTGTAGGCCGCCCAGGACAAACAGGGGTGATCTCAAACCAGCTGAGCAACTACCTCCACTCAGACAACAGATGTCCCCAGAGAAGAATATTGAACCGGACAGGCCCCTAGGCCCTAATCAGATCCATTGCTTTGGTTTTTAGGCATCTCTCCTCAGAGGCCTCGTTTCCAATACCAGCATATGGTGGTTTCCTGAGGCACCAATAAGAACAAATCTCGTCTCCCCATGGAAAACTTGCTCATTGGAGCTTTGTCATAACCTCTGGTTAGGAGAATCCTTCAGGGCCCTGGTACCACTGCCCCATACCAAGGTCTCCATGGACTCAAACCAACATTAAGACCATCCTCAGGAAAGTCCATTTCAACTCAGCCCCCTCTGTTGCTACCCCAAGCCAGCAGATCAAACGTTTCTTGTTGCTAGGAGACAATTGGAATGTGAGGCTGGCTGCCCAGGCATCCATACTTAGAACCCTGTTCTGGAAAAATACCTTATAAGACGTCCTGGAGCCATCCAACAAATCTTAATTGTCCCACAGAAGGAATCCTTGCGGTTTGGAGCATCTCATAACTCCAATAGTGGGAAAACCCACATGGGCTCATAATGTCCCCCCTTCATGAAGGGGCCAACATGGACAGAAACTCAAACCTGAGCCAAAGTCTGATCCTCGACCTGACTTCAGACGCATGAGATCTCAATTCAGCTCTGCAGAGTATGCCTGCCATGTACTTGCACCGAAACCTAAGCCTAGCTTGTGTTCTCAGACTTCCGTCCTCACTCTCCTGGCCCACAAGCCCTCCAGTTTGGGAATTCCGATGCCACAATGCAGCACTCTGCCTGCCCTCCAGAAGAAAAACTTTGCCCTATGCTGCTAATAAGAAACACCAAATGATTTTCTAATGCATGCCACTCGAATGTAAAGCAATTATACAGCCTACCCTGTATACTAATGCCCTGTCTGGCACAGCCTGAGACAAGACATCCTAAACGACACCCAGACAGCTGGCCCCAACCTGGACACATAGGACCCGCTATGGCTGTAGGTCGTCATCTCTTCCCAACCTCGGTTTTCAGGCTTCAGAACCTAGACCTTATCTCCAATCACTGCCCAGGGGTGAACGTGATGCAGAAATTAGAATTCCTCCTTCCCCATGGCCAGAAACCTTGTGGTTGGCATGTTGTCCAACGTTCAATGTGGGAAATTCTGCATTGTCCGAAAGGCCACGCCAGTGCTTGAGGGCCGCCTAGGGCACAGACATGCATTGTGACCTGCAGCGTGAGTCCCGTATTAAAGTAACGCCTCTCAGTGGCTGGACCAAGATCTTGCATATGGGGCTTGTCATATCCATAGGCCCCCAAATTAACCAGAGGGCGAGTATTCCAGTTGTCAGTACCCACTGCTATGCTCTAGATTCCCTCTACATGGGGGACACATGAAGCAGAAAACAGGACACTTCCCTTCCCACAGAATGACCCCAAACTCTTGGGGGCTGAACAAACTACCAGAGAGGGAGACTTCTACGACCCATGAGGCAACTCCTACATTAAACGGCCATTGTGGACAAAACATCCAGAGACAAAAGCCTGAGCGACTGCCTCCCTCTCACCCTTCTTTCATATCCAGAGGAGCTCCCCTCATGGTCTGTATATCAGGCCTGCCGTAACCTCAGCCCCAAACCTGAGCTGAGTTAGGGTTTTTGGATGTCTGTCTGCACAGCCATGGCCCACACGGCCTCCAGGCTGGGGTCTCTGGAGCCACACCACAGAACTGTGCCTGCTCTCTCCTAAGAAACTGCCCATTCCATTGGCCACAACTCTACAAAATAGTAGAAACCTCAAGGTCCCCAAGGACATCCCACTACCGCAAGCCGCACTGGACAAATAGGGGCATTATGACACAAGCTGAGCAACTACTACCTCCATGCAGACACACAGACAGATATCCGCAGAGACAGAAGATTGAACCAGACAGGCCCCTAGGCCCTATTATGAACTCTTGCTTTGGTGTCCAGGTATCACTCCTCAGAGGCCTGGGTTCGAAGACCAGCATACGGGGCTTTCCTGAGGCACCAGACAGAAGACCTCTCATCTCCACATGGGAAGCTTCCTTGTTGGAGTTGTGTCAAGCCCTTCGGGTTGGAGAATCCTGCAGAGTCCCTTAGCTACTGCCACATTCCAAGGTCTCCATGGCCACTAAACCACATTATGACTCATCCTCATAAGAGTCCATTTAAACTCAGCCTTCTGGGTATCTCACCCAAGAGCCCGCAGATTGAGCGTGCCTTGTCTCGACCAGGCAATGGGAAGGTGAGTTGGCGTTTCTCGGCATCCATGCTTAGGCCCCTGCTCTCGAGTCTTTCTGTATGGTGCATCAAGGGACCATCCAATAGTACTCGACTCTCCTGAAGAAGGAAACTTTGAAGTTTGGAGCATCTCAAAACTCCCAGCGTAGGGAAACCTCCCTGGCCTCATGACGCCCCCACCCCCTTCATGTAAGGGCCGTCGTGGACACAAACTCCAGCTTGAGGCAACATCTGATACTCGCCCTGACCTCACTGCAGGATATCTCGATTCAGCCTCTGCAGAGTGGACCTGCCATGCTCTTGGTCCCAAAACTCGTGCTAGCTTGTGTTTTCAGAATTCCTTCCTCACAATCCTGGCCACTCCCCTCCAGTTTGGCAATTCTGGAGACACAATGCAGCACTCTGCCTGCCCTCCAGAAGAAAAATGTTGCCCTATAGGGCTAACCAGAAACACCAAATGAGTAACAACCTGCATGCCACTCGACCATACCCCAATTATACAGTCTAGCCTGTGCACTAAAGCCCTGTCTGACACAGCCTGAGGGCAGACCTCCAGTCCAACACCCAGACAGCTGGCCGTACACAGAGCATATCACACCCACAATGGCTTTAGGACATCATCTCTACCCAACCTCAGTTTTCACCTTCAGAACCTAGACCTTATCTCCACTCACTGCTCAGGAATGAATGTGATGCAAGAATCAGAACTTCTCCTTCGCCTTGGCAAGAAACCTAGTGGTTGGCATGTTGTCCAATGTTCATTGTAGGAGAAAGCAGCATGGACTATGAGGCCCCACCTATCCCTGAGGGCCACAATTTGCACAAACACACATTGTGACCCTCAGCGTGAACCCTATTCTCATGTAAAGCCTCTTAGTGACTGGAACAACAGCCCACATATGGGACTTGCCAAGCCCCTAGTCCCCCAATCTCAACCAGAGTTCGAGATGTCTAGTCACCCCTACTCAGGGCTCTACTCTGGAATCCCTCTTTGGTGGAACACCTGAGGTAAAAAAAAAAAAAATACAGAAAGGACTCTTCCCATTCACAGAATGATCCCAACCCCTTGGGATCAGGCCAAATCACCAGAGAAAGAATTGTCCATGGCCCTTGAGGACACCCCGACATTCCACGGCCACCGTTGACACAAAATCCAGAGACAAAAGCTTGAGCAAGCGCCACATACTCGCCCTTTGTTCATAGCCCGGAAAATTCTCACGGTCTGTAGATCGAGCCTTCATACATACATCCCCAAACCTAAGCTGAGTTTGTGTTTTCAGACTTCTGTCCCCACAGGCCTGGCCCACACACCATCCAAGCTGGGGCCCCTGGAGACACACCTCAGGACTGTGGCTTCCCTCTCCAGGGGAATTCTGCCATTTCCATTGGCCACAACCCTATAGATTAGGGGAATCCTCCAAACTCCCCGAGGCCATCCCAATAGTGTTGGCTGCCCAGGACAAACAGGCATGATCTTTCACAAGTTAGGAAACTACCTCCACTCAGACCCAGAGACAGATATCCCCATAGAATAAGATTGAACTGGACAGGCACTTAGGCTCTAATCAGATCCATTGCTTTTGTTTCCAGGCATCTCTCCTCAGAGGCCTGGTTTCCAATACCAGAATACGGGGGATTACTGAGGCACTCATCAGAAAAATCTCATCTCCACATAGGAAATGTACTCTTTGGAGCTCTATAAAAACCTCTGTTTAGGAGAATCTTTCTGGGCCCCGGATCAAGCGCCCCATTCCAAGGTCTCCATGGACTTAAACCCACATTATGATCTATTGTCGGGAGAGTCCATGTCAACTCAACCCCCTTGGTTTCTCCCCCAGGGCCTGCAGATCAAACCTGCCTTGTTGCTAGGAGACAACTAGAATGGGAGGCGGGCTGCCCAGACATCCATCCTTAGAACCCTACTCTGGAGTCGTTCCACATGGGACATCCTAGAGCCATCCAACAGGTCTCAAGTGTCCCACAGAAGGAATCTTTGCAGTCTGGAGCATCTCACAACTCCCATTGTGGGAAAATCTACATGGCCTCTTGAGACGCTCCACTTTATAAAGGGGCCATCATGGACAGAAACTCCAACCTGAGCAAACGTCTGATATTCGCCCTGACTTCAGGTGCATGAGATCTTGATTCAGCTCTGCAGAGTGTGCCTTCTGTGCACTCACCCCCAAAACTAAGCCTAGCTTGTGTTCTCAGACTACCGTCCTCACACCCCTGCCCCAAAAGCCCTACAGATTGGCAATACTGGGGCCATAATGCAGCACACTGCCTGCCCTCCAGAAGAAAAACGTTGCCTTATGGAGCTACCTAGAAACCCGAATAAGGATCAACTGAACGCCACTCGACTGCACCCCAAATATGCAGTCTACCCTGTCTAATGCCTTGTCTGACACAGCATGAGCCCACACCTCCAGACCTACGCTCAACAGCTGGCCGCACACTGAGCTCATTGGACCCATCAGGTCCTTAGGTCTTCATCTCTTCCAACCTCAGTTTTCGGGTTTCAGAACCTAGACCTAAACTCCAAACACTGTCCAGGGGTGAACGTGATGCAGAAATCACAACTCTTCCTTCGCCATGGCTCGAAACCTTGTGGTTGGCATATTCTCCAACGTTCAGTGTAGAAGAATCTAGCGTGGCCCATGAGGCACTTCCCATGCTTGAGGGCCTTGTTGGGCACAAATAGGCATTGTGAACCTCAGCATGAGCCCTGTCCTCAAGGAAGGCCTCTCAGTGTCTGAATCAAGAGCCCGCCTATTGGACTTGCCATGCCCCTAGGCCCCCAAACTTAAACAGAGGTGGGGATATCCAGTTGTCCCTCCCAAGGACTCTGCTCTGGAATCCCTCTTTTATTGGGACACTTGAGGTACATAAAATAAAATATAAAATAAAATAAAATAAAAAACAGAAAAGACTCCCCCCATCCCACAGAATGTACCCAAACTCTTGGGATCGGGTCAAATCCTCAGAGAAGGAAAGCCATCCACAACCCATGAGGCCACGCCAGCATTCCACCCACATTGTTGACACAAATCCAGAGACAAAACCTGAGCAAGCACCTCAAACTCACCCTTTTTCATATCCCTAAGTGTTATCACAGTCTGTAGATTGGGCGTGCCATACCTATGTCCCCAATCCTAAGCAGAGTTTGTGTTTTCAGACTTTTGTCCCCACAGGCCTGGCCCACACAGCCTCAAGGCTGGGCCCCTAGAGCCAAACTCAGAACTGTGCCTGCCCTCTCCAGGGGATTTCTGCCCATTCCATTGGCCACAACCCTATAGATTAGGAGAAACTCCAAAGTCCCGAAGCCATCCCAATATTATAGGCTGCCCAGGACAAACAGGGGCGATCTGACACAAGCTGAGCAACTACATCCCCTCAGATCCTTAGACACGTATCCTCAGGAAAGAGATTGAACCGGACAGGCACCTAGGCCCTAATCATCTCGATTGCTTTTGTTTCCAGTCATCTCTCCTCAGAGGCCTGGTTTCCAATACCAGCATATGGGAGATTCCTTAGGCACTCATCAAAACAATTCTCTTCTATACATAGGAAACGTACTCTTTAGAGCCCATCAAAACCTCCGGTTATGAACATCCCTCAAGGCCCCGGATCAAGCACCCCATTCCAAGGTCTACATGGACACAAATGCACATTATGACCCATCCTCAACTCACCCATTTCAACACACCCGCCTCGGTTGCTCCCCTAGATCCAGCAGATCGAACTTGCCTTGGCGCTATGAGACACCTGGAATGGGAGGCAGGCTGCCCAGGCATCCATCCTTAGAACCCTGCTCTGAATAACTTCCTTATGGGATGTCCTGGAGCCATCCAACAGGTCTCGACTGTCCCACAGAAGGAATCATTGCGGTTTGGAGCATCTCACAATTCCCATCGTGGGAAAACCTCCATGTCCTCGTGACACCGTCCCCTTCATGAAGGGGCCGTCATGGACAGAAACTCCGACGTAAGCCAACGTCTGATCCTACCTCTGTCTTCAGGCATACGGGATCTCAAATCATCTCTGCAGAGGGTGCCTGCCGTCCCCTCACCCCGAAATCTAAGTCTGGCTTGTGTTCTCAGAATTTTTTCCTCACACTCCTGGCCCACAAGCCTTCCAGTTTGGGAATTCAGGAGCCACTATGTGGCACTGGGTCTTCCCTCCAGAAGAAAAACGTTGCCCTCTGGGGCTACCCAGTAACTACAAATGAGTACCATCCTGCACGAAACTCGACTGGACCCCAATGATACAGTCGAGCCTGGGGACTAATTCCCTGTCTGCCACAGCCTGAGCCTGCACCTCCCAACCCACACTCAACAGCTGGCCGAACAATGAGCACATCAGACACACCATGGCCTTAGGTCTTCATCTCTTCCCAACCTCAGTTTTCAGGCTTCAGAACCTAGACCTTAAATCCAATCACAGTCCAGGAGTGAAAGTGTTGCAGAAATTAGAACTCCATCTTCCACATGGCCAGAAAACTTGTGGTTGCCATATTGTGCAACGTTCAGTGTAGGAGAAACCAGCATGGTACATTAGGCCACGCCCTGACATGAGGGGCTCCATGGGCACAAAAACACATTGTGAAACTCAGTGTGAGACCTATCCTCAAGGAAGGCCTCTCAGTGTCTGGACCAAGAGCCCACATATGGGGATTGCCATGTTCTTAGGTTCCAATGTTAACCAGAGGTCTGGTTGTCCAGTTGCCCCAACCCACGACTCTGCTCTGGAATCCCTATTTTGGTGGGCCACCTGAGGTAAAAAAAAATAAATAAATAAACAAAAAAACCAGAAAGGCTTCCTTCCTTCCCACAGAATGACCCCAAACTCTTGGGATCAGGTCAAATCCCCAGAAAGGGAGCCTCATTGATGGCCCATGAGGACACCCCGACATTCCATGGCAATCGGAGACACATTTCCAGAAAAAAAAAAAAAAAAAGCATGAGCAAGCACCTCACATTCGCACTTTGTTCATATCCCGAAGAGTTCTCCTCACGGTCTATAGATCGGGCCGGCCATACCTACATCCCCAACCTAAGTGGAGTTTGTGGTTTCAGACTTTTGTCCAAATAGCCCTGGACCACACACGCTCCACACTTGGGTCCCTGGAGCCACACCTCAGGACTGTGCTTCCCTTTCAAGGGAATTCTTCCCATTCCATTGGCCACAACCTTGCAAATGAGGAAAAACCTCCAAAGTCACCGAGGCCATCCCATTAGTGTAGGCCGCCCAGGACAAACAGGGGTGATCTCAAACCAGCTGAGCAACTACCTCCACTCAGACAACAGATGTCCCCAGAGAAGAATATTGAACCGGACAGGCCCCTAGGCCCTAATCAGATCCATTGCTTTGGTTTTTAGGCATCTCTCCTCAGAGGCCTCGTTTCCAATACCAGCATATGGTGGTTTCCTGAGGCACCAATAAGAACAAATCTCGTCTCCCCATGGAAAACTTGCTCATTGGAGCTTTGTCATAACCTCTGGTTAGGAGAATCCTTCAGGGCCCTGGTACCACTGCCCCATACCAAGGTCTCCATGGACTCAAACCAACATTAAGACCATCCTCAGGAAAGTCCATTTCAACTCAGCCCCCTCTGTTGCTACCCCAAGCCAGCAGATCAAACGTTTCTTGTTGCTAGGAGACAATTGGAATGTGAGGCTGGCTGCCCAGGCATCCATACTTAGAACCCTGTTCTGGAAAAATACCTTATAAGACGTCCTGGAGCCATCCAACAAATCTTAATTGTCCCACAGAAGGAATCCTTGCGGTTTGGAGCATCTCATAACTCCAATAGTGGGAAAACCCCCATGGGCTCATAATGTCCCCCCTTCATGAAGGGGCCAACATGGACAGAAACTCAAACCTGAGCCAAAGTCTGATCCTCGACCTGACTTCAGACGCATGAGATCTCAATTCAGCTCTGCAGAGTATGCCTGCCATGTACTTGCACCGAAACCTAAGCCTAGCTTGTGTTCTCAGACTTCCGTCCTCACTCTCCTGGCCCACAAGCCCTCCAGTTTGGGAATTCCGATGCCACAATGCAGCACTCTGCCTGCCCTCCAGAAGAAAAACTTTGCCCTATGCTGCTAATAAGAAACACCAAATGATTTTCTAATGCATGCCACTCGAATGTAAAGCAATTATACAGCCTACCCTGTATACTAATGCCCTGTCTGGCACAGCCTGAGACAAGACATCCTAAATGACACCCAGACAGCTGGCCCCAACCTGGACACATAGGACCCGCTATGGCTGTAGGTCGTCATCTCTTCCCAACCTCGGTTTTCAGGCTTCAGAACCTAGACCTTATCTCCAATCACTGCCCAGGGGTGAACGTGATGCAGAAATTAGAATTCCTCCTTCCCCATGGCCAGAAACCTTGTGGTTGGCATGTTGTCCAACGTTCAATGTGGGAAATTCTGCATTGTCCGAAAGGCCACGCCAGTGCTTGAGGGCCGCCTAGGGCACAGACATGCATTGTGACCTGCAGCGTGAGTCCCGTATTAAAGTAACGCCTCTCAGTGGCTGGACCAAGATCTTGCATATGGGGCTTGTCATATCCATAGGCCCCCAAATTAACCAGAGGGCGAGTATTCCAGTTGTCAGTACCCACTGCTATGCTCTAGATTCCCTCTACATGGGGGACACATGAAGCAGAAAACAGGACACTTCCCTTCCCACAGAATGACCCCAAACTCTTGGGGGCTGAACAAACTACCAGAGAGGGAGACTTCTACGACCCATGAGGCAACTCCTACATTAAACGGCCATTGTGGACAAAACATCCAGAGACAAAAGCCTGAGCGACTGCCTCCCTCTCACCCTTCTTTCATATCCAGAGGAGCTCCCCTCATGGTCTGTATATCAGGCCTGCCGTAACCTCAGCCCCAAACCTGAGCTGAGTTAGGGTTTTTGGATGTCTGTCTGCACAGCCATGGCCCACACGGCCTCCAGGCTGGGGTCTCTGGAGCCACACCACAGAACTGTGCCTGCTCTCTCCTAAGAAACTGCCCATTCCATTGGCCACAACTCTACAAAATAGTAGAAACCTCAAGGTCCCCAAGGACATCCCACTACCGCAAGCCGCACTGGACAAATAGGGGCATTATGACACAAGCTGAGCAACTACTACCTCCATGCAGACACACAGACAGATATCCGCAGAGACAGAAGATTGAACCAGACAGGCCCCTAGGCCCTATTATGAACTCTTGCTTTGGTGTCCAGGTATCACTCCTCAGAGGCCTGGGTTCGAAGACCAGCATACGGGGCTTTCCTGAGGCACCAGACAGAAGACCTCTCATCTCCACATGGGAAGCTTCCTTGTTGGAGTTGTGTCAAGCCCTTCGGGTTGGAGAATCCTGCAGAGTCCCTTAGCTACTGCCACATTCCAAGGTCTCCATGGCCACTAAACCACATTATGACTCATCCTCATAAGAGTCCATTTAAACTCAGCCTTCTGGGTATCTCACCCAAGAGCCCGCAGATTGAGCGTGCCTTGTCTCGACCAGGCAATGGGAAGGTGAGTTGGCGTTTCTCGGCATCCATGCTTAGGCCCCTGCTCTCGAGTCTTTCTGTATGGTGCATCAAGGGACCATCCAATAGTACTCGACTCTCCTGAAGAAGGAAACTTTGAAGTTTGGAGCATCTCAAAACTCCCAGCGTAGGGAAACCTCCCTGGCCTCATGACGCCCCCACCCCCTTCATGTAAGGGCCGTCGTGGACACAAACTCCAGCTTGAGGCAACATCTGATACTCGCCCTGACCTCACTGCAGGATATCTCGATTCAGCCTCTGCAGAGTGGACCTGCCATGCTCTTGGTCCCAAAACTCGTGCTAGCTTGTGTTTTCAGAATTCCTTCCTCACAATCCTGGCCACTCCCCTCCAGTTTGGCAATTCTGGAGACACAATGCAGCACTCTGCCTGCCCTCCAGAAGAAAAATGTTGCCCTATAGGGCTAACCAGAAACACCAAATGAGTAACAACCTGCATGCCACTCGACCATACCCCAATTATACAGTCTAGCCTGTGCACTAAAGCCCTGTCTGACACAGCCTGAGGGCAGACCTCCAGTCCAACACCCAGACAGCTGGCCGTACACAGAGCATATCACACCCACAATGGCTTTAGGACATCATCTCTACCCAACCTCAGTTTTCACCTTCAGAACCTAGACCTTATCTCCACTCACTGCTCAGGAATGAATGTGATGCAAGAATCAGAACTTCTCCTTCGCCTTGGCAAGAAACCTAGTGGTTGGCATGTTGTCCAATGTTCATTGTAGGAGAAAGCAGCATGGACTATGAGGCCCCACCTATCCCTGAGGGCCACAATTTGCACAAACACACATTGTGACCCTCAGCGTGAACCCTATTCTCATGTAAAGCCTCTTAGTGACTGGAACAACAGCCCACATATGGGACTTGCCAAGCCCCTAGTCCCCCAATCTCAACCAGAGTTCGAGATGTCTAGTCACCCCTACTCAGGGCTCTACTCTGGAATCCCTCTTTGGTGGAACACCTGAGGTAAAAAAAAAAAAAATACAGAAAGGACTCTTCCCATTCACAGAATGATCCCAACCCCTTGGGATCAGGCCAAATCACCAGAGAAAGAATTGTCCATGGCCCTTGAGGACACCCCGACATTCCACGGCCACCGTTGACACAAAATCCAGAGACAAAAGCTTGAGCAAGCGCCACATACTCGCCCTTTGTTCATAGCCCGGAAAATTCTCACGGTCTGTAGATCGAGCCTTCATACATACATCCCCAAACCTAAGCTGAGTTTGTGTTTTCAGACTTCTGTCCCCACAGGCCTGGCCCACACACCATCCAAGCTGGGGCCCCTGGAGACACACCTCAGGACTGTGGCTTCCCTCTCCAGGGGAATTCTGCCATTTCCATTGGCCACAACCCTATAGATTAGGGGAATCCTCCAAACTCCCCGAGGCCATCCCAATAGTGTTGGCTGCCCAGGACAAACAGGCATGATCTTTCACAAGTTAGGAAACTACCTCCACTCAGACCCAGAGACAGATATCCCCATAGAATAAGATTGAACTGGACAGGCACTTAGGCTCTAATCAGATCCATTGCTTTTGTTTCCAGGCATCTCTCCTCAGAGGCCTGGTTTCCAATACCAGAATACGGGGGATTACTGAGGCACTCATCAGAAAAATCTCATCTCCACATAGGAAATGTACTCTTTGGAGCTCTATAAAAACCTCTGTTTAGGAGAATCTTTCTGGGCCCCGGATCAAGCGCCCCATTCCAAGGTCTCCATGGACTTAAACCCACATTATGATCTATTGTCGGGAGAGTCCATGTCAACTCAACCCCCTTGGTTTCTCCCCCAGGGCCTGCAGATCAAACCTGCCTTGTTGCTAGGAGACAACTAGAATGGGAGGCGGGCTGCCCAGACAT
Organism: Mustela nivalis; assembly: GCF_964662115.1. Classification (NCBI taxonomy): domain Eukaryota; kingdom Metazoa; phylum Chordata; class Mammalia; order Carnivora; family Mustelidae; genus Mustela; species Mustela nivalis. Next base: position 105,783 of record NW_028135997.1, on the reverse strand, counting down.
CCATCCTTAGAACCCTACTCTGGAGTCGTTCCACATGGGACATCCTAGAGCCATCCAACAGGTCTCAAGTGTCCCACAGAAGGAATCTTTGCAGTCTGGAGCATCTCACAACTCCCATTGTGGGAAAATCTACATGGCCTCTTGAGACGCTCCACTTTATAAAGGGGCCATCATGGACAGAAACTCCAACCTGAGCAAACGTCTGATATTCGCCCTGACTTCAGGTGCATGAGATCTTGATTCAGCTCTGCAGAGTGTGCCTTCTGTGCACTCACCCCCAAAACTAAGCCTAGCTTGTGTTCTCAGACTACCGTCCTCACACCCCTGCCCCAAAAGCCCTACAGATTGGCAATACTGGGGCCATAATGCAGCACACTGCCTGCCCTCCAGAAGAAAAACGTTGCCTTATGGAGCTACCTAGAAACCCGAATAAGGATCAACTGAACGCCACTCGACTGCACCCCAAATATGCAGTCTACCCTGTCTAATGCCTTGTCTGACACAGCATGAGCCCACACCTCCAGACCTACGCTCAACAGCTGGCCGCACACTGAGCTCATTGGACCCATCAGGTCCTTAGGTCTTCATCTCTTCCAACCTCAGTTTTCGGGTTTCAGAACCTAGACCTAAACTCCAAACACTGTCCAGGGGTGAACGTGATGCAGAAATCACAACTCTTCCTTCGCCATGGCTCGAAACCTTGTGGTTGGCATATTCTCCAACGTTCAGTGTAGAAGAATCTAGCGTGGCCCATGAGGCACTTCCCATGCTTGAGGGCCTTGTTGGGCACAAATAGGCATTGTGAACCTCAGCATGAGCCCTGTCCTCAAGGAAGGCCTCTCAGTGTCTGAATCAAGAGCCCGCCTATTGGACTTGCCATGCCCCTAGGCCCCCAAACTTAAACAGAGGTGGGGATATCCAGTTGTCCCTCCCAAGGACTCTGCTCTGGAATCCCTCTTTTATTGGGACACTTGAGGTACATAAAATAAAATATAAAATAAAATAAAATAAAAAACAGAAAAGACTCCCCCCATCCCACAGAATGTACCCAAACTCTTGGGATCGGGTCAAATCCTCAGAGAAGGAAAGCCATCCACAACCCATGAGGCCACGCCAGCATTCCACCCACATTGTTGACACAAATCCAGAGACAAAACCTGAGCAAGCACCTCAAACTCACCCTTTTTCATATCCCTAAGTGTTATCACAGTCTGTAGATTGGGCGTGCCATACCTATGTCCCCAATCCTAAGCAGAGTTTGTGTTTTCAGACTTTTGTCCCCACAGGCCTGGCCCACACAGCCTCAAGGCTGGGCCCCTAGAGCCAAACTCAGAACTGTGCCTGCCCTCTCCAGGGGATTTCTGCCCATTCCATTGGCCACAACCCTATAGATTAGGAGAAACTCCAAAGTCCCGAAGCCATCCCAATATTATAGGCTGCCCAGGACAAACAGGGGCGATCTGACACAAGCTGAGCAACTACATCCCCTCAGATCCTTAGACACGTATCCTCAGGAAAGAGATTGAACCGGACAGGCACCTAGGCCCTAATCATCTCGATTGCTTTTGTTTCCAGTCATCTCTCCTCAGAGGCCTGGTTTCCAATACCAGCATATGGGAGATTCCTTAGGCACTCATCAAAACAATTCTCTTCTATACATAGGAAACGTACTCTTTAGAGCCCAACAAAACCTCCGGTTATGAACATCCCATAAGGCCCCGGATCAAGCACCCCATTCCAAGGTCTACATGGACACAAATGCACATTATGACCCATCCTCAACTCACCCATTTCAACACACCCGCCTCGGTTGCTCCCCTAGATCCAGCAGATCGAACTTGCCTTGGCGCTATGAGACACCTGGAATGGGAGGCAGGCTGCCCAGGCATCCATCCTTAGAACCCTGCTCTGAATAACTTCCTTATGGGATGTCCTGGAGCCATCCAACAGGTCTCGACTGTCCCACAGAAGGAATCATTGCGGTTTGGAGCATCTCACAATTCCCATCGTGGGAAAACCTCCATGTCCTCGTGACACCGTCCCCTTCATGAAGGGGCCGTCATGGACAGAAACTCCGACGTAAGCCAACGTCTGATCCTAGCTCTGTCTTCAGGCATACGGGATCTCGAATCATCTCTGCAGAGGGTGCCTGCCGTCCCCTCACCCCGAAATCTAAGTCTGGCTTGTGTTCTCAGAATTTTTTCCTCACACTCCTGGCCCACAAGCCTTCCAGTTTGGGAATTCTGGAGCCACTATGTGGCACTGTGTCTTCCCTCCAGAAGAAAAACGTTGCCCTCTGGGGCTACCCAGTAACCACAAATGAGTACCATCCTGCACGAAACTCGACTGCATCCCAATGATACAGTCTAGCCTGGGCACTAATTCCCTGTCTGCCACAGCCTGATCCTGCACCTCCCAACCCACACTCATCAGCTGGCCGAACACTGAGCACATCAGACACACCATGGCCTTAGGTCTTCATCTCTTCCCAACCTCAGTTTTCAGGCTTCAGAACCTAGACCTTAAATCCAATCACAGTCCAGGAGTGAAAGTGTTGCAGAAATTAGAACTCCATCTTCCCCATGGCCAGAAGACTTGTGGTTGCCATATTGTGCAACGTTCATTGTAGGAGAAACCAGCATGGTACATTAGGCCATGCCCTGACTTGAGGGGCTCCTTGGGCACAAAAACACATTGTGAAACTCAGTGTGAGACCTATCCTCAAGGAAGGCCTCTCAGTGTCTGGACCAAGAGCCCACATATGGGGCTTGCCATGTTCTTAGGTCCCAATGTTAACCAGAGGTCTGGTTGTCCAGTCGCCCCTCGCCAGGACTCTGCTCTTGAATCCCTCTTTTGGTGGTCCACCTTAGGTAAAAAAAATAATAATAATAAAAAAATAATCAAAAAAACAAGAAAGGCCTCCTCCCTTCCCACAGAATGACCCCAAACTCTTGGGATCGGGTCAAATCCCCAGAAAGGGAGCCTCATCAATGGCCCATGAGGACACCCCGACATTCCATGGCAATCGGTGACACAATTCCAGAAAAAAAAAAAAAAAAAAAAAAGCATGAGCCAGCACTTCACATTCGCCCTTTGTTCATATCCCAAAGAGTTCTCCTCACGGTATAGATCGGGCCGGCCATACCTACATCCCCCAACCTAAGTGGAGTTTGTGTTTTCAGACTTTTGTCCAAATAGCCCTGGACCACACACGCTCCACACATGGGTCCCTGGAGCCACACCTCAGGACTGTGCTTCCCTTTCAAGGGAATTCTTCCCATTCCATTGGCCACAACCTTGCAAATGAGGAAAAACCTCCAAAATCACCGAGGCCATCCCAATAGTGTAGGCCGCCCAGGACAAACAGGGGTGATCTCAAACCAGCTGAGCAACTACCTCCACTCAGACAACAGATGTCCCCAGAGAAGAATATTGAACCGGACAGGCCCATAGACCCTAATCAGATCAATTGCTTTGGTTTCCAGGCATCTCTCCTCAGAGGCCTCGTTTCCAATACCAGCATATGGTGGTTTCCTGAGGCACCAATAAGAACAAATCTCGTCTCCCCATGGAAAACTTGCTCATTGGAGCTTTGTCATAACCTCTGGTTAGGAGAATCCTTCAGGGCCCTGGTGCCACTGCCCCATACCAAGGTCTCCATGGACTCAAACCAACATTAAGACCATCCTCAGGAAAGTCCATTTCAACTCAGCCCCCTCTGTTGCTACCCCAAGCCAGCAGACCAAACGTTGCTTGTTGCTAGGAGACAATTGGAATGTGAGGCTGGCTGCCCAGGCATCCATCCTTAGAACCCTGTTCTGGAAAAATACCTTATAAGACGTCCTGGAGCCATCCAACAAATCTTAATTGTCCCACAGAAGGAATCCTTGCGGTTTGGAGCATCTCACAACACCAATAGTGGGAAAACCCCCATGGGCTCATAATGTCCCCCCTTCATGAAGGGGCCAACATGGACAGAAACTCAAACCTGAGCCAAAGTCTGATCCTCGACCTGACTTCAGACGCATGAGATCTCAATTCAGCTCTGCAGAGTGTGCCTGCCATGTCCTTGCCCCGAAACCTAAGCCTAGCTTGTGTTCTCAGACTTACGTCCTCACTCTCCTGGCCCACAAGCCCTCCAGTTTGGGAATTCCGAAGCCACAATGCAGCACTCTGCCTGCCCTCCAGAAGAAAAACTTTGCCCTATGCTGCTAATAAGAAACCCCAAATGATTTTCTAATGCATGCCACTCGATTGTAAAGCAATTATACAGCCTACCCTGTATACTAATGCCCTGTCTGGCACAGCCTGAGACAAGACATCCCAAACGACACCCAGACAGCTGGCCCCAACCTGGACACATAGGACCCGCTATGGCTGTAGGTCGTCATCTCTTCCCAACCTCGGTTTTCAGGCTTCAGAACCTAGACCTTATCTCCAATCACTGCCCAGGGGTGAACGTGATGCAGAAATTAGAATTCCTCCTTCCCCATGGCCAGAAACCTTGTGGTTGGCATGTTGTCCAACGTTCAATGTGGGAAATTCTGCATTGTCCGAAAGGCCACGCCAGTGCTTGAGGGCCGCCTAGGGCACAGACATGCATTGTGACCTGCAGCGTGAGTCCCGTATTAAAGTAACGCCTCTCAGTGGCTGGACCAAGATCTTGCATATGGGGCTTGTCATATCCATAGGCCCCCAGGCTTAACCAGAGGGCGAGTATTCCAGTTGTCATTACCCACTGCTATGCTCTAGATTCCCTCTACATGGGGGACACATGAAGCAGAAAACAGGACACTTCCCTTCCCACAGAATGACCCCAAACTCTTGGGGGCTGAACAAACTACCAGAGAGGGAGACTTCTACGACCCATGAGGCAACTCCTACATTAAACGGCCATTGTGGACAAAACATCCAGAGACAAAAGCCTGAGCGACTGCCTCCCTCTCACCCTTCTTTCATATCCAGAGGAGCTCCCCTCATGGACTGTAGATCAGGCCTGCCGTAACCTCAGCCCCAAACCTGAGCTGAGTTAGGGTTTTTGGATGTCTGTCTGCACAGCCATGGCCCACACGGCCTCCAGGATGGGGTATCTGGAGCCACACCACAGAACTGTGCCTGCTCTCTCCTAAGAAACTGCCAATTCCATTGGCCACAACTCTACAAAATAGTAGAAACAACAACGTCCCCAAGGACATCCCACTTCCGCAAGCCGCACTGGACAAATAGGGGCATTATGACACAAGCTGAGCAACTACTACCTCCATGCAGACACACAGACAGATATCCGCAGAGACAGAAGATTGAACTAGATAGGCCCCTAGGCCCTATTATGAACTCTTGCTTTGGTGTCCAGGTATCACTCCTCAGAGCCCTGGGTTCGAAGACCAGCATACGGGGCTTTCCTGAGGCACCAGACAGAAGACCTCTCATCTCCACATGGGAAGCTTCCTTGTTGGAGTTGTGTCAAGCCCTTCGGGTTGGAGAATCCTGCAGAGTCCCTTAGCTACTGCCACATTCCAAGGTCTCCATGGCCACTAAACCACATTATGACTCATCCTCATAAGAGTCCATTTAAACTCAGCCTTCTGGGTATCTCACCCAAGAGCCCGCAGATTGAGCGTGCCTTGTCTCGACCAGGCAATGGGAAGGTGAGTTGGCGTTTCTCGGCATCCATGCTTAGGCCCCTGCTCCCGAGTCTTTCTGTATGGGGCATCAAGGGACCATCCAATAGTACTCGACTGTCCTGAAGAAGGAAACTTTGAAGTTTGGAGCAGCTCACAGCTCCCAGCGTAGGGAAACCTCCCTGGCCTCATGACGCCACCACCCCCTTCATGTAAGGGCCGTCGTGGACACAAACTCCAGCTTGAGGCAACATCTGATACTCGCCCTGACCTCACTGCAGGATATCTCGATTCAGCCTCTGCAGAGTGGACCTGCCATGCTCTTGGTCCCAAAACTCGTGCTAGCTTGTGTTTTCAGACTTCCTTCCTCACAATCCTGGCCACACCCCTCCAGTTTGGCAATTCTGGAGACACAATGCAGCACTCTGCCTGCCCTCCAGAAGAAAAATGTTGCCCTATAGGGCTAACCAGAAACACCAAATGAGTAACAACCTGCATGCCACTCGACCATACCCCAATTATACAGTCTAGCCTGTGCACTAAAGCCCTGTCTGACACAGCCTGAGGGCAGACCTCCAGTCCTACACCCAGACAGCTGGCCGTACACAGAGCATATCACACCCACAATGGCTTTAGGACATCATCTCTACCCAACCTCAGTTTTCACCTTCAGAACCTAGACCTTATCTCCACTCACTGCTCAGGAATGAATGTGATGCAAGAATCAGAACTTCTCCTTCGCCTTGGCAAGAAACCTAGTGGTTGGCATGTTGTCCAATGTTCATTGTAGGAGAAAGCAGCATGGACTATGAGGCCCCACCTATCCCTGAGGGCCACAATTTGCACAAACACACATTGTGACCCTCAGCGTGAACCCTATCCTCATGTAAAGCCTCTTAGTGACTGGAACAACAACCCACATATGGGACTTGCCAAGCTCCTAGTCCCCCAATCTCAACCAGAGTTCGAGATGTCTAGTCACCCCTACTCAGGGCTCTACTCGGGAATCCCTCTTTGGTGGAACACCTGAGGTAAAAAAAAAAAAAAAATACAGAAAGGAATCTTCCCATCCACAGAATGATCCCAACCCCTTGGATCAGGCCAAATCACCATGGCCCTTGAGGACACCCCGACATTCCACGGCCACCGTTGACACAAAATCCAGAGACAAAAGCTTGAGCAAGCGCCACTTACTCGCCCTTTGTTCATAACCCGGAAAATTCTCATGGTCTGTAGATCGAGCCTTCATACATACATCCCTAAACCTAAGCTGAGTTTGTGTTTTCAGACTTCTGTCCCCACAGTCCTGGCCCACACACCATCCAAGCTGGGGCCCCTGGAGACACACCTCAGGACTGTGGCTTCCCTCTCCAGGGGAATTCTGCCATTTCCATTGGCCACAACCCTATAGATTAGGAGAATCCTCCAAACTCCCCGAGGCCATCTCAATAGTGTTGGCTGCCCAGGACAAACAGGGATGATCTTTCACAAGTTAGGAAACTACCTCCACTCAGACCCAGAGACAGATATCCCCATAGAATAAGATTGAACTGGACAGGCACTTAGGCTCTAATCAGATCCATTGCTTTTGTTTCCAGGCATCTCTCATCAGAGGCCTGGTTTCCAATACCAGAATATGGGGGATTACTGAGGCACTCATCAGAAAAATCTCATCTCCACATAGGAAATGTACTCTTTGGAGCTCTATAAAAGCCTCTGTTTAGGAGAATCTTTCTGGGCCCCGGATCAAGCGCCCCATTCCAAGGTCTCCATGGACTTAAACCCACATTATGATCTATTGTCGGGAGAGTCCATGTCAACTCAACCCCCTTGGTTTCTCCCCCAGGGCCTGCAGATCAAACCTGCCTTGTTGCTAGGAGACAACTAGAATGGGAGGCGGGCTGCCCAGGCATCCATCCTTAGAACCCTACTCTGGAGTCGTTCCACATGGGACATCCTAGAGCCATCCAACAGGTCTCAAGTGTCCCACAGAAGGAATCTTTGCAGTCTGGAGCATCTCACAACTCCCATTGTGGGAAAATCTACATGGCCTCTTGAGACGCTCCACTTTATAAAGGGGCCATCATGGACAGAAACTCCAACCTGAGCAAACGTCTGATATTCGCCCTGACTTCAGGTGCATGAGATCTTGATTCAGCTCTGCAGAGTGTGCCTTCTGTGCACTCACCCCCAAAACTAAGCCTAGCTTGTGTTCTCAGACTACCGTCCTCACACCCCTGCCCCAAAAGCCCTACAGATTGGCAATACTGGGGCCATAATGCAGCACACTGCCTGCCCTCCAGAAGAAAAACGTTGCCTTATGGAGCTACCTAGAAACCCGAATAAGGATCAACTGAACGCCACTCGACTGCACCCCAAATATGCAGTCTACCCTGTCTAATGCCTTGTCTGACACAGCATGAGCCCACACCTCCAGACCTACGCTCAACAGCTGGCCGCACACTGAGCTCATTGGACCCATCAGGTCCTTAGGTCTTCATCTCTTCCAACCTCAGTTTTCGGGTTTCAGAACCTAGACCTAAACTCCAAACACTGTCCAGGGGTGAACGTGATGCAGAAATCACAACTCTTCCTTCGCCATGGCTGGAAACCTTGTGGTTGGCATATTTTCCAACGTTCAGTGTAGAAGAATCTAGCGTGGCCCATGAGGCACTTCCCATGCTTGAGGGCCTTGTTGGGCACAAATAGGCATTGTGAACCTCAGCATGAGCCCTGTCCTCAAGGAAGGCCTCTCAGTGTCTGAATCAAGAGCCCGCCTATTGGACTTGCCATGCCCCTAGGCCCCCAAACTTAAACAGAGGTGGGGATATCCAGTTGTCCCTCCCAAGGACTCTGCTCTGGAATCCCTCTTTTATTGGGACACTTGAGGTACATAAAATAAAATATAAAATAAAATAAAATAAAAAACAGAAAAGACTCCCCCCATCCCACAGAATGTACCCAAACTCTTGGGATCGGGTCAAATCCTCAGAGAAGGAAAGCCATCCACAACCCATGAGGCCACGCCAGAATTCCACCCACATTGTTGACACAAATCCAGAGACAAAACCTGAGCAAGCACCTCAAACTCACCCTTTTTCATATTCCTAAGTGTTATCACGGTCTGTAGATAGGGCGTGCCATACCTATGTCCACAATCCTAAGCAGAGTTTGCGTTTTCAGACTTTTGTCCCCACAGGCCTGGCCCACACAGCCTCAAGGCTGGGCCCCTAGAGCCAAACTCAGAACTGTGCCTGCCCTCTCCAGGGGATTTCTGCCCATTCCATTGGCCACAACCCTATAGATTAGGAGAAACTCCAAAGTCCCGAAGCCATCCCAATATTATAGGCTGCCCAGGACAAACAGGGGCGATCTGACACAAGCTGAGCAACTACATCCCCTCAGATCCTTAGACACGTATCCTCAGGAAAGAGATTGAACCGGACAGGCACCTAGGCCCTAATCATCTCGATTGCTTTTGTTTCCAGTCATCTCTCCTCAGAGGCCTGGTTTCCAATACCAGCATATGGGAGATTCCTTAGGCACTCATCAAAACAATTCTCTTCTATACATAGGAAACGTACTCTTTAGAGCCCATCAAAACCTCCGGTTATAAACATCCCTCAAGGCCCCGGATCAAGCACCCCATTCCAAGGTCTACATGGACACAAATGCACATTATGACCCATCCTCAACTCACCCATTTCAACACACCCGCCTCGGTTGCTCCCCTAGATCCAGCAGATCGAACTTGCCTTGGCGCTATGAGACACCTGGAATGGGAGGCAGGCTGCCCAGGCATCCATCCTTAGAACCCTGCTCTGAATAACTTCCTTATGGGATGTCCTGGAGCCATCCAACAGGTCTCGACTGTCCCACAGAAGGAATCATTGCGGTTTGGAGCATCTCACAATTCCCATCGTGGGAAAACCTCCATGTCCTCGTGACACCGTCCCCTTCATGAAGGGGCCGTCATGGACAGAAACTCCGACGTAAGCCAACGTCTGATCCTAGCTCTGTCTTCAGGCATACGGGATCTCGAAACATCTCTGCAGAGGGTGCATGCCGTCCCCTCACCCCGAAATCTAAGTCTGGCTTGTGTTCTCAGAATTTTTTCCTCACACTCCTGGCCCACAAGCCTTCCAGTTTGGGAATTCTGGAGCCACTATGTGGCCCTGTGTCTTCCCTCCAGAAGAAAAACGTTGCCCTCTGGGGCTACCCAGTAACCACAAATGAGTACCATCCTGCACGAAACTCGACTGCATCCCAATGATACAGTCTAGCCTGGGCACTAATTCCCTGTCTGCCACAGCCTGAGCCTGCACCTCCCAACCCACACTCAACAGCTGGCCGAACACTGAGCACATCAGACACACCATGGCCTTAGGTCTTCATCTCTTCCCAACCTCAGTTTTCAGGCTTCAGAACCTAGACCTTAAATCCAATCACAGTCCAGGAGTGAAAGTGTTGCAGAAATTAGAACTCCTTCTTCCCCATGGCCAGAAAACTTGTGTTTGCCATATTGTGCAACGTTCCCTTTAGGAGAAACCAGCATGGTACATTAGGCCTGACTTGAGGGGCTCCTTGGGCACAAAAACACATTGTGAAACTCAGTGTGAGACCTATCCTCAAGGAAGGCCTCTCAGTGTCTGGACCAAGAGCCCACATATGGGGCTTGCCATGTTTAGGTCCCAATGTTAACCAGAGGTCTGGTTGTCCAGTCGCCCCTCGCCAGGACTCTGCTCTTGAATCCCTCTTTTGGTGTTCCACCTTAGGTAAAAAAAATAATAATAATAAAAAAATAAACAAAAACACAAGAAAGGCCTCCTCCCTTCCCACAGAATGACCCCAAACTCTTGGGATCGGGTCAAATCCCCAGAAAGGGAGCCTCATCAATGGCCCATGAGGACACCCCGACATTCCATGGCAATCGGTGACACAATTCCAGAAAAAAAAAAAAAAAAAAAAAAAAAGCATGAGCCAGCACCTCACATTCGCCATTTGTTCATATCCCGAAGAGTTCTCCTCACAGTCTATAGATCGGGCCGGCCATACCTACATCCCCCAACCTAAGTGGAGTTTGTGTTTTCAGACTTTTGTCCAAATAGCCCTGGACCACACACGCTCCACACTTGGGTCCCTGGAGCCACACCTCAGGACTGTGCTTCCCTTTCAAGGGAATTCTTCCCATTCCATTAGCCACAACCTTGCAAATGAGGAAAAACCTCCAAAGTCACCGAGGCCATCCCAATAGTGTAGGCCGCCCAGGACAAACAGGGGTGATCTCAAACCAGCTGAGCAACTACCTCCACTCAGATAACAGATGTCCCCAGAGAAGAATATTGAACCGGACAGGCCCCTAGGCCCTAATCAGATCCATTGCTTTGGTTTTCAGGCATCTCTCCTCAGAGGCCTCGTTTCCAATACCAGCATATGGTGGTTTCCTGAGGCACCAATAAGAACAGATCTCGTCTCCCCATGGAAAACTTGCTCATTTGAGCTTTGTCATAACCTCTGGTTAGGAGAATTCTTCAGGGCCCTGGTGCCACTGCCCCATACCAAGGTCTCCATGGACTCAAACCAACATTAAGACCATCCTCAGGAAAGTCCATTTCAACTCAGCCCCCTCTGTTGCTACCCCAAGCCAGCAGATCAAACGTTTCTTGTTGCTAGGAGACAATTGGAATGTGAGGCTGGCTGCCCAGGCATTCATACTTAGAACTCTGTTCTGGAAAAATACCTTATAAGATGTCCTGGAGCCATCCAACAAATCTTAATTGTCCCACAGAAGGAATCCTTGCGGTTTGGAGCATCTCACAACTCCAATAGTGGGAAAACCCCCATGGGCTCATAATGTCCCCCCTTCATGAAGGGGCCAACATGGACAGAAACTCAAACCTGAGCCAAAGTCTGATCCTCGACCTGACTTCAGACGCATGAGATGTCAATTCAGCTCTGCAGAGTGTGCCTGCCATGTCCTTGCCTTGAAACCTAAGCCTAGCTTGTGTTCTCAGACTTCCGTCCTCACTCTCCTGGCCCACAAGCCCTCCAGTTTGGGAATTCCGATGCCACAATGCAGCACTCTGCCTGCCCTCCAGAAGAAAAACTTTGCCCTATGCTGCTAATAAGAAACCCCAAATGATTTTCTAATGCATGCCACTCGATTGTAAAGCAATTATACAGCCCACCCTGTATTCTAATGCCCTGTCTGGCACAGCCTGAGACAAGACATCCCAAAGGACACCCAGACAGCTGGCCCCAACCTGGACACATAGGACCCGCTATGGCTGTAGGTCGTCATCTCTTCCCAACCTCGGTTTTCAGGCTTCAGAACCTAGACCTTATCTCCAATCACTGCCCAGGTGTATACGTGATGCAGAAATTAGAATTCCTCCTTCCCCATGGCCAGAAACCTTGTGGTTGGCATGTTGTCCAACGTTCAATGTGGGAAAACCTGCATTGTCCGAAAGGCCACGCCAGTGCTTGAGGGCCGCCTAGGGCACAGACAACATTGTGACCTGCAGCATGAGTCCCGTATTAAAGTAACGCCTCTCAGTGGCTGGACCAAGATCCTGCATATGGGACTTGTCATATCCATAGGCCCCCCGGCTTAACCAGAGGGCGAGTATTCCAGTTGTCATTACCCACTGCTATGCTCTAGAATCCCTCTACTGGGGGGACACATGAAGCAGAAAACAGGACACTTCCCTTCCCACAGAATGACCCTAAACTCTTGGGGGCTGGACAAACTACCAGAGAGGGAGACTTCTACGACCCATGAGGCAACTCCTACATTAAACGGCCATTGTGGACAAAACATCCAGAGACAAAAGCCTGAGCGATTGCCTCCCTCTCACCCTTCTTTCATATCCAGAGGAGCTCCCCTCATGGACTGTAGATCAGGCCTGCCGTAACCTCGGCCCCAAACCTGTGCTGAGTTAGGGTTTTGGGATTTCTGTCTGCACAGCCATGGCCCACACGGCCTCCAGGCTGGGGTCTCTGGAGCCACACCACAGATCTGTGCCTGCTCTCTCCTAAGAAACTGCCCATTCCATTGGCCACAACTCTACAAAATAGTAGAAACCTCAAGGTCCCCAAGGACATCCCACTACCGCAAGCCGCACTGGACAAATAGGGGCATTATGACACAAGCTGAGCAACTACTACCTCCATGCAGACACACAGACAGATATCCGCAGAGACAGAAGATTGAACCAGGCAGGCCCCTAGGCCCTATTATGAACTCTTGCTTTGGTGTCCAGGTATCACTCCTCAGAGGCCTGGGTTCGAAGACCAGCATACGGGGCTTTCCTGAGGCACCAGACAGAAGACCTCTCATTTCCACATGGGAAGCTTCCTTGTTGGAGTTGTGTCAAGCTTTTCGGGTTGGAGAATCCTGCAGAGTCCCTTAGCTACTGCCACATTCCAAGGTCTCCATGGCCACCAACCCACATTATGACTCATCCTCAGGAGAGTCCATTTAAACTCAGCCTTCTGGGTAGCTCACCCAAGAGCCCGCAGATTGAGCGTGCCTTGTCTCGCCCAGGCAATGGGAAGGTGAGTTGGCGTTTCTCGGCATCCATGCTTAGGCCCCTGCTCTCGAGTCTTTCTGTATGGGGCATCCTGGAACCATCCAATAATACTCGACTGTCCTGAAGAAGGAAACTTTGAAGTTTGGAGCAGCTCACAACTCCCAGCGTTGGGAAACCTCCCTGGCCTCATGACGCCCCCACCTCCTTCATGTAAGGGCCGTCGTGGACACAAACTCCAGCTTGAGGCAACATCTGATAATCGCCCTGACCTCACCTGCAGGAGATCTCGATTCAGCCTCTGCAGAGTGGACCTGCCATGCTCTTGGTCCAAAAACTCGTGCTTGCTTGTGTTTTCAGACTTCCTTCCTCACAATCCTGGCCACACCCCTCCAGTTTGGCAATTCTGGAGACACAATGCAGCACTCTGCCTGCCCTCCAGAAGAAAAATGTTGCCCTATAGGCCTAACCAGAAACGCCAAATGAGTAACAACCTGCATGCCACTCAACCATACCCCAATTATACAGTCTAGCCTGTGCACTAAAGCCCTGTCTGAAACAGCCTGAGGGCAGACCTCCAGTCCAACACCCAGACAGCTGGCCATAAACAGAGCATATCACACCCACAATGGATTTAGGCCATCAACTCTACACAACCTCAGTTTTCACCTTCAGAACCTAGACCTTATCTCCACTCACTGCTCAGGAATGAATGTGATGCAAGAATCAGAACTTCTCCTTCGCCTTGGCAACAAACCTAGTGGTTGGCATGTTTTTCCAAAGTTCAGTGTAGTTGAAACCAGTGTGGCCCATGAGGCCCCGCCCATGTTTATGTGCCACATTGGTCACAAACACACATTGTGTCCCTCAGCCTGATCCCAGGCCTCAGGTAAGGCCTCTCAGTGGCTGGATGAAGAGACAGCATATTCGGCTTGCCATGCCCCTAGGCGCCAAATTTTACCCATAGTTTGGTTTCTCCCTTCACTTTTCCCCAGGGCTCATCTTTGGAATTCCTCTTTTGGCGGGACACCTGAGGTAACAAACCTGAATGGAGTCCTCCCATTCCACAGATTGATGAAAAACAATTGGGATCGGGCCAAATCCACAGAGAGGAAGATTCGTCCATGGCCCATGAGGCCTCCCCGACATTCCACGGCCATCTCTGATACAAAATCCAGAGACAAAAGCCTGAGCAAGTGCCTCAGACTCGCTCTTTCTTTATATCCGGAAGAGTTCTTCTCATGGTTTATAGATCGGGCCTGCCATACCTACCTCCCCAAAGCTAAGCTGAGTTTGTGTTTTCAGACTTCTGTCCCCAAAGTCCTGGGCCACACACCTTCCAGGCTGGGGCCCAAGGTGTCACACATTAGGACTGTGTCTACCCAATCCATGGGAATTCTGCCCATTCCATTGTCCAAAATCGTAAAATTAGGAGAACCCTCCAAATCCCTGAGGCCATCCCAATAGTGCAGGTCGCCCGGGACAAACAAGGGCGGTCTGATACCAGCTGAGCATCTACCTCCACTCATACCATAGATGGATGTCCCCTGAGAAGCAGATTGAACCAGACAGGACCATAGGCCATAATCGGATACATTGCTTTGGTTTACAGGCATGTCTCCTCAAAAGCCTGGATTCCAATACCAGCATAGGGGTTTTTCTGAGGCACCCATCAGAACAAATCTCGTCTCCACAAGGAAACTTGTGCATCGAGCTATGTCAAAAGCTTAGGAGAATACTTCAGGGTCCCGGTGCCACCGCCCCATTTTAAGGCCCTCATGGACACAAACACACATTAGGACACATCCTCAGGAAAGTCCATTTCAAGTCAGTCACTCCTGTTGCTCACGCAGAGCCATCAGATCTAAACTCTCTTGTTGCTAGGAGAAAATTGGAATGCGAGGCCTGCTTCCCAGTCATCCATCCTCGAATGGTGCCCTGGAGTCATTCCATATGGGATGTCCTGAAGCTGCCCAACAGGTCTCAATATTCCCGCAGAAGGTATCCTTGAAGGGGGCATCCCACAACACCCAACGTGGGAAAACCTACATGGCCTCGAGATTCCGCTCCCTTCATGAAGGGGCCGTCATGCACATAAACTCCAACGTGAGCCAACGTCTGATCCTCGCCCTGACTTCAGATGCATGAGATATTGGTTCAGATCTACAGTGGTCCCTGCCGTGTCCTCGCCCTGATACACAAGTCTAGCTTGTGTTCTCAGACTTCCGTCCTCACACTCCTGGACACGAAGCCCTCAAGTTTGGCAATTCCGGACCGACAATGAAGCACTCTGCCTGCCCTCTAGAAAACAAATTTTGCCTAATGAGCTGCCCAGACAACTTATATGAGGATAAATCTACATGGCACTCGACTTTACCCAAATTATATAGTCTACGGGAGCACTAATGCACTGTCTGACACAACCTGAGCCCGGACCTCCTGACCAACACCCAGACAGTTGATCGCACACTGAGCACATCAGACCCGCCATGGCCTTAGTTTATCATCTCTTCCCTACCTCAGTTTTCAGGCTTCAGAATCTAGACCTTATCTCCAATCACTGCCCAAGGGTGACTGTGATGAAGTAATCAGAACTCTTCCTTACCCATGGCAAGATATCTTGTCGTTGGCAGGTTGTCCAACGTTCAGTGTAGGAGAAACCAGGATTCACCATGAGGCCCCGCCCATTCTTGTTTGCGAAGTGGGCATAAACACGCATTGTGACCCTCAGTGTGAGTCCTGTCCTCTAGTAAGTCCTCTCAGTCACTCGACCATTAGATGTCATAATGGGCTTGACATGTCCCTAGGCCCAAATTTGTAACCAGATTTCTGGTTGTCCAGTCGGCCCCCCCCAGGGCTCTACTCTGGAATCCCTCATTTGGTGGGACACCTGAGGTTAAAAAACAAAACAAGGCAAATCACAACAACAACAAAACGGACTTCTTCCATCCCACAGAATGACCCCAAAATCTTGCGATGAGGACAAACCCCCAGAGAGTAAGACTCGTCCATTTCCCATGAAGTCAACCGGAAATTTCATGACCATGAGTGACACGATATCCAGAGACAAAAACTTGAGCAAGAGCCTGACACTCGCCCTTTTTTCATATCCCGAAGAGTTCTCCTCATGGTCTGTAGATCAATCCTGCCATACCTATTACCCGAAACATAAACCGCGTTTGTGTTTTCAGACAACTGTCCAAACAGCTCTGCCTACACACCCTACAGGCTCAGGCCCCTGGAGCCAAACCTGAGGACTGTACTTGCCCTCTCCAAGGGAATTGTATGTGCCCATTCCAATGGCCACAACCTATTAATAAGATAAACCTCCAAACTCCCTGAGGCCATCCCAATAGTGGTGGCTCTCCAGGAGAAACAGCAGCAATCTGAGCCCATCTGACACCTACATGCACTCAGATGCATAGACTGATGTCCCCAGAGGTAAAAAGGTACGAACAGGCCCCTAGGCACTATTTGGATTCATTGTTGTGCTATCCAGTCATCTCTCCTCAGAGGCCTGGATTTCAATACCAGCATATGGCTGTTTCCTGACTCATCCTCAGAACAAATCTCATCTACATATGGGAAAGTTGCACTTTGGAGCTGTGTCAAAGCCTCTGTTTGAAAAAACCCTTTCAGGGCCCCAGTGCCACCGCTTCATTCCAAGATCTCCATAGACACAAAAACATATTAGGATCCATCCACAGAAGAGTCCATTTCAACTCAGCCTCCTAAGTTGCTCCCCCAGATCCAGCAGATCTAACCTGTCTTGTTGCTAGGACACAATTGGAATGCGAGGTGGGCTACCCAGCCATCCATCCTTAGAACCCTGCTCGGAATCGTTGCCCTGGAGCCAACCAACAGGTCTCAATTGTCCTGCAGAAGAATCTTTACAGTTTGGAGCTTCTCACAACTAACATCGTGGGAAAACCCCCACGGCCTAATGACCCCCCCGCCTCTTCATGAAGGGCCATCAGGAACAGAAACACCAAACTGAGCGATCTTCTGATCCTCGCCGTGACATCATAAGCACGAGATCTCGATTCAGGTCTGTAGATTGTTCCTGCCTTGTCCTCACCCAGAAACCTAAGCCTAGCTTGTTCTCAGATTTCCTTCCTCAGACTACTGGCCCACAAGCCTCCAGTTTGAAAACCAGAACTATAATGCAGCACTCTTCCTGCCCTCAGGAAGATAAACATTGCCCTCTGGGGCTACCCAGAAACTCCAAAAGAGGATCAACCTGCACGCCATTCGAATGTACCCCAAATATATAGGCTGACCTGGGCACTATTGCCCTTTTTGACACAGCCTGAGCCTGGATTACCTGGCCCCACACAGAAAGCTGGCCGCTCACTGAGCACATCGGACCCGCCATGGTCTTAGGTCGTCATCTCTTCCCAACCTCGGTTGTCAAGTTTCAGAACCTAGACCTTATCTCCAATCACTGCCCAGGCTTGAAGTGATGCAGAAATCACAACTCCTTCCCCGTGGCAAGAAACCATGTGGTTGGCATGTTGTCCAACGTTCAGTGTAGTTGAAACCAATGTGGCCCATGAGGCCCCGCTCATGTTTGCGGGCCACATTGGTCAAAACCACACATTGTGACCCTCACCCTGATCCCAGTCCTCAATAAGGCCTCTCAGTGGCTGGATGAAGAGATAGCATATTGGGCTTGCCATGCCCCTAGGCCCCAAATTTTACCCATAGTTCGGGTTCTCCCTTCACTTTTCCCCAGGGCTCTTCTTTGGAAATCCTCTTTTGGCGGGACACCTGAGGTAACAAACCTGAAAGGAGTCCTCCCATTCCACAGATTGACGAAAAACAATTGGGATCGGGCCAAATCCACAGAGAGGAAGATTCGTCCATGGCCCATGAGGCCTCCCCGACATTCCACGGCCATCTCTGATACAAAACCCAGA
Organism: Mustela nivalis; assembly: GCF_964662115.1. NCBI lineage: Eukaryota > Metazoa > Chordata > Mammalia > Carnivora > Mustelidae > Mustela > Mustela nivalis. The sequence continues at coordinate 87,714 of NW_028135997.1, read as the reverse complement.
GACAAAAGCCTGAGCAAACGCCTCAGACTCGCTCTCTCTTCATATCCGGAAGAGTTCTTCTCATGGTTTATAGATCGGGCCTGCCATACCTACGTCCCCAAACCTAAGCTGAGTTTGTGTTTTCAGACTTCTGTCCTCAAAGTCCTGGACCACACACCCTCCAGGCTGGGGCCCCTGGAGTCACACATTAGGACTGTGCCTACCCAATCCATGGGAATTCTGCCGATGCCATTGTCCAAAACAGTCAAATTTGGAGAACCCTACAAATCCCTGAGGCCATCCCAATAGTGCAGGTCGCCCAGGACAAACAAGGGCGGTCTGATACCAGCTGAGCATCTACCTCCACTCATACCATACATGGATGTCCCCTGAGAAGAAGATTGAACCAGACAGGACCCTAGGCCATAATCGGATACATTGCTTTGGATTACAGGCATGTCTCCTCAAAAGCCTGGATTCCAATACCAGCATCGAGATTTTCCTGAGGCACCCATCAAAACAAATCTCGTCTCCACAAGGAACCTTGTGCATCGAGCTATGTCAAAAGCTTAGGAGAATACTTCAGGGTCCCGGTGCCACCGCCCCATTTTAAGGCCCTCATGGACACAAACACACATTAGCACCCATCCTCAGGAAAGTCCATTTCAAGTCAGCCACCCCGGTTTCTCCCGCAGAGCCATCAGATCTAAACTGTCTTGTTGCTAGGAGACAATTGGAATGCGAGGCAGGCTTCCCAGGCATCCATCCTCGAACGGTGCCCGGGAGTCATTCCATATGGGATGTCCTGAAGCTGCCCAACAAGTCTCAATTGTCCCGCAGAAGGAATCCTTGAAGGGGGCATCCCACAACTCCCAACGTGGGAAAACCTCCATGGCCTCGAGATTCCGCTCCCTTCATGAAGGGGCCGTCATGCACAGAAACTCCAACCTGAGCCAACATCTGATCCTCGCCCTGACTTCAGATGCATGAGATATAGGTTCAGATCTACAGGGGTACCTGCCGTGCCCTGGCCCTGAAACCCAAGTCTAGCTTGTGTTCTCAGACTTCCGTCCTCACACTCCAGGCCCCGAAGCCCGGAAGTTTCGCAATTCCAGACCCACAATGCAGCACTCTGCATGCCCTCTTGAAAGAAAATTTGGCCTAATGAGCTGCCCAGGCACCTTATATGAGGATAAATCTACATGGCATTCGACTGTACCCAAAGTATATAGTCTAACCTGGGCACTAATGCACTGTCTGACACAACCTGAGCTCGGACCTCCTGACCAACACCCAGACAGCTGACCGCACACTGAGCACATCAGAACCGCCATGGCCTTAGGTCATCATCTCTTCCCAACTGCGGTTTTTCAGGCTTCAGAACCTAGACCTTATCTCCAACCACTGCCCAGGGGTGCCTGTGATGTAGAAATCAGAACTCGTCCTTACCCATGGCAAGAAACCTTGTGGTTGGCATGTTGTCCAACGTTCAGTGTAGGAGAAACGAGCATTCACCCGGAGGCCCCGCCAATTCTTGAGTGCGAAGAGGGCATAAACACGCATTGTGACCCTCAGCGTGAGTCCTGTGCTCTAGTAAGTCCTCTCAGTGGCTCGACCATTAGATGGCATATGGGCTTGACATGTCCCTAGGCCCCAATTTTAAACCAGATTTCTGGTTGTCCGGTCGGCCCTCCCCAGGGCTCTACTCTGGAATACCTCATTTGGTGAGACACCTGAGGTTAAAAAACAAAACAAAGCAAATCAACAACAACAACAAAACGGACTTCTTCCATCCCCAGAATGACCCAAAACTCTTGGGACGGGGCAAAACCCCAGAGAGTAAGACTCGTCCATTTCCCATGAAGTCACCCGGAAATTTCACGACCATGAGTGACACGATATCCAGAGACAAAAACTTGAGCACGAGCCTCACACTCGCCCTTTTTTCATATCCTGAAGAGTTCTCCTCATGGTCTGTAGATCAGTCCTGCCATACCTATGACCCAAAACATAAGCCGCGTTTGTGTATTCAGACAACTGTCCAAACAGCTCTGGCCTACACACCCTACAGGCTCAGGCCCCTGGAGCCAAACCTGAGGACTGTACTTGCCCTCTCCAAGGGAATTGTATGTGCCCATTTTAATGGCCACAACCCTACTAATAGGATAAACCTCCAAACTGCCGGAGGCCATCCCAACAGTGGTGGCTTCCCAGGACAAACAGGGGCAATCTGAGCTCATCTGAGCACCTACCTGCACTCAGACGCATAGACTGATGTCCCCAGAGGTAAAAAGGAACTAACAGGCCCCTAGGCACTAAACGGATCCATTGCTGTGGTATCCAGTCATCTCTCCTCAGAAGCCTGGATTTCAATACCAGCATATGGCTGTTTCTTGACTCACCCATCAGAAAACATCTCATCTACATATGGGAAACTTGCACGTTGGAGCTGTGTCAAAGCCTCTGTTTGGAAAAACCCTTCAGGGCCCCAGTGCCACCGCTTCATTTCAAGGTCTCCATAGACACAAAAACATATTAGGACACATCCACAGGAGAGTCAATTTCAACTCAGCCTCCTAAGTTGCTCCCCCAGATCCAGCAGACCTAACCTGTCTTGTTGCTAGGACACAATTGGAATGCGAGGTGGGCTACCCAGCCATCCATCCTTAGAACCCTGCTCGGAATCGTTGCCCTGGAGCCAACCAACAGGTCTCAATTGTCCTGCAGAAGAATCTTTGCAGTTTGGAGCTTCTCACAACTAACATCGTGGGAAAACCCCCACGGCCTCGTGACCCCCCCCCCGCCCCTTCATGAAGGGCCATCAGGGACAGAAACACCAACCTGAGCGATCTTCTGATCCTCGCCCTGACATCATAATCACGAGATCTCGATTCAGGTCTGTAGATTGTTCCTGCCTTGTCCTCACCCAGAAACCTAAGCCTAGCTTGTTCTCAGATTTCCTTTCTCAGACTACTGGCCCACAAGCCTCCAGTTTGAAAACCAGAACTATAATGCAGCACTCTTCCTGCCCTCAGGAACAAAAACATTGCCCTCTGGGGCTACCCAGAAACTCCAAATGAGGATAAACCTGCACGCCATTTGACTGTACCCCAAATATATAGGCTGACCTGGGCACTATTGCCCTTTTTGACACAGCCTGAGCCATGATCACCTGGCCACACACAGAAAGCTGGCCGCTCACTGAGCACATCGGACCCGCCATGGTCTTAGGTCGTCATCTCTTCCCAACCTCGGTTGTCAAGTTTCAGAACCTAGACCTTATCTCCAATCACTGTCCAGGCTTGAAAGTGATGCAGAAATCACAACTCCTTCCCCGTGGCAAGAAACCATGTGGTTGGCATGTTGTCCAACGTTCAGTGTAGTTGAAACCAATGTGGCCCATGAGGCCCCGCTCATGTTTGCGGGCCACATTGGTCAAAACCACAAATTGTGACCCTCACCCTGATCCCAGTCCTCAATAAGGCCTCTCAGTGGCTGGATGAAGAGATAGCATATTGGGCTTGCCATGCCCCTAGGCCCCAAATTTTACCCATAGTTCGGGTTCTCCCTTCAATTTTCCCCAGGGCTCTTCTTTGGAATTCCTCTTTTGGCGGGACACCTGAGGTAACAAACCTGAAAGGAGTCCTCCCATTCCACAGATTGACGAAAAACAATTGGGATCGGGCCAAATCCACAGAGATGAAGATTCCTCCATGGCCCATGAGGCCTCCCCGACATTCCACGGCCATCTCTGATACAAAATCCAGAGACAAAAGCCTGAGCAAGCGCCTCAGACTCGCTCTTTCTTCATATCCGGAAGAGTTCTTCTCATGGTTTATAGATCGGGCCTGCCATACCTACGTCCCCAAACCTAAGCTGAGTTTGTGTTTTCAGACTTCTGTCGTCAAAGTACTGGGCCACACACCCTACAGGCTGGGGCCGCTGGAATCACACATTAGGACTGTGCCTACTCAATCCATGGGAATTCTGCTGATGTCATTGTCCAAAACAGTAAAATTTGGAGAATCCTACAAATCCCTGAGGCCATCCCAATAGTGCAGGTCGCCCGTGACAAACAAGGGCAGTCTGATACCAGCTGAGCATCTACCTCCACTCATACCATAAATGGATGTCCCCTGAGAAGAAGATTGAACCAGACAGGACCCTAGGCCATAATCGGATACATTGCTTTGGATTACAGGCATGTCTCCTCAAAAGCCTGGATTCCAATACCAGCATAGAGGTTTTCCTGAGGCACCCATCAAAACAAATCTCATCTCCACAAGGAACGTTGTGCATCGAGCTATGTCAAAAGCTTAGGAGAATACTTCAGGGTCTCGGTGCCACCGCCCCATTTTAAGGCCCTCATGGACACAAACACACATTAGGACCCATCCTCAGGAAAGTCCATTTCAAGTCAGCCACCCCGGTTTCTCCCACAGAGCCATCAGATCTAAACTGTCTTGTTGCTGGGAGACAATTGGAATGCAGGCTGGCTTCCCAGGCATCCAACCTCGAACAGTGCCCTGGAGTCATTCCATATGGGATGTCCTGAAGCTGCCCAACAGGTCTCAATTGTCCCGCAGAAGGAATCCTTGAAGGGGGCATCCCACAACTCCCAACGTGGGAAAAACTCCATGGCCTCGAGATTCCGCTCCCTTCATGAAGGGGCCGTCATGCACAGAAACTCCAACCTGAGCCAACGTCTGATCCTCGCCCTGACTTCAGATGCATGAGATATAGGTTCAGATCTACAGGGATACCTGCCGTGCCCTGGCCCTGAAACCCAAGTCTAGCTTGTGTTCTCAGACTTCCGTCCTCACACTCCAGGCCCCAAAGCCTAGAAGATTCGCAATTCCAGACCCACAATTCAGCACTCTGCATGCCCTCTAGAAAGAAAATTTGGCCTAATGAGCTGCCCAGGCACCTTATATGAGGATAAATCTACATGGCATTCGACTGTACCCAAAGTATATAGTCTAACCTGGGCACTAATGCACTGTCTGACACAACCTGAGCTCGGACCTCCTGACCAACACCCAGACAGCTGACCGCACACTGAGCACATCAGAACCGCCATGGCCTTAGGTCATCATCTCTTCCCAACTGCGGTTTTTCAGGCTTCAGAACCTAGACCTTATCTCCAACCACTGCCCAGGGGTGCCTGTGATGTAGAAATCAGAACTCGTCCTTACCCATGGCAAGAAACCTTGTGGTTGGCATGTTGTCCAACGTTCAGTGTAGGAGAAACGAGCATTCACCCGGAGGCCCCGCCAATTCTTGAGTGCGAAGAGGGCATAAACACGCATTGTGACCCTCAGCGTGAGTCCTGTGCTCTAGTAAGTCCTCTCAGTGGCTCGACCATTAGATGGCATATGGGCTTGACATGTCCCTAGGCCCCAATTTTAAACCAGATTTCTGGTTGTCCGGTCGGCCCTCCCCAGGGCTCTACTCTGGAATACCTCATTTGGTGAGACACCTGAGGTTAAAAAACAAAACAAAGCAAATCAACAACAACAACAAAACGGACTTCTTCCATCCCCAGAATGACCCAAAACTCTTGGGACGGGGCAAAACCCCAGAGAGTAAGACTCGTCCATTTCCCATGAAGTCACCCGGAAATTTCACGACCATGAGTGACACGATATCCAGAGACAAAAACTTGAGCACGAGCCTCACACTCGCCCTTTTTTCATATCCTGAAGAGTTCTCCTCATGGTCTGTAGATCAGTCCTGCCATACCTATGACCCGAAACATAAGCCGCATTTGTGTTTTCAGACAACTGTCCAAACAGCTCTGGCCTACACACCCTACAGGCTCAGGCCCCTGGAGCCAAACCTGAGGACTGTACTTGCCCTCTCCAAGGGAATTGTATGTGCCCATTTTAATGGCCACAACCCTACTAATAGGATAAACCTCCAAACTGCCGGAGGCCATCCCAACAGTGGTGGCTTCCCAGGACAAACAGGGGCAATCTGAGCTCATCTGAGCACCTACCTGCACTCAGACGCATAGACTGATGTCCCCAGAGGTAAAAAGGAACTAACAGGCTCCTAGGCACTAAACGGATCCATTGCTGTGGTATCCAGTCATCTCTCCTCAGAAGCTGGATTTCAATACCAGTGTATGGCTGTTTCTTGACTCACCCATCAGAAAACATCTCATCTACATATGGGAAACTTGCACGTTGGAGCTGTGTCAAAGCCTCTGTTTGGAAAAACCCTTCAACACCCCAGTGCCACCGCTACATTCCAAGGTCTCCATAGACACAAAAAGACATTAGGACCCATCCACAGGAGAGTCCATTTCAACTCAGCCTCCTGGGTTGCTCCCCCAGATCCAGCAGACCTAACCTGTCTTGTTGCTAGGACACAATTGGAATGCGAGGTGGGCTACCCAGCCATCCATCCTTAGAACCCTGCTCGGAATCGTTGCCCTGGAGCCAACCAACAGGTCTCAATTGTCCTGCAGAATAATCTTTGCAGTTTGGAGCTTCTGACAACTAACATCGTGGGAAAACCCCCACGGCCTCGTGACCGTCCCGCCCCTTCATGAAGGGCCATCAGGGACAGAAACACCAACCTGAGCGATCTTCTGATCCTGGCCCTGACATCATAATCACGAGATCTCGATTCAGGTCTTTAGATTGTTCCTGCCTTGTCCTCACCCAGAAACCTAAGCCTAGCTTGTGTTCTCAGATTTCCGTCTTCAGACTACTGGCCCACAAGCCCTCCAGTTTGCAAACCAGAACTATAATGCAGCACTCTGCCAGCCTTCAGGAAGAAAAACAATGCCCTGTGGGGCTACCCAGAAACTCCAAATGAGGATCAACCTGCATGCCATTCGACTGTACCCCAAATATATAGGCTGACCTAGGCACTATTGCCCTTTCTGACACAGCCTGAGCCTGGACTTCCTGGCCCCTCCCAGAAAGCTGGTCGAACACTGAGAACGCCGGACGAGCCATGTCCTTAGGTCGTCATCTCTTCCCAACCTCGGTTGTCAAGTTTCAGAACCTAGACCTTATCTCCAATCACTGCCCAGGCTTGTAAGTGATGTAGAAATCACAACTCCTTCCCCGTGGCTAGAAACCATGTGGTTGGCATGTTTTCCAATGTTCAGTGTAGTTGAAACCAGTGTGGCTCATGAGGCCCCGCCCATGTTTATGGGCCACATTGGTCACAAACACACATTGTGACCCTCAGCCTGATCCCAGTCCTCAATAAGGCCTCTCAGTGGCTGGATGAAGAGACAGCATATTGGGCTTGCCGTGCCCCTAGGCCCCAAATTTTACCCATAGTTCGGGTTGTCCCTTCGCTTTTCCCCAGGGCTCTTCTTTGGAATTCCTCTTTTGGCGGGACACCTAAGGTAACCAACCTGAAAGGAGACCTCCCATTCCACAGATTGACGAAAAAGAATTGGGATCGGGCCAATTCCACAGAGAGGAAGATTCGTCCATGGCCCATGAGGTTTCCCAGACAATCCACGGCCATCGCTGATACCGAATCTAGAGACAAAAGTCTGAACAAGCACCTCAGACGCGCTCTTTCTTCATATCCTGAAGAGTTCTTCTCATGGTTTATAGATCGGGCCTGCCATACCTACGTCTCCAAACCTAAGCTGAGTTTATGTTTTCAGACTTCTGTCCTCAAAGTCCTGGGCCACACACCCTCCAGGCTGCGGTCCCTGGAGCCACACATAAGGACTGTGCCTACCCAATCCATGGGAACTCTGCCCATTCCATTATCCAAAACCGTAAAATTAGGAGAACCCTCCAAATCCCTGAGGCCATCCCAATAGGGCAGGTCGCCCGTGACAAACAAGCGCGGTCTGATAGCAGCTGAGCATCAACCTCCACTCATACCATAGATGGATGTCCCCTGAGAAGAAGATTGAACCAGACAGGACCCTGCCCAATCGGATCCATTGCTTTGGTTACAGGCATGTCTCCTCAAAAGCCTGGATTCCAATACCAGCATAGGGTTTTTCCTGAGGTAGCAATCAGAACAAATCTCGTCTCCACAAGGAAACATGTGCATCGAGCTCTGTCAAAACCTTAGGAGAATACTTCAGGGTCCCGGTGCCACGGCCCCATTCCAAGGCCCCATGGACACAAACAAATATTAGGACCCATCCTGAGGAAAGTCCATTTCAAGTCAGCCACCCCGGTTGCTCCCGCAGAGCCATCAGATCTAAACTGGCTTGTTGCTAGGAGACAATTGGAATGCGAGGCTCGCTTCCCAGGCATCCTCCCTCGAACGGTGCTATGGCGTCATTCCATATGGGATGTCCTGGAGCTGCCCAACAGGTCTCAATTGTCCCGCAGAAGGAATTCTTGAAGGGGGCAACCCACAACTCCCACGTGGGAAAAACTCCATGGACACGAGATTCCGCTCCCTTCATGAAGGAGCCGTCAGGCACAGAAACTCCAACGTAAGCCAAAGTCTAATTCTCTCCCTGACTTGAAATGGATTAGATATTGGTTCAGATCTGCAGGGGGTACCTGCCGTGCCCTTGCCCTTAGCCCAAGTATAACTTTTGTTCTCAGAATTCCGACCTCACTCTCCTGGCCTCAAAGCCCTCATGATTGGTAAATCCGGTCCCACAATTAAGCACATGGCCTGCTTTCTGGAAAAAAAATATTGCCTAAAGAGCTGCCAAGGCACCTTATATGAAGATAAACCTACACGGTACTCGACTTTGCCCGAATTATATAGTCTAACCTGGGCACTAATGCACTGTCTGACACAACCTGAGCCCGGACTTCCTGACCAACACCCAGACAGCTGACCGCACACTGAGCACATCAGACCCGCCATGGCCTTAGGTCATCATCTCTTCCCTACCTCAGTTTTCAGGCCTCAGAAACTAGACTTTATCTCTGCCTGGGGGTGTGTGTGATGCAGAAATCAGAACTTCTCCTTACACATGGCAAGAAACCTTGTGGTTGGCATGTTGTCCAACGTTCATTGTAGGAGAAACTAGCATTCACCCTGAGGCCCGCCTATTCTTGAGTGTGACGAGGGCATAAATATGCATTGTGACCCTCAGTGTGAGTCCTGTCCTCTAGTAATTCCTCTCAGAGCCTGGATCACTAGATGTCATAATGGGCTTGACATAGCCCTAGGCCCCAATTTTTAACCAGATTACTGGTTGTCCAGTCACCCCTCCCCAGAGCTCTACTCTGGAATTCCTCATTTGGTGGGACAATGGAGGTTAAAAAATGAAACAAAACAAAGCAACAACAACAAAAAAAACGACTTCTTCCATCCCACAGAATGACCCCAACCTCTTTGGAAGGGGCCAAATCCCCAGAGAGTAAGACTGGTCCATTTCCCATGAAGTCACCCGGAAATTTCACGACCATGAGTGACATGATATGCAGAGACAAAAACATGAGCAATAGCCTCACACTCGCTTTTTTTTTCATATACCGAAATGTTCTCCTCATGGTCTGTAGATCAGTCCTGCCCTACCTATGACCCGAAACAGAAGTCGAGTTTGTGTTTTCAGACAACTGTCCAAACAGCCCTGGCTTACACACCCTATAGGCTCAGGCCCCTGAAGCCAAACCTGAGGACTGTTCTTGCCCTCGCAAGGGAATTGTGTGAGCCCATTCCAATGGCGACAACGCAACTAAAAGTATAAACCTTTAAATTCCCTGAGGCCATCCCATAGTGTTGGCTTCCAAGGACAAACACGGGCAATCTGAGTTCATCTGAGCACCTACCTGCACTCTGACCCATAGATAGATGTCGCCCGAGGTAAAAAGAAACCAACAGGCCCCTAGGCACTAATCGGATTCATTGCTTTGGTTTCCAGGCATCTCTCCTCAGAGGCCTGGATTTCAATACCAGAATATGGCTGTTTCTTGACTCACCCATCAGAACAAATCTTCTCTACACATGGGAAACTTGCATGGTGGAGCTGTGTCAAACCTCTGTTTAGGAGAAGCCTTCAGGGCCCTAGTGCCACCGCTTAATGCCTCAGTTTCCATAGACACAAAAACATATTAGGACCCATCCACAGGAGAGTCCATTTAAACTCAGCCTCCTTGGTTGCTCCCCGAGATCCAACAGATCTAGCCTATCTTGTAGCTAGGAGAATATTGGAATGCGAGGTGGGCTACCCAGCCATCCATCCTTAGAACCCTGCTCAGAATCGTTGGCCTGGAACCAACCAACTGGTCTCAATTGTCCCACAGTAGAATCTTTGCAGTTTGGAGCTTCTCACAACTCCCATGGTGGGAAAACCCCCACGGCCTCGTGATTCCCCCCCTTTATGAAGGGGCCATCAGGGACAGAAAGTCAAACCTGAGGCATCGTCTGATGCTCAACCTGACTTCAGGTGCACGAGATCTCGATTCAGGTATGTAGATTGTGCCTGCCATGTCCTCACCATAAAACCTAAGCCTAGCTTGTGTTCTCAGAGTTCCGTCCTCAGACTACCGGCCCACAAGCCCTCCAGTTTGGCAATCCGGAAGTACAATGCAGCACTCTGTGGGCCCTCCAAGAGAAACATTGCCCTCTGGGGCTACCTAGATACCCCAAATGAAGCTCAACCTGCACGCCATTTGGCTGTACACCAAATATATAGGCTGATCTGGGCATCATTGCCTTCTCTGACACAGCCTGAGCTGGACCGCCTGGCCCCACCCAGACAGCTGGCCGCACACTAGGCACATTGGAACCGCCATGGCCTTAGTTCGTCATCTCTTCCCAACCTCGGTTTTCAGGCTTCAGTACCTAGACCTTATCTCTAATCACTGCCCAGGTTTGAAAATGTTGCAGAAATCAGAACTCGTTCCCTTGGCTAGAAACCTCGTGGTTGGCATGTTGTCCAACGTTCAGTGTAGTTGAAACCAGTGTGGCACATGAGACCCAGCCCATGCTTGAGGGCCACATTGGTCTCAAACACACATTGTACCCTCAGCCTGAGCCCGGTCCTCAGGCAAGACCTCTCAGTGGCTGCATGAAGAAACAGCATATTGGGCTTGCCATGCCCCTAGACCCCAATTTTTAACCATAGTTCGGGTTGTCCCTTCACTCTTGCCCAGGGCTCTGCTTTGGAATTCCTCTTTTGGTGGGACACCTCAGGTAACAAACCTTAAAGGAGTCCTCCCATCCCACAGATTCACGAAAAAGAATTGGGATCGGACCAGATCCACAGAGAGGAAGATTCGTCCATGGCCCAGGAGGCCTCCCCGACATTCCTCGGCCATCGCTGATACAAAATCCAGAGACAAAAGCCTGAGCAAGCGCCTCAGACTCGCTCTTTCTTCATATCCTGAAGAGTTCTTCTCCTGGTTTGTAGGTCGGGCTTGCCATACCTACGTTCCCAAACCTAAGATGAGTTTGTGTTTTTTGTTTTCTGTCCTCAAATTCCTGGGCCACATACCCTCCAGACTGAGCCCCTGGAGCCACACATTAGTACTGTGCCTACCCAATCCATGGGAATTCTGCCCATGCCATTGTCTCAAACCGTTCAAATTAGGAGAACCCTCCATAGTCCCTGAGGCCATCCCAATGGTGTAGGTTGTCCCGGACAAACAAGGGCCGTCTGACACCAGCTGAGCATCAACCTCCACTCATACCATAGATGGATATCCCCAGAGAAGAAGATTGAACCAGGCAGGACCCTAGGACATAATGGGATCCATAGCTTTGGTTTACAGGCATGTCTCCTCAAAAGCCTGGATTCCAATACCAGCATAGGGCTTCTCCTGAGGCACCCATCAGAACAAATCTCGTCTCCACAAGGAAACTTGTGCATGGGAGCTATGTCAAAGGCTTAGGAGAATACTTCAGGGTGCTGGTGCCACCGCCCCATTCCAAGGCCCTCAGGGACACAAACAAACATTAGGACCCATCCTCCGGAAAGTCCATTTCAACTCAGCCACCCCGGTAACACCTGCTGAGCCATCAGATCTATACTGTCCTGTTGCTAGAAGAAAATTGGAATGCGAGGCGGGCTTCCCAGGCATTCATCCTCGAATGGTGCTCTCGAGTCATTCCATATGTGATGTCCTTGAGCTGTCCAACAGGTCTCAATTGTCCCGCAGAAGGAATCTTTGAAGGGCCATCTCACAACTCCCAACGTGGGAAAACCTCCATGGCCTAGAGATTCCACTCCCTTCATGAATGGGCCGTCATGTACAGAAACTCCAACCAGAGCCAATGTCTGATCCTCGCCCTGAATTCAGATGCATGAGATATTGGTTCAGATCTGCCAAGGTACCTGCCGTGCCCTCGACCTGAAACCCAAGTCTAGCTTGTGTTCTCAGACTTCCGTCCTCACACTCCTGGCCCAGAAGACCTCAAGTTTGGCAATTCCGAACCCACTGTGCAGCACTCTGCCTGCCCTCTAGAAAAAAAATATTGCCTCATGAGCTGCCCAGGCACATCATATGAGGATAAACCTACACGCCACTTGACTGTACGTAAATTATATACTCTAAGCTGTGCACTAATGCACGGTCTGACACACCTGAGCCCGGACCTCCTGACTAACACACAGACAGCTGACCACACACTGAGCACAACAGACCAGCCATGGCCCTCGGACATCATCTCTTCCATACCTCAGTTTTCAGGCTTCAGAACCTACCTTTTCTCCAATCACTGCCCAGGGGTGATGGTATGTAGAAATCAGAACTCCTCCTTACCCATGGCAAGAAACCTTGTGGTTGGCATGTTGTCCAACGTTCAGTGTAGGAGAAACCAGCATTCACCCTGAGGCCCAGCCCATTCTCAAGTGCGACGAGGGCATAAACACACCAAACTCTTTGGACGAGGCCAACCTTCTAAAGAGTAAGACTCGTCCATTTCCCATGAAGTCACCCAGAAATTTCACGACCATGAGTCACACGATATCCAGAGATAAACTTGAGCAAGAGCCTCACACTCGCCCTTTTTTCATATCCCGAAGAGTTCTTCTCATGTTCTGTAGATCAGTCCTGCCATACCTATGACCCGAAACATAAGCCGAGGTTGTGTTTTCAGACAACTGTCCAAACAGCCCTGGCCTACACACCCCAAAGGCTCAGACCCTTGGAGCCAAACCTGAGGACTGTACTTGCCCTCTCCAAGGGAATTGTGTGTACCCATTCCAATGGCCACAATCCTACTAATAGGATAAACCTCCAAAGTTCCTGAGGCCATCCCAATAGTGGTGGCTTCCCAGGACAAACAGGAGCAATCTGAGCACATCAGAGCACCTACCTGCACTCAGACCCATAGAATGATGTCCCCAGAGGAAAAAAGGAATGAACAGACCACTAGGCACTAATCGGATCCATTGCTATGGTTTCCAGGCATGTCTCCTCAGAGGCCTGGATTTCAATACCAGCATATGGCTGTTTCTTGACTCACCCATCAGAACAAATCTCATCTACATATGGGAAACTTGCACGGTGGAGCTGTGTCAAAGTCTCTGTTTAGAAGAACCCATCAGGGACCCAGTGCCACCGCCTCATTTCAAGGTCTCCATAGACACAAAAACATATTAGGACAATCCACAGGAGAGTCAATTTCAACTCAGCCTCCTCAGTTGCTCCCCCAGATCCAGCTCAGCGTGGGAAAACTTCCTTGGCCGCATGAGGCCCCCACTTCATGAAGGTGCCATCATGGACACATACTCCAGCCTCAGCCAACGTCTGATCCTCAGCCTGACTTCAGATGCAGGAGATTTTGATTCAGCCTCTGCAGAGTGGGCCTGCTCTGCCCTTGGCTCCAATCCTCACACTAGCTTGTGTTTTCAGACTTCCGTCCTCACACTCCTGGCCCACAAACCCTCCCTACTGGGAATTCTGGGGCCACAATGAAGCACTGTGCCTGCCTCCCGGGAGAAAAACATTGTCTATGGCGCTGCCCAGAAACCCCAAATGAGGAGCAAACTGCTTGGCCCTCGGCAACACCCCAATTGCATAGGCTACCTTAAACAGTGATGCTCTGTCGCAAATAGCCTGAGCCCAGATTTAACAACGGACACCGACATAGCTGGCTGCACACCAGGCACATTGGACCCGCCATTGCCTTAGGCCACCATCCATTCCCAACCTGGGTTTTCAGTCATCGGAACCTAGACCTTATCTCCAATCCCTGCACAAGGGGGAACCTGATGCACAAGTCAGAACCCCTCCTTCCCCATGGCAAGAAACCTTGCTGCTGGCAGTGAGTCAAACCTTCAGTGTAGGAGAAAACGGCATGGCCCATGAGGCCACGCCCAAGCGTGAGGGCCGCCTTGGGCACAAACACACATTGTGACCCTCAGCGTGAGTACCTTATTCAAGTAACGCCTCTCAGTGACTGGACCAAGAGCCCGCATATGTGGCTTGCCATGCCCATAGGCACCCAGGACTAACTAGATGGTGTGTATTCCAGTTGAGGGAACCCACTGCTGTGCTCTAGAGTCCCTCTCCTGGGGGGTCCCCTGTGGCAGAAAACAGTACTCTTCATTCCCACAGAATGAACACAAACACTTGGGAGCTTGGACAATCCCCCGAGAGGAAGGCACTTCCTCGGCCTCTGAGACAACCCCTACCCTGACCGGACACTGTAAACGCAACACCCAGAGACAAAATCCTGAGTGACTGCCTCCCACTTGCCCTACTTTGATTTCCAGAGGATCTCCCCTCACGGACTAGAGATCAGGCCTGCCATTACATTGGCCCCTAGCTGAGCCAAGTTTGCTTTTTCAGACATCTGTCCCCACAGCCCTGACAAACACAGCCTCTAGGCTGGGTCCTCTGGAGCCATACCACAGGACCGTGCCTGCTCTCTCCTTGAAACTGTGTCCATTCCTTTGGCCACACACCTCCAGAATATGAGAAACCTCAAGGCCTCCGAGGACATCCCACTACTGGGAGCCTAACTGGACTCACAGGGGCATTCGGACACAAGCTGAGCAGCTACATCCATGAATGCATGCACACAGATGTCAACAGAGATAGAAGGTTTAGACGGACAGGCCTTTAGGCCGTAGTCTCAACTCTTGCTTTGGTTTCCAGGTGTCACTCCTCAGAGGCTTTGGTTCGAAGAACAGGGTATGGGGCTTTCCTGAGGCACGGAACAGAACTCCTCTCGTCTCCACATGGGAATTTACCTTGTTGGAGCCGTGTCAAACACCTCATGTTGGAGAATCCTGCAGAGTCCCTGAGCCACCTCCACATTCCAAGGTCTCCCAGGCCACGAAGCCACAGTAGGACTCATCTTCAGGAGAGACCATTTCAACTCTCCCCTCTGGGTAGCTCACCCAGGAGCCCGCAGATTGAGCCTGCCTTGTCCTGACTAAAGAGTGGGAATATGAGGTGGCGTTCCCAGGCATCCATGCTTAGACACCTGCTCTCGAGTCTTTCCATATGGGGCCTCTTGGAACCATCCAATAGGACTCGACTGTCGTGCAGAAGGTAACCTTCAGTTTTGGAGCAGTTCACAAATCCCATCATAGGCAAAACTTTCTGGACTCATGAAGCCCCCACACCCTTCAGGAAGAGGCCATGCTGGACAAGAACTCTAGCCTGAGGCACGTCTCATACTTGACATGACCTCAGTGCAGGAGATCTCGATTCAGCCTCTGCAGAGTGGGCCTGCCGTGCCCTCGGTCCCAAACCTCACGCTAGCTTGTGTTTTCAGACTTCCTTCCTCACACTCCTGGCAAACAAGCCCTCCGGACTAGGAACTCCAGAACCAAAACCCAGCCCAGTGTCTGCCCAACGGAAGAAAAACGTTTCCCTGTGGGGCTCTCCAGAGAACCCAGATAAGGATCAACCTGCTCGGGCCTCGACGGTACCCGAACTGGATAGGCTGCTCTGGGCACTCATGCTCTGCCTGACACAGCCTGAAGCCAGACGTCCAGACAGACAAGGAGACAGCTGGCCGCACACCCAGCACTTCGGACACGCCATGGTCTTATGCCGTCACCTCTTCCTAACCTTGGTTTTCAGATATCTGAACCTAGACATTATATCAATTCTCCACACAGCTGGGTATAGCAAGCACAAAACAGAACTCCTCCTTCCCCATGGCTGTCAAGCTTGCTCTTGGCATGGAGTCACACCTTCAGGGTGGGAGAAACCATCATGGCCCCTGATGCCACGCCCAAACTTGAGTGCGGCTTGGGCACAAATTCACACTGTGACCCTCAGCATGAGCCCCATGTCAAAGAAAGGCCTGTCAGGGCCTGGACCAAGAGCCCACATATGGGGCTTGCCAAGCCCCTATGCACCCAATCCTCACCACGGTTTGAATTTTCCAGTCGCCCCGCCCGTACCTGGAGCTCTGCTCTGGAATCCCTTTCTTGGAGAGACCCATGAGCCAGACAACACGACTCCACCCTTCCCACAAAATGACCCCACACTCTTGGGAGCTGGGACAAATCCCCAGAGAGGGATACTCGTCCACAGTACCTGAGGCCACCGCTCCAATCCACGGCTATCCCGGACACAACATCCAGAGACAAAAGCCTGAAGGAACGCCTCCCACTCGCCCTTGTTTCAGAGGCCCAGGAGATCCCTCTCGGGCTGTACATCCGGCCGGCCATACCCTAGGCGCCACTCATAAGCTGAGTTTGTGTATTCAGACTTCTGTGCCCACAGCCTGGACCCACACAACATCCAGGCTAGGGCCTCTGGACCAAACAGCGAAAGATTGTGCCTGCCCTCTCCAAGGAAAGTGTGCCCAATCCATTGACCACAACCCTACAGGTTAGGGAAAAGCTCCAAGGTCACTGAGGCCATCAATAGTATAGGCCACCCTGGACTAAGAGGGGCTCTCTGACACCAGCGGAGCAACTATCTCCATTTAGACTCTCAGACAGTGTCCCCAGAGACAGAAGGTTGAAATGGACAGGCCCCCAGGCCCTAATCTGAACCTTAGATTTGGTTTCCATGTTTCCGTTCTCAGAGGACTGTTTTCGAAGACCAGCACATGGGGATTTTCTGAGGCACCAAACCAAACCTCCCTCATCTCCACATGGGCAGCTTTCTTACTGGGATGTATCAAACACTTCAGGTAGGAGAGTTCCGCAGGGCCACTGAACAACCAGCACATTCCAAGGTCTCCATGGACCCAAACGCACATTATGACGCATCCTCAGGAGAGGCCATTTCAACTCAGCCCCCTGGGTCGCGTGTTCCAGAGGCAGCAGATCAAACATATCTTGTCGCTATTAGCCAATGGGAATGCGAGGCATGCTGTACAGGGATCCATCCTTCGAACCCTGCTCTCCAGTCCTTCCATATGGTATGTCCTGGAGCCATGCAACAGGACTCGAATGTCCCGCAGAAGGAAACCTTGTGGTTTGGGGCAACCTCCAAACTCAGCGTGGGAAAACTTCCTTGGCCGCATGAGGCCCCCACTTCATGAAGGTGCCATCATGGACACATACTCCAGCCTCAGCCAACGTCTGATCCTCAGCCTGACTTCAAATGCAGGAGATTTTGATTCACCCTCTGCAGAGTGGGCCTGCTCTGCCCTTGGCTCCAATCCTCACACTAGCTTGTGTTTTCAGACTTCTGTCCTCACACTCCTGGCCCACAAACCCTCCCTACTGGGAATTCTGGGGCCACAATGAAGCACTGTGCCTGCCTCCCAGGAAAAAAACATTATCTATGGCGCTGCCCAGAAACCCCAAATGAGGATCAAACTGCTTGGCCCTCGGCAACACCCCAATTGCATAGGCTACCTTAAACAGTGATGCTCTGTCGCAAATAGCCTGAGCCCAGACCTTCCAACAGACACCGACACAGCTGGCTGCACACCCAGCACATTGGACCCGCCACTGCCTTAGGCCACCATCCATTCCCAACCTGGGTTTTCAGTCATCGGAACCTAGACCTTATCTCCAATCCCTGCACAGGGGGGAACCTGATGCACAAGTCAGAACCCCTCCTTCCCCATGGCAAGAAACCTTGCTGCTGGCAATGAGTCAAACCTCCAGTGTAGGAGAAAACGGCATGGCCCATGAGGCCACTCCCAAGCGTGAGGGCCGCCTTGGGCACAAACACACATTGTGACCCTCAGCGTGAGTACCTTATTCAAGTAACGCCTCTCAGTGACTGGACCAAGAGCCCGCATATGTGGCTTGCCATGCCCATAGGCACCCAGGACTAACTAGATGGTGTGTATTCCAGTTGAGGGAACCCACTGCTGTGCTCTAGAGTCCCTCTCCTGGGGGGTCCCCTGTGGCAGAAAACAGTACTCTTCATTCCCACTCCCTCGGCCTCTGAGACAACCCCTACCCTGACCGGACACTGTAAACGCAACACCCAGAGACAAAATCCTGAGTGACTGCCTCCCACTTGCCCTACTTTGATTTCCAGAGGATCTCCCCTCACGGACTAGAGATCAGGCCTGCCATTACATTGGCCCCTAGCTGAGCCAAGTTTGCTTTTTCAGACATCTGTCCCCAAAGCCCTGGCAAACACAGCCTCTAGGCTGGGTCCTCTGGAGCCATACCACAGGACCGTGCCTGCTCTCTCCTGGGAAACTGTGTCCATTCCTTTGGCCACACACCTCCAGAATATGAGAAACCTCAAGGCCTCCGAGGACATCCCACTACTGGGAGCCTCACTGGACTCACAGCGGCATTCGGACACAAGCTGAGTAGCTACATCCATGAATGCATGCACACAGATGTCAACAGAGATAGAAGGTTGAGCCGGACAGGCCTCTAGGCCGTAGTCTCAACTCTTGCTTTGGTTTCCAGGTGTCACTCCTCAGAGGCTTTGGTTCGAAGAACAGGGTATGGGGCTTTCCTGAGGCACGGAACAGAACTCCTCTCGTCTCCACATGGGAAGTTTCCTTGTTGGAGCCGTGTCAAACACCTCATGTTGGAGAATCCTGCAGAGTGCCTGAGCCACCTCCACATTCCAGGGTCTCCCAGGCCACCAAGCCACAGTAGGACTCATCTTCAGGAGAGACCATTTCAACTCTCCCCTCTGGGTAGCTCACCCAGGAGCCCGCAGATTGAGCCTGCCTTGTCCTGACTAAAGAGTGGGACTATGAGGTGGCGTTCCCAGGCATCCATGCTTAGACACCTGCTCTCGAGTCTTTCCATATGGGGCCTCTTGGAACCATCCAATAGGACTCGACTGTCGTGCAGAAGGTAACCTTCAGTTTTGGAGCAGTTCATAAATCCCATCGTAGGCAAAACTTTCTGGCCTCATGAAGCACCCACACCCTTCATGAAGAGGCCATGCTGGACAAAAACTCTAGTCTGAGGCACGTCTCATAGTTGACATGACCTCAGTGCAGGAGATCTCGATTCAGCCTCTGCAGAGTGGGCCTGCCGTGCCCTCGGTCCCAAACCTCATGCTAGCTTGTGTTTTCCGACTTCCTTCCTCACACTCCTGGCAAACAAGCCCTCCGGACTAGGAACTCCAGAACCAAAACCCAGCCCAGTGTCTGCCCAACGGAAGAAAAACGTTTCCCTGTGGGGCTCTCCAGAAAACCCAGATGAGGATCAACCTGCAAGGGCCTCGACGGTACCCGAACTGGATAGGCTGCTCTGGGCACTCATGCTCTGCCTGACACAGCCTGAAGGCAGACGTCCAGGCAGACAAGGAGACAGCTGGCCGCACACCCAGCACTTCGGACACGCCATGGTCTTATGCCGTCACTTAATCCTAACCTTGGTTTTCAGATATCTGAACCTAGACATTATATCAATTCTCCACACAGCTGGGTATAGCAAGCACAAAACAGAACTCCTCCTTCCCCATGGCTGTCAAGCTTGCTCTTGGCATGCAGTCACACCTTCAGGGTGGGAGAAACCTTCATAGCCCCTGATGCCACGCCCAAACTTGAGTGCTGCTTGGGCACAAATTCACACTGTGACCCTCAGCATGAGCCCCATGTCAAAGAAAGGCCTGTCAGGGCCTGGACCAAGCGCCCACATACGGGGCTTGCCAAGCCCCTATGCACCCAATCCTCACCACGGTTTGAATTTTCCAGTCACCCCGCCCGTACTTGGAGCTCTGCTCTGGAATCCCTTTCTTAGAGAGACCCATGAGCCAGACAACACGACTCCACCCTTCCCACAAAATGACCCCAAACTCTTGGGAGCTGGGACAAATCCCCAGAGAGGGATACTCGTCCACAGTACCTGAGGCCACCGCTCCAATCCACGGCTATCCCGGACACAACATCCAGAGACAAAAGCCTGAAGGAACGCCTCCCACTCGCCCTTGTTTCAGAGGCCCAGGAGATCCCTCTCGGGCTGTACATCCGGCCGGCCATACCCTAGGCGCCACTCATAAGCTGAGTTTGTGTATTCAGACTTCTGTGCCCACAGCCTGGACCCACACAACATCCAGGCTAGGGCCTCTGGACCAAACAGCAAAAGATTGTGCCTGCCCTCTCCAAGGAAAGTGTGCCCAATCCATTGACCACAAACCTACAGGTTAGGGAAAAGCTCCAAGGTCCATGAGGCCATCAATAGTATAGGCCACCCTGGACTAAGAGGGGCTCTCTGACACCAGCAGAGCAACTATCTCCACTTAGACTCTCAGACAGTGTCCTCAGAGACAGAAGGTTGAAATGGACAGGCCCCCGGGCCCTAATCTGAACCTTAGCTTTGGTTTCCATGTTTTCGTTCTCAGAGGACTGTTTTCGTAGACCAGCACATGGGGCTTTTCTGAGGCACCAAACCAAAACTCTCTCATCTCCACACGGGTAGCATTCTTACTGGTATGTATCAAACACTTCAGGTAGGAGAGTTCCGCAGGGCCACTGAACAACCAGCACATTCCAAGGTCTCCATGGACCCAAACGCACATTATGACGCATCCTCAGGAGACGCCATTTCAACTCAGCCCCCTGGGTCGCGTGTTCCAGAGGCAGCAGATCAAACATATCTTGTCGCTAATAGCCAATGGGAATGCGAGGCATGCTGTACAAGGATCCATCCTTCGAACCCTGCTCTCCAGTCCTTCCATATGGTATGTCCTGGAGCCATGCAACAGGACTCGAATGTCACGCAGAAGGAAACCTTGTGGTTTGGGGCAACATCCAAACTCAGCGTGGGAAAACTTCCTTGGCCTCATGAGGCCCCCACTTCATGAAGGTGCCATCATGGACACATACTCCAGCCTCAGCCAACGTCTGATCCTCAGCCTGACTTCAGATGCAGGAGATTTTGATTCAGCCTCTGCAGAGTGGGCCTGCTCTGCCCTTGGCTCCAATCCTCACACTAGCTTGTGTTTTCAGACTTCCGTCCTCACACTCCTGGCCCACAAACCCTCCCTACTGGGAATTCTGGGGCCACAATGAAGCACTGTGCCTGCCTCCCAGGAGAAAACATTGTCTATGGCGCTGCCCAGAAACCACAAATGAGGATCAAACTGCTTGGCCCTCGGCAACACCCCAATTGCATAGGCTACCTTAAACAGTGATGCTCTGTCGCAAATAGCCTGAGCCCAGACCTTCCAACGGACACCGACACAGCCAACCAGCACATTGGACCCGCCACTGCCTTAGGCCACCATCCATTCCCAACCTGGGTTTTCAGTCATCGGAACCTAGACCTTATCTCCAATCCCTGCACAGGGGGGAACCTAATGCACAAGTCAGAACCCCTCCTTCCCCATGGCAAGAAACCTTGCTGCTGGCAGTGATTCAAACCTTCAGTGTAGGAGAAAACGGCATGGCCCATGAGGCCACGCCCAAGCGTGAGGGCCGCCTTGGGCACAAACACACATTGTGACCCTCAGCGTGAGTACCTTATTCAAGTAACGCCTCTCAGTGACTGGACCAAGAGCCCGCATATGTGGCTTGCCATGCCCATAGGCACCCAGGACTAACTAGATGGTGTGTATTCCAGTTGAGGGAACCCACTGCTGTGCTCTAGAGTCCCTCTCCTGGGGGGTCCCCTGTGGCAGAAAACAGTACTCTTCATTCCCACAGAATGAACACAAACACTTGGGAGCTTGGACAATCCCCCGAGAGGAAGGCTCTTCCTCGGCCTCTGAGACAACCCCTACCCTGACCGGACACTGTAAACGCAACACCCAGAGACAAAATCCTGAGTGACTGCCTCCCACTTGCCCTACTTTGATTTCCAGAGGATCTCCCCTCACGCACTAGAGATCAGGCCTGCCATTACATTGGCCCCTAGCTGAGCCAAGTTTGCTTTTTCAGACATCTGTCCCCACAGCCCTGGCAAACACAGCCTCTAGGCTGGGTCCTCTGGAGACATACCACAGGACCGTGCCTGCTCTCTCCTGGGAAACTGTGTCCATTCCTTTGGCCACACACCTCCAGAATATGAGAAACCTCAAGGCCTCCGAGGACATCCCACTACTGGGAGCCTCACTGGACTCACAGGGGCATTTGGACACAAGCTGAGCAGCTACATCCATGAATGCATGCACACAGATGTCAACAGAGATAGAAGGTTGAGCCGGACAGGCCTTTAGGCCGTAGTCTCAACTCTTGCTTTGGTTTCCAGGTGTCACTCCTCAGAGGCTTTGGTTCGAAGAACAGGGTATGGGGCTTTCCTGAGGCACGGAACAGAACTCCTCTCGTCTCCACATGGGAAGTTTCCTTGTTGGAGCCGTGTCAAACACCTCATGTTGGAGAATCCTGCAGAGTCCCTGAGCCACCTCGACATTCCAAGGTCTCCCAGGCCACCAAGCCAATGTAGGACTCATCTTCAGGAGAGACCATTTCAACTCTCCCCTCTGGGTAGCTCACCCAGGAGCCCGCAGATTGAGCCTGCCTTGTCCTGACTAAAGAGTGGGAATATGAGGTGGCGTTCCCAGGCATCCATGCTTAGACACCTGCTCTCGAGTCTTTCCATATGGGGCCTCTTGGAACCATCCAATAGGACTCGACTGTCGTGCAGAAGGTAACCTTCAGTTTTGGAGAAGTTCACAAATCCCATCGTAGGCAAAACTTTCTGGCCTCATGAAGCCCCCACACCCTTCAGGAAGAGGCCATGCTGGACAAAAACTCTAGCCTGAGGCACGTCTCATAGTTGAAATGACCTCAGGGCAGGAGATCTCGATTCAGCCTCTGCAGAGTGGGCCTGCCGTGCCCTCGGTCCCAAACCTCACGCTAGCTTGTGTTTTCCGACTTCCTTCCTCACACTCCTGGCAAACAAGCTCTCCGGACTAGGAACTCCGGAACCAAAACCCAGCCCAGTGTCTGCCCAACGGAAGAAAAACGTTTCCCTGTGGGGCTCTCCAGAAAACCCAGATGAGGATCAACCTGCTCGGGCCTCGACGGTACCCAAACTGGATAGGCTGCTCTGGGGACTCTTGCTCTGCCTGACACAGCCTGAAGCCAGACGTCCAGACAGAAAAGGAGACAGCTGGCTGCACACCCAGCACTTCAGACACGCCATGGTCTTATGCCGTCACCTCATCCTAACCTTGGTTTTCAGATATCTGAACCTAGACATTATATCAATTCTCCACACAGCTGGGTATAGCAAGCACAAAACAGAACTCCTCCTTCCCCATGGCTGTCAAGCTTGCTCTTGGCATGGAGTCACACCTTCAGGGTGGGAGAAACCTTCATGGCCCCTGATGCTACGCCCAAACATGAGTGCTGCTTGGGCACAAATTCACACTGTGACCCTCAGCATGAGCCCCATGTCAAAGAAAGGCCTGTCAGGGCCTGGACCAAGAGCCCACATACGGGGCTTGCCAAGCCCCTATGCACCCAATCCTCACCACGGTTTGAATTTTCCAGTCGCCCCGCCCGTACCTGGAGCTCTGCTCTGGAATCCCTTTCTTGGAGAGACCCATGAGCCATACAACACGACTCCACCCTTCCCACAAAATGACCCCAAACTCTTGGGAGCTGGGACAAATCCCCAGAGAGGGATACTCGTCCACAGTACCTGAGGCCACCGCTCCAATCCACGGCTATCCCGGACACAACATCCAGAGACAAAAGCCTGAATGAACGCCTCCCAATCGCCCTTGTTTCAGAGGCCCAGGAGCTCCCTCTCGGGCTGTACATCTGGCCTGCCATACCCTAGGCGCCACTCATAAGCTGAGTTTGTGTATTCAGACTTCTGTGCCCACAGCCTGGACCCACACAACATCCAGGCTAGGGCCTCAGGACTAAACAGCGAAAGATTGTGCCTGCCCTCTCCAAGGAAAGTATGCCCAATCCATTGACCACAACCCTACAGGTTAGGGAAAAGCTCCAAGGTTCCTGAGGCCATCAATAGTATAGGCCACCCTGGACTAAGAGGGGCTCTCTGACACCAGCGGAGCAACTATCTCCACTTAGACTCTCAGACAGTGTCCCCAGAGACAGAAGGTTGAAATGGACAGGCCCCCGGGCCCTAATCTGAACCTTAGCTTTGGTTTCCATGTTTCCGTTCTCAGAGGACTGTTTTCGTAGACCAGCACATGGGGCTTTTCTGAGGCACCAAACCAAACCTCTCTCATCTCCACATGGGCAGCTTTCTTACTGGGATGTATCAAACACTTCAGGTAGGAGAGTTCCGCAGGGCCACTGAACAACCAGCACATTCCAAGGTCTCCATGGACCCAAACGCACATTATGACGCATCCTCAGGAGAGGCCATTTCAACTCAGCCCCCTGGGTCGCGTGTTCCAGAGGCAGCAGATCAAACATATCTTGTCGCTAATAGCCAATGGGAATGCGAGGCATGCTGTACAGGGATCCATCCTTCGAACCCTGCTCTCCAGTCCTTCCATATGGTATGTCCTGGAGCCATGCAACAGGTCTCGAATGTCCCGCAGAAGGAAACCTTGTGGTTTGGGGCAACCTCCAAACTCAGCGTGGGAAAACTTCCTTGGCCTCATGAGGCCCCCACTTCATGAAGGTGCCATCATGGACACATACTCCAGCCTCAGCCAACGTCTGATCCTCAGCCTGACTTCAGATGCAGGAGATTTTGATTCAGCCTCGGCAGAGTGGGCCTGCTCTGCCCTTGGCTCCAATCCTCACACTAGCTTGTGTTTTCAGACTTCCGTCCTCACACTCCTGGCCCACAAACCCTCCCTACTGGGAATTCTGGGCCCACAATGAAGCACTGTGCCTGCCTCCCAGGAGAAAAACATTGTCTATGGCGCTGCCCAGAAACCCCAAATGAGGACCAAACTGCTTGTCCCTCGGCAACACCCCAATTGCATAGGCTACCTTAAACAGTGATGCTCTGTCGCAAATAGCCTGAGGCCAGTCCTTCCAACGGACACCGACACAGCTGGCTGCACACCCAGCACATTGGACCCGCCACTGCCTTAGGCCACCATCCATTCCCAACCTGGGTTTTCAGTCATCGGAACCTAGACCTTATCTCCAATCCCTGCACAGGGGGGAACCTGATGCACAAGTCAGAACCCCTCCTTCCCCATGGCAAGAAACCTTGCTGCTGGCAATGAGTCAAACCTCCAGTGTAGGAGAAAACGGCATGGCCCATGAGGCCACGCCCAAGCGTGAGGGCCGCCTTGGGCACAAACACACATTGTGACCCTCAGCGTGAGTACCTTATTCAAGTAACGCCTCTCAGTGACTGGACCAAGAGCCCGCATATGTGGCTTGCCATGCCCATAGGCACCCAGGACTAACTAGATGGTGTGTATTCCAGTTGAGGGAACCCACTGCTGTGCTCTAGAGTCCCTCTCCTGGGGGATCCCCTGTGGCAGAAACAGTACTCTTCATTCCCACAGAATGAACACAAACACTTGGGAGCTTGGACAATCCCCCGAGAGGAAGGCTCTTCCTCGGCCTCTGAGACAACCCCTACCCTGACCGGACACTGTAAACGCAACACCCAGAGACAAAATCCTGAGTGACTGCCTCCCACTTGCCCTACTTTGATTTCCAGAGGATCTCCCCTCACGGACTAGAGATCAGGCCTGCCTTTACATTGGCCCCTAGCTGAGCCAAGTTTGCTTTTTCAGACATCTGTCCCCACAGCCCTGGCAAACACAGCCTCTAGGCTGGGTCCTCTGGAGCCATACCAAAGGACCGTGCCTGCTCTCTCCTGGGAAACTGTGTCCATTCCTTTGGCCACACACCTCCAGAATATGAGAAACCTCAAGGCCTCCGAGGACATCCCACTACTGGGAGCCTCACTGGACTCACAGGGGCATTCGGACACAAGCTGAGTAGCTACATCCATTAATGCATGCACACAGATGTCAACAGAGATAGAAGGTTGAGCCGGACAGGCCTTTAGGCCGTAGTCTCAACTCTTGCTTTGGTTTCCAGGTGTCACTCCTCAGAGGCTTGGGTTCGAAGAACAGGGTATGGGGCTTTCCTGAGGCACGGAACAGTACTCCTCTTGTCTCCACATGGGAAGTTTCCTTGTTGGAGCCGTGTCAAACACCTCATGTTGGAGAATCCTGCAGAGTCCCTGAGCCACCTCCACATTCCACGGTCTCCCAGGCCACCAAGCCACAGTAGGACTCATCTTCAGGAGAGACCATTTCAACTCTCCCCTCTGGGTAGCTCACCCAGGAGCCCGCAGATTGAGCCTGCCTTGTCCTGACTAAAGAGTGGGAATATGAGGTGGCGTTCCCAGGCATCCATGCTTAGACACCTGCTCTCGAGTCTTTCCATATGGGGCCTCTTGGAACCATCCAATAGGACTCGACTGTCGTGCAGAAGGTAACCTTCAGTTTTGGAGCAGTTCACAAATCCCATCGTAGGCAAAACTTTCTGGCCTCATGAAGCCCCCACACCCTTCAGGAAGAGGCCATGCTGGACAAAAACTCTAGCCTGAGGCACGTCTCATAGTTGAAATGACCTCAGGGCAGGAGATCTTGATTCAGCCTCTGCAGAGTGGGCCTGCCGTGCCCTCGGTCCCAAACCTCACGCTAGCTTGTGTTTTCCGACTTCCTTCCTCACACTCCTGGCAAACAAGCCCTCCGGACTAGGAACTCCGGAACCAAAACCCAGCCCAGTGTCTGCCCAACGGAAGAAAAACGTTTCCCTGTGGGGCTCTCCAGAAAACCCAGATGAGGATCAACCTGCTCGGCCCTGACATTACCTGAACTGGATAGGCTGCTCTGGGCACTCATGCTCTGCCTGACACAGCCTGAAGCCAGACGTCCAGACAGACAAGGAGACAGCTGGCCAAACACCCAGCACTTCGGACACGCCATGGTCTTATGCCGTCACCTCATCCTAACCTTGGTTTTCAGATATCTGAACCTAGACATTATATCAATTCTCCACACAGCTGGGTATAGCAAGCACAAAACAGAACTCCTCCTTCCCCATGGCTGTCAAGCTTGCTCTTGGCATGGAGTCACACCTTCAGGGTGGGAGATACCTTCATGGCCCCTGATGCCACGCCCAACCTTGAATGCTGCTTGGGCACAAATTCACAATGTGACCCTCAGCATGAGCCCCATGTCAAAGAAAGGCCTGTCAGGGCTTGGACCAAGAGCCCACATATGGGGCTTGCCAAGCCCCTATGCACCCAATCCTCACCACTGTTTGAATTTTCCAGTCGCCCCGCCCGTACCTGGAGCTCTGCTCTGGAATCCCTTTCTTGGAGAGACCCATGAGCCAGACAACACGACTCCACCCTTCCCACAAAATGACCCCAAACTCTTGGGAGCTGGGACAAACCCCAGAGAGGGATACTCGTCCACAGTACCTGAGGCCACCGCTCCAATCCACGGCTATCCCGGACACAACATCCAGAGATAAAAGCCTGAAGGAAAGCCTCCCACTCGCCCTTGTTTCAGAGGCCCAGGAGCTCCCTCTCGGGGTGTACATCCGGCCTGCCATACCCTAGGCGCCACTCATAAGCTGAGTTTGTGTATTCAGACTTCTGTGCCCACAGCCTGGACCCACACAACATCCAGGCTAGGGCCTCTGGACCAAACAGCGAAAGATTGTGCCTGCCCTCTCCAAGGAAAGTGTGCCCAATCCATTGACCACAACCCTACAGGTTAGGGAAGAGCTCCAAGGTCCCTGAGGCCATCAATAGTATAGGCCACCCTGGACTAAGAGGGGCTCTCTGACACCAGCGGAGCAACTATCTCCACTTAGACTCTCAGACAGTGTCCCCAGAGACAGAAGGTTGAAATGGACAGGCCCCCAGGCCCTAATCTGAACCTTAGCTTTGGTTTCCATGTTTCCGTTCTCAGAGGACTGTTTTCGTAGACCAGCACATGGGGCTTTTCTGAGGCACCAAACCAAACCTCTCTCATCTCCACATGGGCAGCTTTCTTACTGGGATGTATCAAACACTTCAGGTAGGAGAGTTCCGCAGGGCCACTGAACAACCAGCACATTCCAAGGTCTCCATGGACCCAAACGCACATTATGACGCATCCTCAGGAGAGGCCATTTCAACTCAGCCCCCTGGGTCGCGTGTTCCAGAGGCAGCAGATCAAACATATCTTGTCGCTAATAGCCAATGGGAATGCGAGGCATGCTGTACAGGGATCCATCCTTCGAACCCTGCTCTCCAGTCCTTCCATATGGTATGTCCTGGAGCCATGCAACAGGACTCGAATGTCCCGCAGAAGGAAACCTTGTGGTTTGGGGCAACCTCCAAACTCAGCGTGGGAAAACTTCCTTGGCCTCATGAGGCCCCCACTTCATGAAGGTGCCATCATGGACACATACTCCAGCCTCAGCCAACGTCTGATCCTCAGCCTGACTTAAGATGCAGGAGATTTTGATTCAGCCTCGGCAGAGTGGGCCTGCTCTGCCCTTGGCTCCAATCCTCACACTAGCTTGTGTTTTCAGACTTCCGTCCTCACACTCCTGGCCCACAAACCCTCCCTACTGGGAATTCTGGGCCCACAATGAAGCACTGTGCCTGCCTCCCAGGAGAAAAACATTGTCTATGGCGCTGCCCAGAAACCCCAAATGAGGACCAAACTGCTTGTCCCTCGGCAACACCCCAATTGCATAGGCTACCTTAAACAGTGATGCTCTGTCGCAAATAGCCTGAGCCCAGACCTTCCAACGGACACCGACACAGCTGGCTGCACACCCAGCACATTGGACCCGCCACTGCCTTAGGCCACCATCCATTCCCAACCTGGGTTTTCAGTCATCGGAACCTAGACCTTATCTCCAATCCCTGCACAGGGGGGAACCTGATGCACAAGTCAGAACCCCTCCTTCCCCATGGCAAGAAACCTTGCTGCTGGCAGTGAGTCAAACCTTCAGTGTAGGAGAAACCGGCATGGCCCATGAGGCCACGCCCAAGCGTGAGGGCCGCCTTGGGCACAAACACACATTGTGACCCTCAGCGTGAGTACCTTATTCAAGTAACGCCTCTCAGTGACTGGACCAGGAGCCCGCATATGTGGCTTGCCATGCCCATAGGCACCCAGGACTAACTAGATGGTGTGTATTCCAGTTGAGGGAACCCACTGCTGTGCTCTAGAGTCCCTCTCCTGGGGGGTCCCCTGTGGCAGAAACAGTACTCTTCATTCCCACAGAATGACCACAAACACTTGGGAGCTTGGACAATCCCCCGAGAGGAAGGCTCTTCCTCGGCCTCTGAGACAACCCCTACCCTGACCGGACACTGTAAACGCAACACCCAGAGACAAAATCCTGAGTGACTGCCTCCCACTTGCCCTACTTTGATTTCCAGAGGATCTCCCCTCACGGACTAGAGATCAGGCCTGCCTTTACATTGGCCCCTAGCTGAGCCAAGTTTGCTTTTTCAGACATCTGTCCCCACAGCCCTGGCAAACACAGCCTCTAGGCTGGGTCCTCTGGAGCCATACCACAGGACCGTGCCTGCTCTCTCCTGGGAAACTGTGTCCATTCCTTTGGCCACACACCTCCAGAATATGAGAAACCTCAAGGCCTCCGAGGACATCCCACTACTGGGAGCCTCACTGGACTCACAGGGGCATTCGGACACAAGCTGAGTAGCTACATCCATGAATGCAAGCACACAGATGTCAACAGAGATAGAAGGTTGAGCCGGACAGGCCTTTAGGCCGTAGTCTCAACTCTTGCTTTGGTTTCCAGGTGTCACTCCTCAGAGGCTTGGGTTCGAAGAACAGGGTATGGGGCTTTCCTGAGGCACGGAACAGAACTCCTCTTGTCTCCACATGGGAAGTTTCCTTGTTGGAGCCGTGTCAAACACCTCATGTTGGAGAATCCTGCAGAGTCCCTGAGCCACCTCCACATTCCACGGTCTCCCAGG
Organism: Mustela nivalis; assembly: GCF_964662115.1. Lineage (NCBI taxonomy): Eukaryota > Metazoa > Chordata > Mammalia > Carnivora > Mustelidae > Mustela > Mustela nivalis. Next base: position 57,614 of record NW_028135997.1, on the reverse strand, counting down.
CCACCAAGCCACAGTAGGACTCATCTTCAGGAGAGACCATTTCAACTCTCCCCTCTGGGTAGCTCACCCAGGAGCCCGCAGATTGAGCCTGCCTTGTCCTGACTAAAGAGTGGGAATATGAGGTGGCGTTCCCAGGCATCCATGCTTAGACACCTGCTCTCGAGTCTTTCCATATGGGGCCTCTTGGAACCATCCAATAGGACTCGACTGTCGTGCAGAAGGTAACCTTCAGTTTTGGAGCAGTTCACAAATCCCATCGTAGGCAAAACTTTCTGGCCTCATGAAGCCCCCACACCCTTCAGGAAGAGGCCATGCTGGACAAAAACTCTAGCCTGAGGCACGTCTCATAGTTGACATGACCTCTGTGCAGGAGATCTCGATTCAGCCTCTGCAGAGTGGGCCTGCCGTGCCCTCGGTCCCAAACCTCACGCTAGCTTGTGTTTTCAGACTTCCTTCCTCTCACTCCTGGCAAACAAGCCCTCCGGACTAGGAACTCCGGAACCAAAACACAGCCCAGTGTCTGCCCAACGGAAGAAAAACGTTTCCCAGTGGGGGTCTCCAGAAAACCCAGATGAGGATCAACCTGCTCGGGCCTCGACGGTACCCGAACTGGATAGGCTGCTCTGGGCACTCATGCTCTGCCTGACACAGCCTGAAGGCAGACGTCCAGACAGACAAGGAGACAGCTGGCCGCACACCCAGCACTTCGGACACGCGATGGTCTTATGCCGTCACCTCATCCTAACCTTGGTTTTCAGATATCTGAACCTAGACATTATATCAATTCTCCACACAGCTGGGTATAGCAAGCACAAAACAGAACTCCTCCTTCCCCATGGCTGTCAGGCTTGCTCTTGGCATGCAGTCACACCTTCAGGGTGGGAGAAACCTTCATGGCCCCTGACGCCACGCCCAAACTTGAGTGCTGCTTGGGCACAAATTCACACTGTGACCCTCAGCATGAGCCCCATGTCAAAGAAAGGCCTGTCAGGGCCTGGACCAAGAGCCCACATATGGGGCTTGCCAAGCCCCTATGCACCCAATCCTCACCACGGTTTGAATTTTCCAGTCGCCCCGCCCGTACCTGGAGCTCTGCTCTGGAATCCCTTTCTTGGAGAGACCCATGAGCCAGACAACACGACTCCACCCTTCCCACAAAATGACCCCAAACTCTTGGGAGCTGGGACAAATCCCCAGAGAGGGATACTCGTCCACAGTACCTGAGGCCACCGCTCCAATCCACGGCTATCCCGGACACAACATCCAGAGACAAAAGCCTGAAGGAACGCCTCCCACTCGCCGTTGATTCAGAGGCCCAGGAGCTCCCTCTCGGGGTGTACATCCGGCCTGCCATACCCTAGGCGCCACTCATAAGCTGAGTTTCTGTATTCAGACTTCTGTGCCCACAGCCTGGACCCACACATCATCCAGGCTAGGGCCTCTGGACCAAACAGCGAAAGATTGTGCCTGCCCTCTCCAAGGAAAGTGTGCCCAATCCATTGACCACAACCCTACAGGTTAGGGAAAAGCTCCAAGGTCCCTGAGGCCATCAATAGTATAGGCCACCCTGGACTAAGAGGGGCTCTCTGACACCAGCGGAGCAACTATCTCCACTTAGACTCTCAGACAGAGTCCCCAGAGACAGAAGGTTGAAATGGAGAGACCCCCGGGCCCTAATCTGAACCTTAGCTTTGGTTTCCATGTTTCCGTTCTCAGAGGACTGTTTTCGTAGACCAGCACATGGGGCTTTTCTGAGGCACCAAACCAAAACTCTCTCATCTCCACATGGACAGCTTTCTTTCTGGGATGTATCAAACACTTCAGGTATGAGAGTTCCGCAGGGCCACTGAACAACCAGCACATTCCAAGGTCTCCATGGACCCAAACGCACATTATGACGCATCCTCAGGAGAGGCCATTTCAACTCAGCCCCCTGGGTCGCGTGTTCCAGAGGCAGCAGATCAAACATATCTTGTTGCTAATAGCCAATGGGAATGCGAGGTATGCTGTACAGGGATCCCTCCTTCGAATCCTGCTCTCCAGTCCTTCCATATGGTATGTCCTGGAGCCATGCAACAGGACTCGAATGTCCCGCAGAAGGAAACCTTGTGGTTTGGGGCAACCTCCAAACTCAGCGTGGGAAAACTTCCTTGGCCTCATGAGGCCCCCACTTCATGAAGGTGCCATCATGGACACATACTCCAGCCTCAGCCAACGTCTGATCCTCAGTCTGACTTCAGATGCAGGAGATTTTGATTCAGCCTCTGCAGAGTGGGCCTGCTCTGCCCTTGGCTCCAATCCTCACACTAGCTTGTGTTTTCAGACTTCCGTCCTCACACTCCTGGCCCACAAACCCTCCCTACTGGGAATTCTGGGGCCACAATGAAGCACTGTGCCTGCCTCCCAGGAGAAAAACATTGTCTATAGCGCTGCCAAGAAACCACAAATGAGGATCAAACTGCTTGGCCCTCGGCAACACCCCAATTGCATAGGCTACCTTAAACAGTGATGCTCTGTCGCAAATAGCCTGAGCCCAGACCTTCCAAAGGACACCGACACAGCTGGCTGCACACCCAGCACATTGGACCCGCCACTGCCTTAGGCCACCATCCATTCCCAACCCGGGTTTTCAGTCATCGGAACCTAGACCTTATCTCCAATCCCTGCACAGGGGGGAACCTGATGCACAAGTCAGAACCCCTCCTTCCCCATGGCAAGAAACCTTGCTGCTGGCAGTGAGTCAAACCTTCAGTGTAGGAGAAAACGGCATGGCCCATGAGGCCACGCCCAAGCGTGAGGGCCGCCTTGGGCACAAACACACATTGTGACCCTCAGCGTGAGTACCTTATTCAAGTAACGCCTCTCAGTGACTGGACCAAGAGCCCGCATATGTGGCTTGCCATGCCCATAGGCACCCAGGACTAACTAGATGGTGTGTATTCCAGTTGAGGGAACCCACTGCTGTGCTCTAGAGTCCCTCTCCTGGGGCGTCCCCTGTGGCAGAAAACAGTACTCTTCATTCCCACAGAATGAACACAAACACTTGGGAGCTTGGACAATCCCCCGAGAGGAAGGCTCTTCCTCGGCCTCTGAGACAACCCCTACCCTGACCGGACACTGTAAACGCAACACCCAGAGGCAAAATCCTGAGTGACTGCCTCCCACTTGCCCGACTTTGATTTCCAGAGGATCTCGCCTCACGGACTAGAGATCAGGCCTGCCATTACATTGGCCCCTAGCTGAGCCAAGTTTGCTTTTTCAGACATCTGTCCCCACAGCCCTGGCAAACACAGCCTCTAGGCTGGGTCCTCTGGAGCCATACCAAAGGACCGTGCCTGCTCTCTCCTGGGAAACTGTGTCCATTCCTTTGGCCACACACCTCCAGAATATGAGAAACCTCAAGGCCTCCGAGGACATCCCACTACTGGGAACCTCACTGGACTCGCAGGGGCATTCGGACACAAGCTGAGCAGCTAAATCCATGAATGCATGCACACAGATGTCAACAGAGATAGAAGGTTGAGCCGGACAGGCCTTTAGGCCGTAGTCTCAACTCTTGCTTTGGTTTCCAGGTGTCACTCCTCAGAGGCTTTGGTTCGAAGAACAGGGTATGGGGCTTTCCTGAGGCACGGAACAGAACTCCTCTCGTCTCCACATGGGAAGTTTCCTTGTTGGAGCCGTGTCAAACACCTCATGTTGGAGAATCCTGCAGAGTCCCTGAGCCACCTCGACATTCCAAGGTCTCCCAGGCCACCAAGCCACAGTAGGACTCATCTTCAGGAGAGACCATTTCAACTCTCCCCTCTGGGAAGCTCACCCAGGAGCCCGCAGATTGAGCCTGCCTTGTCCTGACTAAAGAGTGGGAATATGAGGTGGCGTTCCCAGGCATCCATGCTTAGACACCTGCTCTCGAGTCTTTCCATATGGGGCCTCTTGGAACCATCCAATAGGACTCGACTGTCGTGCAGAAGTTAACCTTCAGTTTTGGAGCAGTTCACAAATCCCATCGTAGGCAAAACTTTCTGGCCTCATGAAGCCCCCACACCCTTCAGGAAGAGGCCATGCTGGACAAAAACTCTAGCCTGAGGCACGTCTCATAGTTGACATGACCTCAGTGCAGGAGATCTCGATTCAGCCTCTACAGAGTGGGCCTGCCCTGCCCTCGGTCCCAAACCTCACGCTAGCTTGTGTTTTCAGACTTCCTTCCTCACACTCCTGGCAAACAAGCCCTCCGGACTAGGAACTCCGGAACCAAAACACAGCCCAGTGTCTGCCCAACGAAAGAAAAACGTTTCCCTGTGGGGCTCTCCAGAAAACCCAGACGAGGATCAATCTGCTCGGGCCTCGACGGTACCCGAACTGGATAGGCTGCTCTGGGCACTCATGCTCTGCCTGACACAGCCTGAAGGCAGACGTCCAGACAGACAAGGAGACAGCTGGCCAAACACCCAGCACTTCGGACACGCCATGGTCTTATGCCGTCACCTCATCCTAACCTTGGTTTTCAGATATCTGAACCTAGACATTATATCAATTCTCCACACAGCTGGGTATAGCAAGCACAAAACAGAACTCCTCCTTCCCCATGGCTGTCAAGCTTGCTCTTGGCATGCAGTCACACCTTCAGGGTGGGAGAAACCTTCATGGCCCCTGATGCCACGCCCAAACTTGAGTGCTGCTTGGGCACAAATTCACACTGTGACCCTCAGCATGAGCCCCATGTCAAAGAAAGGCCTGTCAGGGCCTGGACCAAGAGCCCACAAATGGGGCTTGCCAAGCCCCTATGCACCCAATCATCACCACGGTTTGAATTTTCCAGTCGCCCCGCCCGTACCTGGAGCTCTGCTCTGGAATCCCTTTCTTGGAGAGACCCATGAGCCAGACAACACGACTCCACCCTTCCCACAAAATGACCCCAAACTCTTGGGAGCTGGGACAAATCCCCAGAGAGGGATACTCGTACACAGTACCTGAGGCCACCGCTCCAATCCACGGCTATCCCGGACACAACATCCAGAGACAAAAGCCTGAAGGAACGCCTCCCACTCGCCCTTGTTTCAGAGGCCCAGGAGCTCCCTCTCGGGGTGTACATCCGGCCTGCCATACCCTAGGCGCCACTCATAAGCTGAGTTTCTGTATTCAGACTTCTGTGACCACAGCCTGGACCCACACATCATCCAGGCTAGGGCCTCTGGACCAAACAGCGAAAGATTGTGCCTGCCCTCTCCAAGGAAAGTGTGCCCAATCCATTGACCACAACCCTACAGGTTAGGGAAAAGCTCCAAGGTCCCTGAGGCCATCAATAGTATAGGCCACCCTGGACTAAGAGGGGCTCTCTGACACCAGCGGAGCAACTATCTCCACTTAGACTCTCAGACAGTGTCCCCAGAGACAGAAGGTTGAAATGGACAGGCCCCCAGGCCCTAATCTGAACCTTAGCTTTGGTTTCCATGTTTCCGTTCTCAGAGGACTGTTTTCGTAGACCAGCACATGGGGCTTTTCTGAGGCACCAAACCAAACCTCTCTCATCTCCACATGGGCAGCTTTCTTACTGGGATGTATCAAACACTTCAGGTAGGAGAGTTCCGCAGGGCCACTGAACAACCAGCACATTCCAAGGTCTCCATGGACCCAAACGCACATTATGACGCATCCTCAGGAGAGGCCATTTCAACTCAGCCCCCTGGGTCGCGTGTTCCAGAGGCAGCAGATCAAACATATCTTGTCGCTAATAGCCAATGGGAATGCGAGGCATGCTGTACAGGGATCCATCCTTCGAACCCTGCTCTCCAGTCCTTCCATATGGTATGTCCTGGAGCCATGCAACAGGACTCGAATGTCCCGCAGAAGGAAACCTTGTGGTTTGGGGCAACCTCCAAACTCAGCGTGGGAAAACTTCCTTGGCCTCATGAGGCCCCCACTTCATGAAGGTGCCATCATGGACACATACTCCAGCCTCAGCCAACGTCTGATCCTCAGCCTGACTTCAGATGCAGGAGATTTTGATTCAGCCTCTGCAGAGTGGGCCTGCTCTGCCCTTGGCTCCAATCCTCACACTAGCTTGTGTTTTCAGACTTCCGTCCTCACACTCCTGGCCCACAAACCCTCCCTACTGGGAATTCTGGGGCCACAATGAAGCACTGTGCCTGCCTCCCAGGAGAAAAACCTTGTCTATGGCGCTGCCCAGAAACCCCAAATGAGGATCAAACTGCTTGGCCCTCGGCAACACCCCAATTGCATAGGCTACCTTAAACAGTGATGCTCTGTCGCAAATAGCCTGAGCCCAGACCTTCCAACAGAAACCGACACAGCTGGCTGCACACCCAGCACATTGGACCCGCCACTGCCTTAGGCCACCATCCATTCCCATCCTGGGTTTTCAGTCATCGATACCTAGACCTTATCTCCAATCCCTGCACAGAGGGGAACCTGATGCACAAGTCAGAACCCCTCCTTCCCCCTGGCAAGAAACCTTGCTACTGGCAGTGAGTCAAACCTTCAGTGTAGGAGAAAACGGCATGGCCCATGAGGCCACTCCCAAGCGTGAGGGCCGCCTTGGGCACAAACACACATTGTAACCCTCAGCGTGAGTACCTTATTCAAGTAACGCCTCTCAGTGACTGGACCAAGAGCCCGCATATGTGGCTTGCCATGCCCATAGGCACCCAGGACTAACTAGATGGTGTGTATTCCAGTTGAGGGAACCCACTGCTGTGCTCTAGAGTCCCTCTCCTGGGGGTTCCCCTGTGGCAGAAAACAGTACTCTTCATTCCCACAGAATGAACAAAAACACTTGGGAGCTTGGACTATCCCCCAGAGGAAGGCTCTACCTCGGCCTCTGAGACAACCCCTACCCTGACCGGACACTGTAAACGCAACACCCAGAGACAAAATCCTGAGTGACTGCCTCCCACTTGCCCTACTTTGATTTCCAGAGGATCTCCCCTCACGGGCTAGAGATCAGGCCTGCCATTACATTGGCCCCTAGCTGAGCCAAGTTTGCTTTTTCAGACATCTGTCCCCACAGCCCTGGCAAACACAGCCTCTAGGCTGGGTCCTCTGGAGCCATACCACAGGACCGTGCCTGCTCTCTCCTGGGAAACTGTGTCCATTCCTTTGGCCACACACCTCCAGAATATGAGAAACCTCAAGGCCTCCGAGGACATCCCACTACTGGGAGCCTCACTGGACTCACAGGGGCATTCGGACACAAGCTGAGCAGCTACATCCATGAATGCATGCACACAGATGTCAACAGAGATAGAAGGTTGAGCCGGACAGGCCTTTAGGCCGTAGTCTCAACTCTTGCTTTGGTTTCCAGGTGTCACTCCTCAGAGGCTTTGGTTCGAAGAACAGGGTATGGGGCTTTCCTGAGGCACGGAACAGAACTCCTCTCGTCTCCACATGGGAAGTTTCCTTGTTGGAGCCGTGTCAAACACCTCATGTTGGAGAATCCTGCAGAGTCCCTGAGCCACCTCGACATTCCAAGGTCTCCCAGGCCACCCAGCCACAGTAGGACTCATCTCCAGGAGAGACCATTTCAACTCTCCCCTCTGGGTAGCTCACCCAGGAGCCCGCAGATTGAGCCTGCCTTGTCCTGACTAAAGAGTGGGAATATGAGGTGGCGTTCCCAGGCATCCATGCTTGGACACCTGCTCTCGAGTCTTTCCATATGGGGCCTCTTGGAACCATCCAATAGGACTCGACTGTCATGCAGAAGGTAACCTTCAGTTTTGGAGCAGTTCACAAATCCCATCGTAGGCAAAACTTTCTGGCCTCATGAAGCCCCCACACACTTCAGAAAGAGGCCATGCTGGACAAGAACTCTAGCCTGAGGCACGTCTCATAGTTGACATGACCTCAGTGCAGGAGATCTCGATTCAGCCTCTGCAGAGTGGGCCTGCCGTGCCCTCGGTCCCAAACCTCACGCTAGCTTGTGTTTTCAGACTTCCTTCCTCACACTCCTGGCAAACAAGCCCTCCGGACTAGGAACTCCAGAACCAAAACCCAGCCCAGTGTCTGCCCAACGGAAGAAAAACGTTTCCCAGTGGGGGTCTCCAGAAAACCCAGATGAGGATCAACCTGCTCGGGCCTCGACGGTACCCGTACTGGATAGGCTGCTCTGGGCACTCATGCTCTGCCTGACATAGGCTGAAGCCAGATGTCCAGACAGACAAGGAGACAGCTGGCCGGACACCCAGCACTTCGGACACGCCATGGTCTTATGCCGTCACCTCATCCTAACCTTGGTTTTCAGATATCTGAACCTAGACATTATATCAATTCTCCACACAGCTGGGTATAGCAAGCACAAAACAGAACTCCTCCTTCCCCATGGCTGTCAAGCTTGCTCTTGGCATGGAGTCACACCTTCAGGGTGGGAGAAACCTTCATGGCCCCTGATGCCACGCCCAAACTTGAGTGCTGCTTGGGCACAAATTCACACTGTGACCCTCAGCATGAGCCCCATGTCAAAGAAAGGCCTGTCAGGGCCTGGACCAAGAGCCCACATATGGGGCTTGCCAAGCCCCTATGCACCCAATCCTCACCACGGTTTGAATTTTGCAGTCGCCCCGCCCGTACCTGGAGCTCTGCTCTGGAATCCCTTTCTTGGAGAGACCCATGAGCCAGACAACACGACTCCACCCTTCCCACAAAATGACCCCAAACTCTTGGGAGCTGGGACAAATCCCCAGAGAGGGATACTCGTCCACAGTACCTGAGGCCACCGCTCCAATCCACGGCTATCCCGGACACAACATCCAGAGATAAAAGCCTGAAGGAAAGCCTCCCACTCGCCCTTGTTTCAGAGGCCCAGGAGCTCCCTCTCGGGCTGTACATCCGGCCTGCCATACCCTAGGCGCCACTCATAAGCTGAGTTTGTGTATTCAGACTTCTGTGCCCACAGCCTGGACCCACACAACATCCAGGCTAGGGCCTCTGGACCAAACAGCGAAAGATTGTGCCTGCCCTCTCCAAGGAAAGTGTGCCCAATCCATTGACCACAACCCTACAGGTTAGGGAAAAGCTCCAAGGTCCCTGAGGCCATCAATAGTATAGGCCACCCTGGACTAAGAGGGGCTCTCTGACACCAGCGGAGCAACTATCTCCACTTAGACTCTCAGACAGTGTCCCCAGAGACAGAAGGTTGAAATGGACAGGCCCCCAGGCCCTAATCTGAACCTTAGCTTTGGTTTCCATGTTTCCGTTCTCAGAGGACTGTTTTCGTAAACCAGCACATGGGGCTTTTCTGAGGCACCAAACCAAACCTCTCTCATCTCCACATGGGCAGCTTTCTTACTGGGATGTATCAAACACTTCAGGTAGGAGAGTTCCGCAGGGCCACTGAACAACCAGCACATTCCAAGGTCTCCATGGACCCAAACGCACATTATGACGCATCCTCAGGAGAGGCCATTTCAACTCAGCCCCCTGGGTCGCGTGTTCCAGAGGCAGCAGATCAAACATATCTTGTCGCTAATAGCCAATGGGAATGCGAGGCATGCTGTACAGGGATCCATCCTTCGAACCCTGCTCTCCAGTCCTTCCATATGGTATGTCCTGGAGCCATGCAACAGGACTCGAATGTCCCGCAGAAGGAAACCTTGTGGTTTGGGGCAACCTCCAAACTCAGCGTGGGAAAACTTCCTTGGCCTCATGAGGCCCCCACTTCATGAAGGTGCCATCATGGACACATACTCCAGCCTCAGCCAACGTCTGATCCTCAGCCTGACTTCAGATGCAGGAGATTTTGATTCAGCCTCGGCAGAGTGGGCCTGCTCTGCCCTTGGCTCCAATCCTCACACTAGCTTGTGTTTTCAGACTTCCGTCCTCACACTCCTGGCCCACAAACCCTCCCTACTGCGAATTCTGGGCCCACAATGAAGCACTGTGCCTGCCTCCCAGGAGAAAAACATTGTCTATGGCGCTGCCCAGAAACCCCAAATGAGGACCAAACTGCTTGTCCCTCGGCAACACCCCAATTACATAGGCTACCTTAAACAGTGATGCTCTGTCGCAAATAGCCTGAGCCCAGACCTTCCAACGGACACCGACACAGCTGGCTGCACACCCAGCACATTGGACCCGCCACTGCCTTAGGCCACCATCCATTCCCAACCTGGGTTTTCAGTCATCGGAACCTAGACCTTATCTCCAATCCCTGCACAGGGGGGAACCTGATGCACAAGTCAGAACCCCTCCTTCCCCATGGCAAGAAACCTTGCTGCTGGCAGTGTGTCAAACCTTCAGTGTAGGAGAAACCGGCATGGCCCATGAGGCCACGCCCAAGCGTGAGGGCCGCCTTGGGCACAAACACACATTGTGACCCTCAGCGTGAGTACCTTATTCAAGTAACGCCTCTCAGTGACTGGACCAAGAGCCCGCATATGTGGCTTGCCATGCCCATAGGCACCCAGGACTAACTAGACGGTGTGTATTCCAGTTGAGGGAACCCACTGCTGTGCTCTAGAGTCCCTCTCCTGGGGGGTCCCCTGTGGCAGAAACAGTACTCTTCATTCCCACAGAATGACCACAAACACTTGGGAGCTTGGACAATCCCCCGAGAGGAAGGCTCTTCCTCGGCCTCTGAGACAACCCCTACCCTGACCGGACACTGTAAACGCAACACCCAGAGACAAAATCCTGAGTGACTGCCTCCCACTTGCCCTACTTTGATTTCCAGAGGATCTCCCCTCACGGACTAGAGATCAGGCCTGCCTTTACATTGGCCCCTAGCTGAGCCAAGTTTGCTTTTTCAGACATCTGTCCCCACAGCCCTGGCAAACACAGCCTCTAGGCTGGGTCCTCTGGAGCCATACCACAGGACCGTGCCTGCTCTCTCCTGGGAAACTGTGTCCATTCCTTTGGCCACACACCTCCAGAATATGAGAAACCTCTAGGCCTCCGAGGACATCCCACTACTGGGAGCCTCACTGGACTCACAGGGGCATTCGGACACAAGCTGAGTAGCTACATCCATGAATGCAAGCACACAGATGTCAACAGAGATAGAAGGTTGAGCCGGACAGGCCTTTAGGCCGTAGTCTCAACTCTTGCTTTGGTTTCCAGGTGTCACTCCTCAGAGGCTTGGGTTCGAAGAACAGGGTATGGGGCTTTCCTGAGGCACGGAACAGAACTCCTCTTGTCTCCACATGGGAAGTTTCCTTGTTGGAGCCGTGTCAAACACCTCATGTTGGAGAATCCTGCAGAGTCCCTGAGCCACCTCCACATTCCACGGTCTCCCAGGCCACCAAGCCACAGTAGGACTCATCTTCAGGAGAGACCATTTCAACTCTCCCCTCTGGGTAGCTCACCCAGGAGCCCGCAGATTGAGCCTGCCTTGTCCTGACTAAAGAGTGGGAATATGAGGTGGCGTTCCCAGGCATCCATGCTTAGACACCTGCTCTCGAGTCTTTCCATATGGGGCCTCTTGGAACCATCCAATAGGACTCGACTGTCGTGCAGAAGGTAACCTTCAGTTTTGGAGCAGTTCACAAATCCCATCGTAGGCAAAACTTTCTGGCCTCATGAAGCCCCCACACCCTTCAGGAAGAGGCCATGCTGGACAAAAACTCTAGCCTGAGGCACGTCTCATAGTTGACATGACCTCTGTGCAGGAGATCTCGATTCAGCCTCTGCAGAGTGGGCCTGCCGTGCCCTCGGTCCCAAACCTCACGCTAGCTTGTGTTTTCAGACTTCCTTCCTCTCACTCCTGGCAAACAAGCCCTCCGGACTAGGAACTCCGGAACCAAAACCCAGCCCAGTGTCTGCCCAACGGAAGAAAAACGTTTCCCTGTGGGGCTCTCCAGAAAACCCAGATGAGGATCAACCTGCTCGGGCCTCGACGGTACCCGAACTGGATAGGCTGCTCTGGGCACTCATGCTCTGCCTGACACAGCCTGAAGGCAGACGTCCAGACAGACAAGGAGACAGCTGGCCGCACACCCAGCACTTCGGACACGCCATGGTCTTATGCCGTCACCTCATCCTAACCTTGGTTTTCAGATATCTGAACCTAGACATTATATCAATTCTCCACACAGCTGGGTATAGCAAGCACAAAACAGAACTCCTCCTTCCCCATGGCTGTCAAGCTTGCTCTTGGCATGCAGTCACACCTTCAGGGTGGGAGAAACCTTCATGGCCCCTGATGCCACGCCCAAACTTGAGTGCTGCTTGGGCACAAATTCACACTGTGACCCTCAGCATGAGCCCCATGTCAAAGAAAGGCCTGTCAGGGCCTGGACCAAGAGCCCACATATGGGGCTTGCCAAGCCCCTATGCACCCAATCCTCACCACGGTTTGAATTTTCCAGTCGCCCCGCCCGTACCTGGAGCTCTGCTCTGTAATCCCTTTCTTGGAGAGACCCATGAGCCAGACAACACGACTCCACCCTTCCCACAAAATGACCCCAAACTCTTGGGAGCTGGGACAAATCCCCAGAGAGGGATACTCGTCCACAGTACCTGAGGCCACCGCTCCAATCCACGGCTATCCCGGACACAACATCCAGAGACAAAAGCCTGAAGGAACGCCTCCCACTCGCCGTTGATTCAGAGGCCCAGGAGCTCCCTCTCGGGCTGTACATCCGGCCTGCCATACCCTAGGCGCCACTCATAAGCTGAGTTTCTGTATTCAGACTTCTGTGCCCACAGCCTGGACCCACACATCATCCAGGCTAGGGCCTCTGGACCAAACAGCGAAAGATTGTGCCTGCCCTCTCCAAGGAAAGTGTGCCCAATCCATTGACCACAACCCTACAGGTTAGGGAAAAGCTCCAAGGTCCCTGAGGCCATCAATAGTATAGGCCACCCTGGACTAAGAGGGGCTCTCTGACACCAGCGGAGCAACTATCTCCACTTAGACTCTCAGACAGAGTCCCCAGAGACAGAAGGTTGAAATGGACAGACCCCCGGGCCCTAATCTGAACCTTAGCTTTGGTTTCCATGTTTCCGTTCTCAGAGGACTGTTTTCGTAGACCAGCACATGGGGCTTTTCTGAGGCACCAAACCAAAACTCTCTCATATCCACATGGGCAGCTTTCTTTCTGGGATGTATCAAACACTTCAGGTAGGAGAGTTCCGCAGGGCCACTGAACAACCAGCACATTCCAAGGTCTCCATGGACCCAAATGCACATTATGACGCATCCTCAGGAGAGGCCATTTCAACTCAGCCCCCTGGGTCGCGTGTTCCAGAGGCAGCAGATCAAACATATCTTGTCGCTAATAGCCAAGGGGAATGCGAGGTATGCTGTACAGGGATCCCTCCTTCGAATCCTGCTCTCCAGTCCTTCCATATGGTATGTCCTGGAGCCATGCAACAGGACTCGAATGTCCCGCAGAAGGAAACCTTGTGGTTTGGGGCAACCTCCAAACTCAGCGTGGGAAAACTTCCTTGGCCTCATGAGACCCCCACTTCATGAAGGTGCCATCATGGACACATACTCCAGCCTCAGCCAACGTCTGATCCTCAGTCTGACTTCAGATGCAGGAGATTTTGATTCAGCCTCTGCAGAGTGGGCCTGCTCTGCCCTTGGCTCCAATCCTCACACTAGCTTGTGTTTTCAGACTTCCGTCCTCACACTCCTGGCCCACAAACCCTCCCTACTGGGAATTCTGGGGCCACAATGAAGCACTGTGCCTGCCTCCCATGAGAAAAACATTGTCTATGGCGCTGCCCAGAAACCCCAAATGAGGATCAAACTGCTTGGCCCTCGGCAACACCCCAATTGCATAGGCTACCTTAAACAGTGATGCTCTGTCGCAAATAGCCTGAGTCCAGACCTTCCAAAGGACACCGACACAGCTGGCTGCACACCCAGCACTTTGGACCCGCCACTGCCTTAGGCCACCATCCATTCCCAACCCGGGTTTTCAGTCATCGGAACCTAGACCTTATCTCCAATCCCTGCACAGGGGGGAACCTCATGCACAAGTCAGAACCCCTCCTTCCCCATGGCAAGAAACCTTGCTGCTGGCAGTGAGTCAAACCTGCAGTGTAGGAGAAAACGGCATGGCCCATGAGGCCACGCCCAAGCGTGAGGGCCGCCTTGGGCACAAACACACATTGTGACCCTCAGCGTGAGTACCTTATTCAAGTAACGCCTCTCAGTGACTGGACCAAGAGCCCGCATATGTGGCTTGCCATGCCCATAGGCACCCAGGACTAACTAGATGGTGTGTATTCGAGTTGAGGGAACCCACTGCTGTGCTCTAGAGTCCCTCTCCTGGGGCGTCCCCTGTGGCAGAAAACAGTACTCTTCATTCCCACAGAATGAACACAAACACTTGGGAGCTTGGACAATCCCCCGAGAGGAAGGCTCTTCCTCGGCCTCTGAGACAACCCCTACCCTGACCGGACACTGTAAACGCAACACCCAGAGGCAAAATCCTGAGTGACTGCCTCCCACTTGCCCGACTTTGATTTCCAGAGGATCTCGCCTCACGGACTAGAGATCAGGCCTGCCATTACATTGGCCCCTAGCTGAGCCAAGTTTGCTTTTTCAGACATGTGTCCCCACAGCCCTGGCAAACACAGCCTCTAGGCTGGGTCCTCTGGAGCCATACCACAGGACCGTGCCTGCTCTCTCCTGGGAAACTGTGTCCATTCCTTTGGCCACACACCTCCAGAATATGAGAAACCTCAAGGCCTCCGAGGACATCCCACTACTGGGAGCCTCACTGGACTCACAGGGGCATTCGGACACAAGCTGAGCAGCTACATCCATGAATGCATGCACACAGATGTCAACAGAGATAGAAGGTTGAGCCGGACAGGCCTTTAGGCCGTAGTCTCAACTCTTGCTTTGGTTTCCAGGTGTCACTCCTCAGAGGCTTTGGTTCGAAGAACAGGGTATGGGGCTTTCCTGAGGCACGGAACAGAACTCCTCTCGTCTCCACATGGGAAGTTTCCTTGTTGGAGCCGTGTCAAACACCTCATGTTGGAGAATCCTGCAGAGTCCCTGAGCCACCTCGACATTCCAAGGTCTCCCAGGCCACCAAGCCACAGTAGGACTCATCTTCAGGAGAGACCATTTCAACTCTCCCCTCTGGGTAGCTCACCCAGGAGCCCGCAGATTGAGCCTGCCTTGTCCTGACTAAAGAGTGGGAATATGAGGTGGCGTTCCCAGGCATCCATGCTTAGACACCTGCTCTCGAGTCTTTCCATATGGGGCCTCTTGGAACCATCCAATAGGACTCGACTGTCGTGCAGAAGTTAACCTTCAGTTTTGGAGCAGTTCACAAATCCCATCGTAGGCAAAACTTTCTGGCCTCATGAAGCCTCCACACCCTTCAGGAAGAGGCCATGCTGGACAAAAACTCTAGCCTGAGGCACGTCTCATAGTTGACATGACCTCAGTGCAGGAGATCTCGATTCAGCCTCTGCAGAGTGGGCCTGCCGTGCCCTCGGTCCCAAACCTCACGCTAGCTTGTGTTTTCAGACTTCCTTCCTCACACTCCTGGCAAACAAGCCCTCCGGACTAGGAACTCCGGAACCAAAACACAGCCCAGTGTCTGCCCAACGAAAGAAAAACGTTTCCCTGTGGGGCTCTCCAGAAAACCCAGACGAGGATCAATCTGCTCGGGCCTCGACGGTACCCGAACTGGATAGGCTGCTCTGGGCACTCATGCTCTGCCTGACACAGCCTGAAGGCAGACGTCCAGACAGACAAGGAGACAGCTGGCCAAACACCCAGCACTTCGGACACGCCATGGTCTTATGCCGTCACCTCATCCTAACCTTGGTTTTCAGATATCTGAACCTAGACATTATATCAATTCTCCACACAGCTGGGTATAGCAAGCACAAAACAGAACTCCTCCTTCCCCATGGCTGTCAAGCTTGCTCTTGGCATGCAGTCACACCTTCAGGGTGGGAGAAACCTTCATGGCCCCTGATGCCACGCCCAAACTTGAGTGCTGCTTGGGCACAAATTCACACTGTGACCCTCAGCATGAGCCCCATGTCAAAGAAAGGCCTGTCAGGGCCTGGACCAAGAGCCCACAAATGCGGCTTGCCAAGCCCCTATGCACCCAATCCTCACCACGGTTTGAATTTTCCAGTCGCCCCGCCCGTACCTGGAGCTCTGCTCTGGAATCCCTTTCTTGGAGAGACCCATGAGCCAGACAACACGACTCCACCCTTCCCACAAAATGACCCCAAACTCTTGGGAGCTGGGACAAATCCCCAGAGAGGGATACTCGTACACAGTACCTGAGGCCACCGCTCCAATCCACGGCTATCCCGGACACAACATCCAGAGACAAAAGCCTGAAGGAACGCCTCCCACTCGCCCTTGTTTCAGAGGCCCAGGAGCTCCCTCTCGGGGTGTACATCCGGCCTGCCATACCCTAGGCGCCACTCATAAGCTGAGTTTCTGTATTCAGACTTCTGTGCCCACAGCCTGGACCCACACATCATCCAGGCTAGGGCCTCTGGACCAAACAGCGAAAGATTGTGCCTGCCCTCTCCAAGGAAAGTGTGCCCAATCCATTGACCACAACCCTACAGGTTAGGGAAAAGCTCCAAGGTCCCTGAGGCCATCAATAGTATAGGCCACCCTGGACTAAGAGGGGCTCTCTGACACCAGCGGAGCAACTATCTCCACTTAGACTCTCAGACAGTGTCCCCAGAGACAGAAGGTTGAAATGGACAAGCCCCCAGGCCCTAATCTGAACCTTAGCTTTGGTTTCCATGTTTCCGTTCTCAGAGGACTGTTTTCGTAGACCAGCACATGGGGCTTTTCTGAGGCACCAAACCAAACCTCTCTCATCTCCACATGGGCAGCTTTCTTACTGGGATGTATCAAACACTTCAGGTAGGAGAGTTCCGCAGGGCCACTGAACAACCAGCACATTCCAAGGTCTCCATGGACCCAAACGCACATTATGACGCATCCTCAGGAGAGGCCATTTCAACTCAGCCCCCTGGGTCGCGTGTTCCAGAGGCAGCAGATCAAACATATCTTGTCGCTAATAGCCAATGGGAATGCGAGGCATGCTGTACAGGGATCCATCCTTCGAACCCTGCTCTCCAGTCCTTCCATATGGTATGTCCTGGAGCCATGCAACGGGACTCGAATGTCCCGCAGAAGGAAACCTTGTGGTTTGGGGCAAACTCCAAACTCAGCGTGGGAAAACTTCCTTGGCCTCATGAGGCCCCCACTTCATGAAGGTGCCATCATGGACACATACTCCAGCCTCAGCCAACGTCTGATCCTCAGCCTGACTTCAGATGCAGGAGATTTTGATTCAGCCTCTGCAGAGTGGGCCTGCTCTGCCCTTGGCTCCAATCCTCACACTAGCTTGTGTTTTCAGACTTCCGTCCTCACACTCCTGGCCCACAAACCCTCCCTACTGGGAATTCTGGGGCCACAATGAAGCACTGTGCCTGCCTCCCAGGAGAAAAACCTTGTCTATGGCGCTGCCCAGAAACCCCAAATGAGGATCAAACTGCTTGGCCCTCGGCAACACCCCAATTGCATAGGCTACCTTAAACAGTGATGCTCTGTCGCAAATAGCCTGAGCCCAGACCTTCCAACAGAAACCGACACAGCTGGCTGCACACCCAGCACATTGGACCCGCCACTGCCTTAGGCCACCATCCATTCCCATCCTGGGTTTTCAGTCATCGATACCTAGACCTTATCTCCAATCCCTGCACAGAGGGGAACCTGATGCACAAGTCAGAACCCCTCCTTCCCCCTGGCAAGAAACCTTGCTACTGGCAGTGAGTCAAACCTTCAGTGTAGGAGAAAACGGCATGGCCCATGAGGCCACTCCCAAGCGTGAGGGCCGCCTTGGGCACAAACACACATTGTAACCCTCAGCGTGAGTACCTTATTCAAGTAACGCCTCTCAGTGACTGGACCAAGAGCCCGCATATGTGGCTTGCCATGCCCATAGGCACCCAGGACTAACTAGATGGTGTGTATTCCAGTTGAGGGAACACACTGCTGTGCTCTAGAGTCCCTCTCCTGGGGGTTCCCCTGTGGCAGAAAACAGTACTCTTCATTCCCACAGAATGAACAAAAACACTTGGGAGCTTGGACTATCCCCCAGAGGAAGGCTCTTCCTCGGCCTCTGAGACAACCCCTACCCTGACCGGACACTGTAAACGCAACACCCAGAGACAAAATCCTGAGTGACTGCCTCCCACTTGCCCTACTTTGATTTCCAGAGGATCTCCCCTCACGGGCTAGAGATCAGGCCTGCCATTACATTGGCCCCTAGCTGAGCCAAGTTTGCTTTTTCAGACATCTGTCCCCACAGCCCTGGCAAACACAGCCTCTAGGCTGGGTCCTCTGGAGCCATACCACAGGACCGTGCCTGCTCTCTCCTGGGAAACTGTGTCCATTCCTTTGGCCACACACCTCCAGAATATGAGAAACCTCAAGGCCTCCGAGGACATCCCACTACTGGGAGCCTCACTGGACTCACAGGGGCATTCGGACACAAGCTGAGCAGCTACATCCATGAATGCATGCACACAGATGTCAACAGAGATAGAAGGTTGAGCCGGACAGGCCTTTAGGCCGTAGTCTCAACTCTTGCTTTGGTTTCCAGGTGTCACTCCTCAGAGGCTTTGGTTCGAAAAACAGGGTATGGGGCTTTCCTGAGGCACGGAACAGAACTCCTCTCGTCTCCACATGGGAAGTTTCCTTGTTGGAGCCGTGTCAAACACCTCATGTTGGAGAATCCTGCAGATTCCCTGAGCCACCTCGACATTCCAAGGTCTCCCAGGCCACCCAGCCACAGTAGGACTCATCTCCAGGAGAGACCATTTCAACTCTCCCCTCTGGGTAGCTCACCCAGGAGCCCGCAGATTGAGCCTGCCTTGTCCTGACTAAAGAGTGGGAATATGAGGTGGCGTTCCCAGGCATCCATGCTTGGACACCTGCTCTCGAGTCTTTCCATATGGGGCATGTTGGAACCATCCAATAGGACTCGACTGTCATGCAGAAGGTAACCTTCAGTTTTGGAGCAGTTCACAAATCCCATCGTAGGCAAAACTTTCTGGCCTCATGAAGCCCCCACACACTTCAGAAAGAGGCCATGCTGGACAAGCACTCTAGCCTGAGGCACGTCTCATAGTTGACATGACCTCAGTGCAGGAGATCTCGATTCAGCCTCTGCAGAGTGGGCCTGCCGTGCCCTCGGTCCCAAACCTCACGCTAGCTTGTGTTTTCAGACTTCCTTCCTCACACTCCTGGCAAACAAGCCCTCCGGACTAGGAACTCCAGAACCAAAACCCAGCCCAGTGTCTGCCCAACGGAAGAAAGACGTTTCCCTGTGGGGCTCTCCAGAAAACCCAGATGAGGATCAACCTGCTCGGGCCTCGACGGTACCCGTACTGGATAGGCTGCTCTGGGCACTCATGCTCTGCCTGACATAGGCTGAAGCCAGACGTCCAGACAGACAAGGAGACAGCTGGCCGCACACGCAGCACTTCGGACACACCATGGTCTTATGCCGTCACCTCATCCTAACCTTGGTTTTCAGATATCTGAACCTAGACATTATATCAATTCTCCACACAGCTGGGTATAGCAAGCACAAAACAGAACTCCTCCTTCCCCATGGCTGTCAAGCTTGCTCTTGGCATGGAGTCACACCTTCAGGGTGGGAGAAACCTTCATGGCCCCTGATGCCACGCCTAAACTTGAGTGCTGCTTGGGCACAAATTCACACTGTGACCCTCAGCATGAGCCCCATGTCAAAGAAAGGCCTGTCAGGGCCTGAACCAAGAGCCCACATATGGGGGTTGCCAAGCCCCTATGCACCCAATCCTCACCACGGTTTGAATTTTCCAGTCGCCCCGCCCGTACCTGGAGCTCTGCTCTGGAATCCCTTTCTTGGAGAGACCCATGAGCCAGACAACACGACTCCACCCTTCCCACAAAATGACCCCAAACTCTTGGGAGCTGGGACAAATCCCCAGAGAGGGATACTCGTCCACAGTACCTGAGGCCACCGCTCCAATCCACGGCTATCCCGGACACAACATCCAGAGACAAAAGCATGAAGGAACGCCTCCCACTCGCCCTTGTTTCAGAGGCCCAGGAGCTCCCTCTCGGGGTGTACATCCGGCCTGCCATACCCTAGGCGCCACTCATAAGCTGAGTTTCTGTATTCAGACTTCTGTCCCCACGGCCTGGACCCACACATCATCCAGGCTAGGGCCTCTGGACCAAACAGCGAAAGATTGTGCCTGCCCTCTCCAAGGAAAGTGTGCCCAATCCATTGACCACAACCCTACAGGTTAGGGAAAAGCTCCAAGGTCCCTGAGGCCATCAATAGTATAGGCCACCCTGGACTAAGAGGGGCTCTCTGACACCAGCGGAGCAACTATCTCCACTTAGACTCTCAGACAGTGTCCCCAGAGACAGAAGGTTGAAATGGACAGGCCCCCAGGCCCTAATCTGAACCTTAGCTTTGGTTTCCATGTTTCCGTTCTCAGAGGACTGTTTTCGTAGACCAGCACATGGGGCTTTTCTGAGGCACCAAACCAAACCTCTCTCATCTCCACATGGGCAGCTTTCTTTCTGGGATGTATCAAACACTTCAGGTAGGAGAGTTCCGCAGGGCCACTGAACAACCAGCACATTCCAAGGTCTCCATGGACCCAAACGCACATTATGACGCATCCTCAGGAGAGGCCATTTCAACTCAGCCCCCTGGGTCGCGTGTTCCAGAGGCAGCAGATCAAACATATCTTGTCGCTAATAGCCAATGGGAATGCGAGGCATGCTGTACAGGGATCCATCCTTCGAACCCTGCTCTCCAGTCCTTCCATATGGTATGTCCTGGAGCCATGCAACAGGACTCGAATGTCCCGCAGAAGGAAACCTTGTGGTTTTGGGCAACCTCCAAACTCAGCGTGGGAAAACTTCCTTGGCCTCATGAGGCCCCCACTTCATGAAGGTGCCATCATTGACACATACTCCAGCCTCAGCCAACGTCTGATCCTCAGGCTGACTTCAGATGCAGGAGATTTTGATTCAGCCTCTGCAGAGTGGGCCTGCTCTGCCCTTGGCTCCAATCCTCACACTAGCTTGTGTTTTCAGACTTCCGTCCTCACACTCCTGGCCCACAAACCCTCCCTACTGGGAATTCTGGGGCCACAATGAAGCACTGTGTCTGCCTCCCAGGAGAAAAACCTTGTCTATGGCGCTGCCCAGAAACCCCAAATGAGGATCAAACTGCTTGGCCCTCGGCAACACCCCAATTGCATAGGCTACCTTAAACAGTGATGCTCTGTCGCAAATAGCCTGAGCCCAGACCTTCCAACAGAAACCGACACAGCTGGCTGCACACCCAGCACATTGGACCCGCCACTGCCTTAGGCCACCATCCATTCCCATCCTGGGTTTTCAGTCATCGATACCTAGACCTTATCTCCAATCCCTGCACAGAGGGGAACCTGATGCACAAGTCAGAACCCCTCCTTCCCCCTGGCAAGAAACCTTGCTACTGGCAGTGAGTCAAACCTTCAGTGTAGGAGAAAACGGCATGGCCCATGAGGCCACTCCCAAGCGTGAGGGCCGCCTTGGGCACAAACACACATTGTAACCCTCAGCGTGAGTACCTTATTCAAGTAACGCCTCTCAGTCACTGGACCAAGAGCCCGCATATGTGGCTTGCCATGCCCATAGGCACCCAGGACTAACTAGATGGTGTGTATTCCAGTTGAGGGAACCCACTGCTGTGCTCTAGAGTCCCTCTCCTGGGGGTTCCCCTGTGGCAGAAAACAGTACTCTTCATTCCCACAGAATGAACACAAACACTTGGGAGCTTGGACTATCCCCCAGAGGAAGGCTCTTCCTCGGCCTCTGAGACAACCCCTACCCTGACCGGACACTGTAAACGCAACACCCAGAGACAAAATCCTGAGTGACTGCCTCCCACTTGCCCTACTTTGATTTCCAGAGGATCTCCCCTCACGGGCGAGAGATCAGGCCTGCCATTACATTGGCCCCTAGCTGAGCCAAGTTTGCTTTTTCAGACATCTGTCCCCACAGCCCTGGCAAACACAGCCTCTAGGCTGGGTCCTCTGGAGCCATACCACAGGACCGTGCCTGCTCTCTCCTGGGAAACTGTGTCCATTCCTTTGGCCACACACCTCCAGAATATGAGAAACCTCAAGGCCTCCGAGGACATCCCACTACTGGGAGCCTCACTGGACTCACAGGGGCATTCGGACACAAGCTGAGCAGCTACATCCATGAATGCATGCACACAGATGTCAACAGAGATAGAAGGTTGAGCCGGACAGGCCTTTAGGCCGTAGTCTCAACTCTTGCTTTGGTTTCCAGGTGTCACTCCTCAGAGGCTTTGGTTCGAAGAACAGGGTATGGGGCTTTCCTGAGGCACGGAACAGAACTCCTCTCGTCTCCACATGGGAAGTTTCCTTGTTGGAGCCGTGTCAAACACCTCATGTTGGAGAATCCTGCAGAGTCCCTGAGCCACCTCGACATTCCAAGGTCTCCCAGGCCACCCAGCCACAGTAGGACTCATCTCCAGGAGAGACCATTTCAACTATCCCCTCTGGGTAGCTCACCCAGGAGCCCGCAGATTGAGCCTGCCTTGTCCTGACTAAAGAGTGGGAATATGAGGTGGCGTTCCCAGGCATCCATGCTTGGACACCTGCTCTCGAGTCTTTCCATATGGGGCCTCTTGGAACCATCCAATAGGACTCGACTGTCATGCAGAAGGTAACCTTCAGTTTTGGAGCAGTTCACAAATCCCATCGTAGGCAAAACTTTCTGGCCTCATGAAGCGCCCACACACTTCAGAAAGAGGCCATGCTGGACAAGAACTCTAGCCTGAGGCACGTCTCATAGTTGACATGACCTCAGTGCAGGAGATCTCGATTCAGCCTCTGCAGAGTGGGCCTGCCGTGCCCTCGGTCCCAAACCTCACGCTAGCTTGTGTTTTCAGACTTCCTTCCTCACACTCCTGGCAAACAAGCCCTCCGGACTAGGAACTCCGGAACCAAAACAAAGCCCAGTGTCTGCCCAACGAAAGAAAAACGTTTCCCTGTGGGGCTCTCCAGAAAACCCAGATGAGGATCAACCTGCTCGGGCCTCGACGGTACCCGTACTGGATAGGCTGCTCTGGGCACTCATGCTCTGCCTGACATAGGCTGAAGCCAGACGTCCAGACAGACAAGGAGACAGCTGGCCGGACACCCAGCACTTCGGACACGCCATGGTCTTATGCCGTCACCTCATCCTAACCTTGGTTTTCAGATATCTGAACCTAGACATTATATCAATTCTCCACACAGCTGGGTATAGCAAGCACAAAACAGAACTCCTCCTTCCCCATGGCTGTCAAGCTTGCTCTTGGCATGGAGTCACACCTTCAGGGTGGGAGAAACCTTCATGGCCCCTGATGCCACGCCCAAACTTGAGTGCTGCTTGGGCACAAATTCACACTGTGACCCTCAGCATGAGCCCCATGTCAAAGAAAGGCCTGTCAGGGCCTGAACCAAGAGCCCACATATGGGGGTTGCCAAGCCCCTATGCACCCAATCCTCACCACGGTTTGAATTTTCCAGTCGCCCCGCCCGTACCTGGAGCTCTGCTCTGGAATCCCTTTCTTGGAGAGACCCATGAGCCAGACAACACGACTCCACCCTTCCCACAAAATGACCCCAAACTCTTGGGAGCTGGGACAAATCCCCAGAGAGGGATACTCGTCCACAGTACCTGAGGCCACCGCTCCAATCCACGGCTATCCCGGACACAACATCCAGAGACAAAAGCATGAAGGAACGCCTCCCACTCGCCCTTGTTTCAGAGGCCCAGGAGCTCCCTCTCGGGGTGTACATCCGGCCTGCCATACCCTAGGCGCCACTCATAAGCTGAGTTTCTGTATTCAGACTTCTGTCCCCACGGCCTGGACCCACACATCATACAGGCTAGGGCCTCTGGACCAAACAGCGAAAGATTGTGCCTGCCCTCTCCAAGGAAAGTGTGCCCAATCCATTGACCACAACCCTACAGGTTAGGGAAAAGCTCCAAGGTCCCTGAGGCCATCAATAGTATAGGCCACCCTGGACTAAGAGGGGCTCTCTGACACCAGCGGAGCAACTATCTCCACTTAGACTCTCAGACAGTGTCCCCAGAGACAGAAGGTTGAAATGGACAGGCCCCCAGGCCCTAATCTGAACCTTAGCTTTGGTTTCCATGTTTCCGTTCTCAGAGGACTGTTTTCGTAGACCAGCACATGGGGCTTTTCTGAGGCACCAAACCAAACCTCTCTCATCTCCACATGGGCAGCTTTCTTTCTGGGATGTATCAAACACTTCAGGTAGGAGAGTTCCGCAGGGCCACTGAACAACCAGCACATTCCAAGGTCTCCATGGACCCAAACGCACATTATGACGCATCCTCAGGAGAGGCCATTTCAACTCAGCCCCCTGGGTCGCGTGTTCCAGAGGCAGCAGATCAAACATATCTTGTCGCTAATAGCCAATGGGAATGCGAGGCATGCTGTACAGGGATCCATCCTTCGAACCCTGCTCTCCAGTCCTTCCATATGGTATGTCCTGGAGCCATGCAACAGGACTCGAATGTCCCGCAGAAGGAAACCTTGTGGTTTGGGGCAACCTCCAAACTCAGCGTGGGAAAACTTCCTTGGCCTCATGAGGCCCCCACTTCATGAAGGTGCCATCATGGACACATACTCCAGCCTCAGCCAACGTCTGATCCTCAGGCTGACTTCAGATGCAGGAGATTTTGATTCAGCCTCTGCAGAGTGGGCCTGCTCTGCCCTTGGCTCCAATCCTCACACTAGCTTGTGTTTTCAGACTTCCGTCCTCACACTCCTGGCCCACAAACCCTCCCTACTGGGAATTCTGGGGCCACAATGAAGCACTGTGTCTGCCTCCCAGGAGAAAAAGCTTGTCTATGGCGCTGCCCAGAAACCCCAAATGAGGATCAAACTGCTTGGCCCTCGGCAACACCCCAATTGCATAGGCTACCTTAAACAGTGATGCTCTGTCGCAAATAGCCTGAGCCCAGACCTTCCAACAGAAACCGACACAGCTGGCTGCACACCCAGCACATTGGACCCGCCACTGCCTTAGGCCACCATCCATTCCCATCCTGGGTTTTCAGTCATCGATACCTAGACCTTATCTCCAATCCCTGCACAGAGGGGAACCTGATGCACAAGTCAGAACCCCTCCTTCCCCCTGGCAAGAAACCTTGCTACTGGCAGTGAGTCAAACCTTCAGTGTAGGAGAAAACGGCATGGCCCATGAGGCCACTCCCAAGCGTGAGGGCCGCCTTGGGCACAAACACACATTATAACCCTCAGCGTGAGTACCTTATTCAAGTAACGCCTCTCAGTCACAGGACCAAGAGCCCGCATATGTGGCTTGCCATGCCCATAGGCACCCAGGACTAACTAGATGGTGTGTATTCCAGTTGAGGGAACCCACTGCTGTGCTCTAGAGTCCCTCTCCTGGGGGTTCCCCTGTGGCAGAAAACAGTACTCTTCATTCCCACAGAATGAACACAAACACTTGGGAGCTTGGACTATCCCCCAGAGGAAGGCTCTTCCTCGGCCTCTGAGACAACCCCTACCCTGACCGGACACTGTAAAAGCAACACCCAGAGACAAAATCCTGAGTGACTGCCTCCCACTTGCCCTACTTTGATTTCCAGAGGATCTCCCCTCACGGGCTAGAGATCAGGCCTGCCATTACATTGGCCCCTAGCTGAGCCAAGTTTGCTTTTTCAGACATCTGTCCCCACAGCCCTGGCAAACACAGCCTCTAGGCTGGGTCCTCTGGAGCCATACCACAGGACCGTGCCTGCTCTCTCCTGGGAAACTGTGTCCATTCCTTTGGCCACACACCTCCAGAATATGAGAAACCTCAAGGCCTCCGAGGACATCCCACTACTGGGAGCCTCACTGGACTCACAGGGGCATTCGGACACAAGCTGAGCAGCTACATCCATGAATGCATGCACACAGATGTCAACAGAGATAGAAGGTTGAGCCGGACAGGCCTTTAGGCCGTAGTCTCAACTCTTGCTTTGGTTTCCAGGTGTCACTCCTCAGAGGCTTTGGTTCGAAGAACAGGGTATGGGGCTTTCCTGAGGCACGGAACAGAACTCCTCTCGTCTCCACATGGGAAGTTTCCTTGTTGGAGCCGTGTCAAACACCTCAGGTTGGAGAATCCTGCAGAGTCCCTGAGCCACCTCGACATTCCAAGGTCTCCCAGGCCACCCAGCCACAGTAGGACTCATCTCCAGGAGAGACCATTTCAACTCTCCCCTCTGGGTAGCTCACCCAGGAGCCCGCAGATTGAGCCTGCCTTGTCCTGACTAAAGAGTGGGAATATGAGGTGGCGTTCCCAGGCATCCATGCTTGGACACCTGCTCTCGAGTCTTTCCATATGGGGCCTGTTGGAACCATCCAATAGGACTCGACTGTCATGCAGAAGGTAACCTTCAGTTTTGGAGCAGTTCACAAATCCCATCGTAGGCAATACTTTCTGGCCTCATGAAGCCCCCACACACTTCAGAAAGAGGCCATGCTGGACAAGAACTCTAGCCTGAGGCACGTCTCATAGTTGACATGACCTCAGTGCAGGAGATCTCGATTCAGCCTCTGCAGAGTGGGCCTGCCGTGCCCTCGGTCCCAAACCTCACGCTAGCTTGTGTTTTCAGACTTCCTTCCTCACACTCCTGGCAAACAAGCCCTCCGGACTAGGAACTCCGGAACCAAAACAAAGCCCAGTGTCTGCCCAACGAAAGAAAGACGTTTCCCTGTGGGGCTCTCCAGAAAACCCAGATGAGGATCAACCTGCTCGGGCCTCGACGGTACCCGTACTGGATAGGCTGCTCTGGGCACTCATGCTCTGCCTGACATAGGCTGAAGCCAGACGTCCAGACAGACAAGGAGACAGCTGGCCGGACACCCAGCACTTCGGACACGCCATGGTCTTATGCCGTCACCTCATCCTAACCTTGGTTTTCAGATATCTGAACCTAGACATTATATCAATTCTCCACACAGCTGGGTATAGCAAGCACAAAACAGAACTCCTCCTTCCCCATGGCTGTCAAGCTTGCTCTTGGCATGCAGTCACACCTTCAGGGTGGGAGAAACCTTCATGGCCCCTGATGCCACGCCCAAACTTGAGTGCTGCTTGGGCACAAATTCACACTGTGACCCTCAGCATGAGCCCCATGTCAAAGAAAGGCCTGTCAGGGCCTGGACCAAGAGCCCACATATGGGGGTTGCCAAGCCCCTATGCACCCAATCCTCACCACGGTTTGAATTTTCCAGTCGCCCCGCCCGTACCTGGAGCTCTGCTCTGGAATCCCTTTCTTGGAGAGACCCATGAGCCAGACAACACGACTCCACCCTTCCCACAAAATGACCCCAAACTCTTGGGAGCTGGGACAAATCCCCAGAGAGGGATACTCGTCCACAGTACCTGAGGCCACCGCTCCAATCCACGGCTATCCCGGACACAACATCCAGAGACAAAAGCATGAAGGAACGCCTCCCACTCGCCCTTGTTTCAGAGGCCCAGGAGCTCCCTCTCGGGGTGTACATCCGGCCTGCCATACCCTAGGCGCCACTCATAAGCTGAGTTTCTGTATTCAGACTTCTGTCCCCACGGCCTGGACCCACACATCATCCAGGCTAGGGCCTCTGGACCAAACAGCGAAAGATTGTGCCTGCCCTCTCCAAGGAAAGTGTGCCCAATCCATTGACCACAACCCTACAGGTTAGGGAAAAGCTCCAAGGTCCCTGAGGCCATCAATAGTATAGGCCACCCTGGACTAAGAGGGGCTCTCTGACACCAGCGGAGCAACTATCTCCACTTAGACTCTCAGACAGTGTCCCCAGAGACAGAAGGTTGAAATGGACAGGCCCCCAGGCCCTAATCTTAACCTTAGCTTTGGTTTCCATGTTTCCGTTCTCAGAGGACTGTTTTCGTAGACCAGCACATGGGGCTTTTCTGAGGCACCAAACCAAACCTCTCTCATCTCCACATGGGCAGCTTTCTTTCTGGGATGTATCAAACACTTCAGGTAGGAGAGTTCCGCAGGGCCACTGAACAACCAGCACATTCCAAGGTCTCCATGGACCCAAACGCACATTATGACGCATCCTCAGGAGAGGCCATTTCAACTCAGCCCCCTGGGTCGCGTGTTCCAGAGGCAGCAGATCAAACATATCTTGTCGCTAATAGCCAATGGGAATGCGAGGCATGCTGTACAGGGATCCATCCTTCGAACCCTGCTCTCCAGTCCTTCCATATGGTATGTCCTGGAGCCATGCAACAGGACTCGAATGTCCCGCAGAAGGAAACCTTGTGGTTTGGGGCAACCTCCAAACTCAGCGTGGGAAAACTTCCTTGGCCTCATGAGGCCCCCACTTCATGAAGGTGCCATCATGGACACATACTCCAGCCTCAGCCAACGTCTGATCCTCAGCCTGACTTCAGATGCAGGAGATTTTGATTCAGCCTCTGCAGAGTGGGCCTGATCTGCTCTTGGCTCCAATCCTCACACTAGCTTGTGTTTTCAGACTTCCATCCTCACACTCCTGGCCCACAAACCCTCCCTACTGGGAATTCTGGGGCCACAATGAAGCACTGTGCCTGCCTCCCAGGAGAAAAACCTTGACTATGGCGCTGCCCAGAAACCCCAAATGAGGATCAAACTGCTTGGCCCTCGGCAACACCCCAATTGCATAGACTACCTTAAACAGTGATGCTCTGTCGCAAATAGCCTGAGCCCAGACCTTCCAACAGACACCGACACAGCTGGCTGCACACCCAGCACATTGGACCCGCCACTGCCTTAGGCCACCATCCATTCCCAACCTGGGTTTTCAGTCATCGGAACCTAGACCTTATCTCCAATCCCTGCACAGAGGGGAACCTGATGCACAAGTCAGAACCCCTCCTTCCCCCTGGCAAGAAACCTTGCTACTGGCAGTGAGTCAAACCTTCAGTGTAGGAGAAAACGGCATGTCCCATGAGGCCACGCCCAAGCGTGAGGGCCGCCTTGGGCACAAACACACATTGTGACGCTCAGCGTGAGTACCTTATTCAAGTGACGCCTCTCAGTGACTGGGCCAAGAGCCCGCATATGTGGCTTGCCATGCCCATAGGCACCCAGGACTAACTAGATGGTGTGTATTCCAGTTGAGGGAACCCACTGCTGTGCTCTAGAGTCCCTCTCCTGGGGGGTCCCCTGTGGCAGAAAACAGTACTCTTCATTCCCACAGAATGAACAAAAACACTTGGGAGCTTGGACAATCCCCCAAGAGGAAGGCTCTTCCTCGGCCTCTGAGACAAGCCCTACCCTGACCGGACACTGTAAACGCAACACCCAGAGACAAAATCCTGAGTGACTGCCTCCCACTTGCCCTACTTTGATTTCCAGAGGATCTCCCCTCACGGACTAGAGATCAGGCCTGCCATTACATTGGCCCCTAGCTGAGCCAAGTTTGCTTTTTCAGACATCTGTCCCCACAGCCCTGGCAAACACAGCCTCTAGGCTGGGTCCTCTGGAGCCATACCACAGGACCGTGCCTGCTCTCTCCTGGGAAACTGTGTCCATTCCTTTGGCCACACACCTCCAGAATATGAGAAACCTCAAGGCCTCCGAGGACATCCCACTACTGGGAGCCTCACTGGACTCACAGGGGCATTCGGACACAAGCTGAGCAGCTACATCCATGAATGCATGCACACAGATGTCAACAGAGATAGAAGGTTGAGCCGGACAGGCCTTTAGGCCGTGGTCTCAACTCTTGCTTTGGTTTCCAGGTGTCACTCCTCAGAGGCTTTGGTTCGAAGAACAGGGTATGGGGCTTTCCTGAGGCACGGAACAGAACTCCTCTCGTCTCCACATGGGAAGTTTCCTTGTTGGAGCCGTGTCAAACACCTCAGGTTGGAGAATCCTGCAGAGTCCCTGAGCCACCTCCACATTCCAAGGTCTCCCAGGCCACCAAGCCACAGTAGGACTCATCTTCAGGAGAGACCATTTCAACTCTCCCCTCTGGGTAGCTCACCCAGGAGCCCGCAGATTGAGCCTGCCTTGTCCTGACTAAAGAGTGGGAATATGAGGTGGCGTTCCCAGGCATCCATGCTTAGACACCTGCTCTCGAGTCTTTCCATATGGGGCCTCTTGGAACCATCCAATAGGACTCGACTGTCGTGCAGAAGGTAACCTTCAGTTTTGGAGCAGTTCACAAATCCCATAATAGGCAAAACTTTCTGGCCTCATGAAGCCCCCGCAGCCTTCAGGAAGAGGCCATGCTGGACAAAAACTCTAGCCTGAGGCACGTCTCATAGTTGACATGACCTCAGTGCAGGAGATCCCGATTCAGCCTCTGCAGAGTGGGCCTGCCGTGCCCTCGGTCCCAAACCTCACGCTAGCTTGTGTTTTCAGACTTCCTTCCACACACTCCCGGCAAACAAGCCCTCCGGACTAGGAACTCCGGAACCAAAACCCAGCCCAGTGTCTGCCCAACGGAAGAAAAACGTTTCCCTGTGGGGCTCTCTAGAAAACCCAGATGAGGATCAATCTGCTCGGGCCTCGACGGTACCCGAATTGGATAGGCTGCTCTGGGCACTCATGCTCTGCCTGACACAGCCTGAAGGCAGACGTCCAGACAGACAAGGAGACAGCTGGCCGCACACGCAGCACTTCGGACACACCATGGTCTTATGCCGTCACCTCATCCTAACCTTGGTTTTCAGATATCTGAACCTAGACATTATATCAATTCTCCACACAGCTGGGTATAGCAAGCACAAAACAGAACTCCTCCTTCCCCATGGCTGTCAAGCTTGCTCTTGGCATGGAGTAACACCTTCAGGGTGGGAGAAACCTTCATGGCCCCTGATGCCACGCCCAAACCTGAGTGCTGCTTGGGCACAAATTCACACTGTGACCCTCAGCATGAGCCCCATGTCAAAGAAAGGCCTGTGAGGGCCTGGACCAAGAGCCCACATATGGGGCTTGCCAAGCCCCTATACACCCAATCCTCACCACGGTTTGAATTTTCCAGTCGCCCCGCCCGTACCTGGAGCTCTGCTCTGGAATCCCTTTCTTGGAGAGACCCATGAGCCAGACAACACGACTCCACCCTTCCCACAAAATGACCCCAAACTCTTGGGAGCTGGGACAAATCCCCAGAGAGGGATACTCGTCCACAGTACCTGAGGCCACCGCTCCAATCCACGGCTATCCCGGACACAACATCCAGAGACAAAAGCCTGAAGGAACGCCTCCCACTCGCCCTTGTTTCAGAGGCCCAGGAGCTCCCTCTCGGGCTGTACATCCGGCCTGCCATACCCTAGGCGCCACTCATAAGCTGAGTTTGTGTATTCACACTTCTGTGCCCACAGCCTGGACCCACACAACATCCAGGCTAGGGCCTCTGGACCAAACAGCGAAAGATTGTGCCTGCCCTCTCCAAGGAAAGTGTGCCCAATCCATTGACCACAACCCTACAGGTTAGGGAAAAGCTCCAAGGTTCCTGAGGCCATCAATAGTATAGGCCACCCTGGACTAAGAGGGGCTCTCTGACACCAGCGGAGCAACTATCTCCACTTAAACTCTCAGACAGTGTCCCCAGAGACAGATGGTTGAAATGGACAGGCCCCCAGGCCCTAATCTGAACCTTAGCTTTGGTTTCCATGTTTCCGTTCTCAGAGGACTGTTTTCGTAGACCAGCACATGGGGCTTTTCTGAGGCACCAAACCAGACCTCTCTCATCTCCACATGGGCAGCTTTCTTACTGGGATGTATCAAACACTTCAGGTAGGAGAGTTCCACAGGGCCACTGAACAACCAGCACATTCCAAGGTCTCCATGGACCCAAACGCACATTATGACGCATCCTCAGGAGAGGCCATTTCAACTCAGCCCCCTGGGTCGCGTGTTCCAGAGGCAGCAGATCAAACATATCTTGTCGCTAATAGCCAATGGGAATGCGAGGCATGCTGTACAGGGATCCATCCTTCGAACCCTGCTCTCCAGTCCTTCCATATGGTATGTCCTGGAGCCATGCAACAGGACTCGAATGTCCCGCAGAAGGAAACCTTGTGGTTTGGGGCAACCTCCAAACTCAGCGTGGGAAAACTTCCTTGGCCTCATGAGGCCCCCACTTCATGAAGGTGCCATCATGGACACATACTCCAGCCTCAGCCAACGTCTGATCCTCAGCCTGACTTCAGATGCAGGAGATTTTGATTCAGCCTCTGCAGAGTGGGCCTGTTCTGCCCTTGGCTCCAATCCTCACACTAGCTTGTGTTTTCAGACATCCGTTCTCAAACTCCTGGCCCACAAACACTCCCTACTGGGAATTCTGGGCCCACAATGAAGCACTGTGCCTGCCTCCCAGGAGAAAAACCTTGTCTATGGCGCTTCCCAGAAATCCCAAATGAGGATCAAACTGCTTGGCCCTCGGCAACACCCCAATTGCATAGGCTAACTTAAACAGTGATGCTCTGTCGCAAATAGGCTGAGCCCAGACCTTCCAACAGACACCGACACAGCTGGCTGCACACCCAGCACATTGGACCCGCCACTGCCTTAGGCCACCATCCATTCCCAACCTGGGTTTTCAGTTATCGGAACCTAGACCTTATCTCCAATCCCTGCACAGAGGGGAACCTGATGCACAAGTCAGAACCCCTCCTTCCTCCTGGCAAGAAACCTTGCTGCTGGCAGTGAGTCAAACCTTGAGTGTAGGAGAAAACGGCATGGCCCATGAGGCCACGCCCAAGCGTGAGGGCCGCCTTGGGCTCAAACACACATTGTGACCCTCAGCGTGAGTACCTTATTCAAGTAACGCCTCTCAGTCAGTGGACCAAGAGCCCGCATATGTGGCTTGCCATGCCCATAGGCACCCAGGACTAACTAGATGGTGTGTATTCCAGTTGAGGGAACCCACTGCTGTGCTCTAGAGTCCCTCTCCTGGGGGGTCCCCTGTGGCAGAAAACAGTACTCTTCATTCCCACAGAATGAACACAAACACTTGGGAGCTTGGACAATCCCCCGAGAGGAAGGCTCTTCCTCGGCCTCTGAGACAACCCCTACCCTGACCGGACACTGTAAACACAACACCCAGAGACAAAATCCTGAGTGACTGCCTCCCACTTTCCCTACTTTGATTTCCAGAGGATCTCCCCTCACGGACTAGAGATCAGGCCTGCCATTACATTGGCCCCTAGCTGAGCCAAGTTTGCTTTTTCAGACATCTGTCCCCACAGCCCTGGCAAACACAGCCTCTAGGCTGGGTCCTCTGGAGCCATACCACAGGACCGTGCCTGCCCTCTCCTGGGAAACTGTGTCCATTCCTTTGGCCACACACCTCCAGAATATGAGAAACCTCAAGGCCTCCGAGGACATCCCACTACTGGGAGCCTCACTGGACTCACAGGGGCATTCGGACACAAGCTGAGCAGCTACATCCATGAATGCATGCACACAGATGTCAACAGAGATAGAAGGTTGAGCCGGACGGGCCTTTAGGCTGTAGTCTCAACTCTTGCTTTGGTTTCCAGGTGTCACTCCTCAGAGGCTTTGGTTCGAAGAACAGGGTATGGGGCTTTCCTGAGGCACGGAACAGAACTCCTCTCGTCTCCACATGGGAAGTTTCCTTGTTGGAGCCGTGTCAAACACCTCAGGTTGGAGAATCCTGCAGAGTCCCTGAGCCACCTCCACATTCCAAGGTCTCCCAGGCCACCAAGCCACAGTAGGACTCATCTTCAGGAGAGACCATTTCAACTCTCCCCTCTGGGTAGCTCACCCAGGAGCCCGCAGATTGAGCCTGCCTTGTCCTGACTAAAGAGTGGGAATATGAGGTGGCGTTCCCAGGCATCCATGCTTAGACACCTGCTCTCGAGTCTTTCCATATGGGGCCTCTTGGAACCATCCAATAGGACTCGACTGTCGTGCAGAAGGTAACCTTCAGTTTTGGAGCAGTTCACAAATCCCATAATAGGCAAAACTTTCTGGCCTCATGAAGCCCCCGCAGCCTTCAGGAAGAGGCCATGCTGGACAAAAACTCTAGCCTGAGGCACGTCTCATAGTTGACATGACCTCAGTGCAGGAGATCCCGATTCAGCCTCTGCAGAGTGGGCCTGCCGTGCCCTCGGTCCCAAACCTCACGCTAGCTTGTGTTTTCAGACTTCCTTCCACACACTCCTGGCAAACAAGCCCTCCGGACTAGGAACTCCGGAACCAAAACCCAGCCCAGTGTCTGCCCAACGGAAGAAAAACGTTTCCCTGTGGGGCTCTCTAGAAAACCCAGATGAGGATCAATCTGCTCGGGCCTCGACGGTACCCGAATTGGATAGGCTGCTCTGGGCACTCATGCTCTGCCTGACACAGCCTGAAGGCAGACGTCCAGACAGACAAGGAGACAGCTGGCCGCACACGCAGCACTTCGGACACACCATGGTCTTATGCCGTCACCTCATCCTAACCTTGGTTTTCAGATATCTGAACCTAGACATTATATCAATTCTCCACACAGCTGGGTATAGCAAGCACAAAACAGAACTCCTCCTTCCCCATGGCTGTCAAGCTTGCTCTTGGCATGGAGTAACACCTTCAGGGTGGGAGAAACCTTCATGGCCCCTGATGCCACGCCCAAACCTGAGTGCTGCTTGGGCACAAATTCACACTGTGACCCTCAGCATGAGCCCCATGTCAAAGAAAGGCCTGTGAGGGCCTGGACCAAGAGCCCACATATGGGGCTTGCCAAGCCCCTATGCACCCAATCCTCACCACGGTTTGAATTTTCCAGTCGCCCCGCCCGTACCTGGAGCTCTGCTCTGGAATCCCTTTCTTGGAGAGACCCATGAGCCAGACAACACGACTCCACCCTTCCCACAAAATGACCCCAAACTCTTGGGAGCTGGGACAAATCCCCAGAGAGGGATACTCGTCCACAGTACCTGAGGCCACCGCTCCAATCCACGGCTATCCCGGACACAACATCCAGAGACAAAAGCCTGAAGGAACGCCTCCCACTCGCCCTTGTTTCAGAGGCCCAGGAGCTCCCTCTCGGGCTGTACATCCGGCCTGCCATACCCTAGGCGCCACTCATAAGCTGAGTTTGTGTATTCACACTTCTGTGCCCACAGCCTGGACCCACACAACATCCAGGCTAGGGCCTCTGGACCAAACAGCGAAAGATTGTGCCTGCCCTCTCCAAGGAAAGTGTGCCCAATCCATTGACCACAACCCTACAGGTTAGGGAAAAGCTCCAAGGTTCCTGAGGCCATCAATAGTATAGGCCACCCTGGACTAAGAGGGGCTCTCTGACACCAGCGGAGCAACTATCTCCACTTAAACTCTCAGACAGTGTCCCCAGAGACAGATGGTTGAAATGGACAGGCCCCCAGGCCCTAATCTGAACCTTAGCTTTGGTTTCCATGTTTCCGTTCTCAGAGGACTGTTTTCGTAGACCAGCACATGGGGCTTTTCTGAGGCACCAAACCAGACCTCTCTCATCTCCACATGGGCAGCTTTCTTACTGGGATGTATCAAACACTTCAGGTCGGAGAGTTCCACAGGGCCACTGAACAACCAGCACATTCCAAGGTCTCCATGGACCCAAACGCACATTATGACGCATCCTCAGGAGAGGCCATTTCAACTCAGCCCCCTGGGTCGCGTGTTCCAGAGGCAGCAGATCAAACATATCTTGTCGCTAATAGCCAATGGGAATGCGAGGCATGCTGTACAGGGATCCATCCTTCGAACCCTGCTCTCCAGTCCTTCCATATGGTATGTCCTGGAGCCATGCAACAGGACTCGAATGTCCCGCAGAAGGAAACCTTGTGGTTTGGGGCAACCTCCAAACTCAGCGTGGGAAAACTTCCTTGGCCTCATGAGGCCCCCACTTCATGAAGGTGCCATCATGGACACATACTCCAGCCTCAGCCAACGTCTGATCCTCAGCCTGACTTCAGATGCAGGAGATTTTGATTCAGCCTCTGCAGAGTGGGCCTGTTCTGCCCTTGGCTCCAATCCTCACACTAGCTTGTGTTTTCAGACATCCGTTCTCAAACTCCTGGCCCACAAACACTCCCTACTGGGAATTCTGGGGCCACAATGAAGCACTGTGCCTGCCTCCCAGGAGAAAAACCTTGTCTATGGCGCTTCCCAGAAATCCCAAATGAGGATCAAACTGCTTGGCCCTCGGCAACACCCCAATTGCATAGGCTAACTTAAACAGTGATGCTCTGTCGCAAATAGGCTGAGCCCAGACCTTCCAACAGACACCGACACAGCTGGCTGCACACCCAGCACATTGGACCCGCCACTGCCTTAGGCCACCATCCATTCCCAACCTGGGTTTTCAGTTATCGGAACCTAGACCTTATCTCCAATCCCTGCACAGAGGGGAACCTGATGCACAAGTCAGAACCCCTCCTTCCCCCTGGCAAGAAACCTTGCTGCTGGCAGTGAGTCAAACCTTGAGTGTAGGAGAAAACGGCATGGCCCATGAGGCCACGCCCAAGCGTGAGGGCCGCCTTGGGCTCAAACACACATTGTGACCCTCAGCGTGAGTACCTTATTCAAGTAACGCCTCTCAGTCAGTGGACCAAGAGCCCGCATATGTGGCTTGCCATGCCCATAGGCACCCAGGACTAACTAGATGGTGTGTATTCCAGTTGAGGGAACCCACTGCTGTGCTCTAGAGTCCCTCTCCTGGGGGGTCCCCTGTGGCAGAAAACAGTACTCTTCATTCCCACAGAATGAACACAAACACTTGGGAGCTTGGACAATCCCCCGAGAGGAAGGCTCTTCCTCGGCCTCTGAGACAACCCCTACCCTGACCGGACACTGTAAACACAACACCCAGAGACAAAATCCTGAGTGACTGCCTCCCACTTGCCCTACTTTGATTTCCAGAGGATCTCCCCTCACGGACTAGAGATCAGGCCTGCCATTACATTGGCCCCTAGCTGAGCCAAGTTTGCTTTTTCAGACATCTGTCCCCACAGCCCTGGCAAACACAGCCTCTAGGCTGGGTCCTCTGGAGCCATACCACAGGACCGTGCCTGCCCTCTCCTGGGAAACTGTGTCCATTCCTTTGGCCACACACCTCCAGAATATGAGAAACCTCAAGGCCTCCGAGGACATCCCACTACTGGGAGCCTCACTGGACTCACAGGGGCATTCGGACACAAGCTGAGCAGCTACATCCATGAATGCATGCACACAGATGTCAACAGAGATAGAAGGTTGAGCCGGACGGGCCTTTAGGCTGTAGTCTCAACTCTTGCTTTGGTTTCCAGGTGTCACTCCTCAGAGGCTTTGGTTCGAAGAACAGGGTATGGGGCTTTCCTGAGGCACGGAACAGAACTCCTCTCGTCTCCACATGGGAAGTTTCCTTGTTGGAGCCGTGTCAAACACCTCAGGTTGGAGAATCCTGCAGAGTCCCTGAGCCATTTCCACATTCCAAGGTCTCCCAGGCCACCAAGCCACAGTAGGACTCATCTTCAGGAGAGACCATTTCAACTCTCCCCTCTGGGTAGCTCACCCAGGAGCCCGCAGATTGAGCCTGCCTTGTCCTGACTAAAGAGTGGCGTTCCCAGGCATCCATGCTTAGACACCTGCTCTCGAGTCTTTCCATATGGGGCCTCTTGGAACCATCCAATAGGACTCGACTGTCGTGCAGAAGGTAACCTTCAGTTTTGGAGCAGTTCACAAATCCCATCGTAGGCAAAACTTTCTGGCCTCATGAAGCCCCCACAGCCTTCAGGAAGAGGCCATGCTGGACAAAAACTCTAGCCTGAGGCACGTATCATAGTTGACATGACCTCAGTGCAGGAGATCTCGATTCAGCCTCTGCAGAGTGGGCCTGCCGTGCCCTCGGTCCCAAACCTCAAGCTAGCTTGTGTTTTCCGACTACCTTCCTCACACTCCTGGCAAACAAGCCCTCCGGACTAGGAACTCCGGAACCAAAACCCAGCCCAGTGTCTGCCCAACGGAAGAAAGACGTTTCCCTGTGGGGCTCTCCAGAAAACCCAGATGAGGATCAATCTCCTCGGGCCTCGACGGTACCCGAACTGGATAGGCTGCTCTGGGCACTCATGCTCTGCCTGACACAGCCTGAAGCCAGACGTCCAGACAGACAAGGAGACAGCTGGCCGCACACCCAGCACTTCGGACACGCCATGGTCTTGTGCCGTCACCTCATCCTAACCTTTGTTTTCAGATATCTGAACCTACACATTATATCAATTCTCCACACAGCTGGGTATAGCAAGCACAAAACAGAACTCCTCCTTCCCCATGGCTGTCAAGATTGCTCTTGGCATGGAGTCACAGCTTCAGGGTGGGAGAAACCTTCATGGCCCTTGATGCCACGCCCAAACTTGAGTGCTGCTTGGGCACAAATTCACACTGTGACCCTCAGCATGAGCCCCATGTCAAAGAAAGGCCTGTCAGGACCTGTACCAGCGCCCACATATGGGGCTTGCCAAGCCCCTATGTACCCAATCCTCACCACGGTTTGAATTTTCCAGTCGCGTGGCCCGTACTTGGAGCTCTGCTCTGGAATCCCTTTCTTGGAGAGACCCATGAGCCAGACAACACGACTCCACCCTTCCCACAAAATGACCCCAAACTCTTGGGAGCGGGGACAAATCCCCAGAGAGGGATACTCGTCCACAGTACCTGAGGCCACCGCTCCAATCCACGGCTATCCCGGACACAACATCCAGAGACAAAAGCCTGAAGGAACGCCTCCCACTCGCCCTTGTTTCAGAGGCCCAGGAGCTCCCTCTCGGGCTGTACATCCGGCCTGCCATACCCTAGGCGCCATTCATAAGCTGAGTTTGTGTATTCAGACTTCTGTGCCCACAGCCTGGACCCACACAACATCCAGGCTAGGGCCTCTGGACCAAACAGCGAAAGATTGTGCCTGCCCTCTCCAAGGAAAGTGTGCCCAATCCATTGACCACAACCCTACAGGTTAGGGAAAAGCTCCAAGGTCCCTGAGGCCATCAATAGTATAGGCCACCCTGGACTCAGAGGGGCTCTCTGACACCAGCGGAGCAACTACCTCCACTTAGAATCTCAGACAGTGTCCCCAGAGACATAAGGTTTAAATGGACAGGGCCCCAGGCCCTAATCTGATCCTTAGCTTTGGTTTCCATGTTTCCGTTCTCAGAGGACTGTTTTCGTAGACCAGCACATGGGGCTTTTCTGAGGCACCAAACCAAACCTCTCTCATCTCCACATGGGCAGCTTTCTTACTGGGATGTATCAAACACTTTAGGTAGGAGATTTCCGCAGGGCCACTGAACAACCAGCACATTCCAAGGTCTCCATGGACCCAAACGCACATTATGACGCATCCTCAGGAGAGGCCATTTCATCTCAGCCCCCTGGGTCGCGTGTTCCAGAGGCAGCAGATCAAACATATCTTGTCCTTAATAGCCAATGGGAATGTGAGGCATGCTGTACAGGGATCCATCCTTCGAACCCTGCTCTCCAGTCCTTCCATATGGTATGTCCTGGAGCCATGCAACAGGACTCGAATGTCCCGCAGAAGGAAACCTTGTGGTTTGGGGCAACCTCCAAACTCAGCGTGGGAAAACTTCCTTGGCCTCATGAGGCCCCCACTTCATGAAGGTGCCATCATGGACACATACTCCAGCCTCAGCCAACGTCTGATCCTCAGCCTGACTTCAGATGCAGGAGATTTTGATTCAGCCTCTGCAGAGTGGGCCTGCTCTGCCCTTGGCTCCAATCCTCACACTAGCTTGTGTTTTCAGACTTCCGTCCTCACACTCCTGGCCCACAAACCCTCCCTACTGGGAATTCTGGGCCCACAATGAAGCACTGTGCCTGCCTCCCAGGAGAAAAGCATTGTCTATGGCGCTGCCCAGAAACCCCAAATGGGGATCAAACTGCTTGGCCCTCGGCAACACCCCAATTGCATAGGCTACCTTAAACAGTGATGCTCTGTCGGAAATAGCCTGAGCCCAGACCTTCCAACGGACACCGACACAGCTGGCTGCACACCCAGCACATTGGACCCGCCACTGCCTTAGGCCACCATCCATTCCCAACCTGGGTTTTCAGTCATCGGAACCTAGACCTTATCTCCAATCCCTGCACAAGGGGGAACCTGATGCACAAGTCAAAACACCTCCTTCCCCCTTTCAAGAAACCTTGCTGCTGGCAGTGAGTCAAACCTTCAGTGTAGGAGAAAACGGCATGGCCCATGAGGCCACGCCCAAGCGTGAGGGCCACCTTGGGCACAAATACACATTGTGATCCTCAGCGTGATTACCTTATTCAAGTAACGCCTCTCAGTGACTGGACCAGGAGCCCGCATATGTGGCTTGCCATGCCCATAGGCACCCAGGACTAACTAGATGGTGTGTATTACAGTTGAGGGAACCCACTGCTGTGCTCTAGAGACCCTCTTCTGGGGGGTCCCCTGTGGCAGAAAACATTACTCTTCATTCCCACACAATGAACACAAACACTTGGGAGCTTGGACAATCCCCCGAGAGGAAGGCTCTTCCTCGGCCTCTGAGACAACCACTACCCTGAGCGGACACTGTAAACGCAACACCCAGAGACAAAATCCTTAGTGACTGCCTCCCACTTGCCCTACTTTGATTTCCAGAGGATCTCCCCTCACGGACTAGAGATTAGGCCTGCCATTACATTGGCCCCGAGCTGAGCCAAGTTTGCTTTTTCAGACATCTGTCCCCACAGCCCTGGCAAACACAGCCTCTAGGCTGGGTCCTCTGGAGCCATACCACAGAACCGTGCCTGCTCTCTCCTGGGAAACTGTGTCCATTCCTTTGGCCACACACCTCCAGAATATGAGAAACCACAAGGCCTCCGAGGACATCCCACTACTGTGAGCCTCACTGGACTCACCCGGGCATTCGGACACAAGCTGAGCAGCTACATCCATGAATGCATGCACACAGATGTCAACAGAGATAGAAGGTTGAGCCGGACAGGCCTTTAGGCCGTAGTCTCAACTCTTGCTTTGGTTTCCAGGTGTCACTCCTCAGAGGCTTTGGTTCTAAGAACAGGGTATGGGTCTTTCCTGAGGCACGGAACAGAACTCCTCTCGACTCCACATGGGAAGTTTCCTTGTTGGAGCCGTGTCAAACACCTCAAGTTGGAGAATCCTGCAGAGTCCCTGAGCCACCTCCACATTCCAAGGTCTC
This sequence comes from Mustela nivalis, assembly GCF_964662115.1. Taxonomy (NCBI): domain Eukaryota; kingdom Metazoa; phylum Chordata; class Mammalia; order Carnivora; family Mustelidae; genus Mustela; species Mustela nivalis. Next base: position 16,388 of record NW_028135997.1, on the reverse strand, counting down.
CCAGGCCACCAAGCCACAGTAGGACTCATCTTCAGGAGAGTCCATTTCAACTCTCCCCTCTGGGTAGCTCACCCAGGAGCCCGCAGATTGAGCCTGCCCTGTCCTGACTAAAGAGTGGGAATATGAGGTGGCGTTCCCAGGCATCCATGCTTAGACACCTGCTCTCGAGTCTTTCCATAGGGGGCCTCTTGGAACCATCCAATAGGACTCGACTGTCGTGCAGAAGGTAACCTTCAGTTTTGGAGCAGTTCACAAATCCCATCGTAGGCAAAACTTTCTGGCCTCATGAAGCCCCCACACCCTTCAGGAAGAGGCCATGCTGGACAAAAACTCTAGCCTGAGGCACGTCTCATAGTTGACATGACCTCAGTGCAGGAGATCTCGATTCAGCCACTGCAGAGTGGGCCTGCCGTGCCCTCGGTCCCAAACCTCACGCTAGCTTGTGTTTTCAGACTTCCTTCCTCACACTCCTGGCAAACAAGCCCTCCGGACTAGGAACTCCGGAACCAAAACCCAGCCCAGTGTCTGCCCAACGGAAGAAAAACGTTTCCCTGTGGGGCTCTCCAGAAAACCCAGATGAGGATCAACCTGCTCGGGCCTCGACGGTACCCGAACTGGATAGGCTGCTCTGGGCACTCATGCTCTGCCTGACACAGCCTGAAGCCAGACGTCCAGACAGACAAGGAGACAGCTGGCCGCACACCCAGCACTTCGGACACGCCATGGTCTTATGCCGTCACCTCATCCTAACCTTGGTTTTCAGATATCTGAACCTAGACATTATATCAATATTCCACACAGCTAGGTATAGCAATCACAAAACAGAACTCCTCCTTCCCCATGGCTGTCAAGCTTGCTCTTGGCATGGAGTCACACCTTCAGGGTGGGAGAAACCTTCATGGCCCCTGATGCCACGCCCAAACTTGAGTGCTGCTTGGGCACAAATTCACACTGTGACCCTCAGCATGAGCCCCATGTCAAAGAAAGGCCTGTCAGGGCCTGGACCAAGAGCCCACATATGGGGCTTGCCAAGCCCCTATGCACCCAATCCTCACCACGGTTTGAATTTTCCAGTCGCCCCGCCCGTACCTGGAGCTCTGCTCTGGAATCCCATTCTTGGAGAGACCCATGAGCCAGACAAAACGACTCCACCCTTCCCACAAAATGACCCCAAACTCTTGGGAGCTGGGACAAATCCCCAGAGAGGGATACTCGACCACAGTACCTGAGGCCACCGCTCCAATCCACGGCTATCCCGGACACAACATCCAGAGACAAAAGCCTGAAGGAACGCCTCCCACTCGCCCTTGTTTCAGAGGCCCAGGAGCTCCCTCTCGGGCTGTACATCCGGCCTGCCATACCCTAGGAGCCACTCATAAGCTGAGTTTGTGTATTCAGACTCCTGTGCCCACAGCCTGGACCCACACAACATCCAGGCTAGGGCCTCTGGACCAAACAGCGAAAGATTGTGCCTGCCCTCTCCAAGGAAAGTGTGCCCAATCCATTGACCACAACCCTACAGGTTAGGGAAAAGCTCCAAGGTCCCTGAGGCCATCAATAGTATAGGCCACCCTGGACTAAGAGGGGCTCTCTGACACCAGCGGAGCAACTATCTCCACTTAGACTCTCAGACAGTGTCCCCAGAGATATAAGGTTGAAATGGACAGGCCCCCAGGCCCTAATCTGAACCTTAGCTTTGGTTTCCATGTTTCCGTTCTCAGAGGACTGTTTTCGTAGACCAGCACATGGGGCTTTTCTGAGGCACCAAACCAAACATCTCTCATCTCCACATGGGCAGCTTTCTTACTGGGATGTATCAAACACTTCAGGTAGGAGAGTTCCGCAGGGCCACTGAACAACCAGCACATTCCAAGGTCTCCATGGACCCAAACGCACACTATGACGCATCCTTAGGAGAGGCCATTTCAACTCAGCCCCCTGGGTCGCGTGTTCCAGAGGCAGCAGATCAAACATATCTTGTCGCTAATAGCCAATGGGAATGCGAGGCATGCTGTACAGGGATCCATCCTTCGAACCCTGCTCTCCAGTCCTTCCATATGGTATGTCCTGGAGCCATGCAACAGGACTCGAATGTCCCGCAGAAGGAAACCTTGTGGTTTGGGGCAACCTCCAAACTCAGAGTGGGAAAACTTCCTTGGCCTCATGAGGCCCCCACTTCATGAAGGTGCCATCATGGACACATACTCCAGCCTCAGCCAACGTTGATTCTCAGCCTGACTTCAGATGCAGGAGATTTTGATTCAGCCTCTGCAGAGTGGGCCTGCTCTGCCCTTGGCTCCAATCCTCACACTAGCTTGTGTTTTCAGACTTCCATCCTCACACTCCTGGCCCACAAACCCTCCCTACTAGGAATTCTGGTGCCACAATGAAGCACTGTGCCTGCCTCCCAGGAGAAAAACCTTGTCTATGGCGCTGCCCAGAAACCCCAAATGAGGATCAAACTGCTTGGCCCTCGGCAACACCCCAATTGCATAGGCTACCTTAAACAGTGATGCTCTGTCGCAAATAGCCTGAGCCCAGACCTTCCAACAAACACCGACACAGCTGGCTGCACACCCAGCACATTGGACCCGCCACTGCCTTAGGCCACCATCCATTCCCAAACTGGGTTTTCAGTCATCGGAACCTAGACCTTATCTCCAGTCCCTGCACAGGGGGGAACCTGATGCACAAGTCAGAACCCCTCCTTCCCCCTGGCAAGAAACCTTGCTGCTGGCAGTGAGTCAAACCTCCAGTGTAGGAGAAAACGGCATGTCCCATGAGGCCACGCCCAAGCGTGAGGGACGCCTTGGGCACAAACACACATTTTGACCCTCAGCTTGAGTACCTTATTCAAGTAACGCCTCTCTGTGACTGGACCAGGAGCCCGCATATGTGGCTTGCCATGCCCATAGGCACCCAGGACTAACTAGATGGTGTGTATTCCAGTTGAGGGACCCCACTGCAGTGCTCTAGAGTCCCTCTCCTGGGGGGTCCCCTGTGGCAGAAAACAGTACTCTTCATTCCCACAGAATGAACACAAACACTTGGGAGCTTGGACAATCCCCCGAGAGGAAGGCTCTTCCTCGGCCTCTGAGACAACTCCTACCCTGACCGGACACTGTAAACGCAACACCCAGAGACAAAATCCTGAGTGACTGCCTCCCACTTGCCCTACTTTGATTTCCAGAGGATCTCCCCTCACGGACTAGAGATCAGGCCTGCCATTACATTGGCCCCTAGCTGAGCCAAGTTTGCTTTTTCAGACATCTGTCCCCACAGCCCTGGCAAACACAGCCTCTAGGCTGGGTCCTCTGGAGCCATACCACAGGACCATGCCTGCTCTCTCCTGGGAAACTGTGTCCATTCCTTTGGCCACACACCTCCAGAATATGAGAAACCTCAAGGCCTCCGAGGACATCCCACTACTGGGAGCCTCACTGGACTCACAGGGGCATTCGGACACAAGCTGAGCAGCTACATCCATGAATGCATGCACACAGATGTCAACAGAGATAGAAGGTTGAGCCGGACAGGCCTTTAGGCCGTAGTCTCAACTCTTGCTTTGGTTTCCAGGTGTCACTCCTCAGAGGCTTTGGTTCGAAGAACAGGGTATGGGGCTTTCCTGAGGCACGGAACAGAACTCCTCTCGTCTCCACATGGGAAGTTTCCTTGTTGGAGCCGTGTCAAACACCTCATGTTGGAGAATCCTGCAGAGTCCCTGAGCCACCTCCACATTCCAAGGTCTCCCAGGCCACCAAGCCACAGTAGGACTCATCTTCAGGAGAGACCATTTCAACTCTCCCCTCTGGGTAGCTCACCCAGGAGCCCGCAGATTGAGCCTGCCTTGTCCTGACTAAAGAGTGGGAATATGAGGTGGCGTTCCCAGGCATCCATGCTTAGACACCTGCTCTCGAGTCTTTCCATATGGGGCCTCTTGGAAACATCCAATAGGACTCGACTGTCGTGCAGAAGGTAACCTTCAGTTTTGGAGCAGTTCACAAATCCCATCTTAGGCAAAACTTTCTGGCCTCATGAAGCCCCCACACCCTTCAGGAAGAGGCCATGCTGGACAAAAACTCTAGCCTGAGGCACGTCTCAGAGTTGACATGACCTCAGTGCAGGAGATCTCGATTCAGCCTCTGCAGAGTGGGCCTGCCGTGACCTCGGTCCCAAACCTCATGCTAGCTTGTGTTTTCAGACTTCCTTCCTCACACCCCTGGCAAACAAGACCTCCAGACTAGGAACTCCGGAACCAAAACCAAGCCCAGTGTCTGCCCAACGGAAGAGAAACGTTTCCCTGTGGGGCTCTCCAGAAAACCCAGATGAGTATCAACCTGCTCGGGCCTCGACGGTACCCGAACTGGATAGGCTGCTCTGGGCACTCATGCTCTGCCTGACACAGCCTGAAGCCAGACGTCCAGACAGACAAGGAGACAGCTGGCCGCACACCCAGCACTTCGGACACGCCATGGTCTTATGCCGTCACCTCATCCTAACCTTGGTTTTCAGATATCTGAAACTAGACATTATATCAATTCTCCACACAGCTGGGTATAGCAAGCACAACACAGAACTCCTCCTTCCCCATGGCTGTCAAGCTTGCTCTTGGCATGGAGTCACACCTTCAGGGTGGGAGAAACCTTCATGGCCCCTGATGCCACGCCCAAACTTGAGTGCTGCTTGGGCACAAATTCACACTGTGACCCTCAGCATGAGCCCCATGTCAAAGAAAGGCCTGTCAGGGCCTGGACCAAGAGCCCACATATGGGAATGCCAAGCCCCTATGCACCTAATCCTCAGAACGGTTTGAATTTTCCAGTCGCCCCGCCCGTACCTGGAGCTCTGCTCTGGAATCCCTTTCTTGGAGAGACCCATGAGCCAGACAACACGACTCCACCCTTCCCACAAAATGACCCCAAACTCTTGGGATTTGGGACAAATCCCCAGAGAGGGATACTCGTCCACAGTACCTGAGGCCACCGCTCCAATCCACGGCTATCCCGGACACAACATCCAGAGACAAAAGCCTGAAGGAACGCCTCCCACTCGCCCTTGTTTCAGAGGCCCAGGAGCTCCCTCTCGGGCTGTACATCCGGCCTGCCATACCCTAGGCGCCACTCATAAGCTGAGTTTCTGTATTCAGACTTCTGTGCCCACAGCCTGGACCCACACATCATCCAGGCTAGGGCCTCTGGACCAAACAGTGAAAGATTGTGCCTGCCCTCTCCAAGGAAAGTGTGCCCAATCCATTGACCACAACCCTACAGGTTAGGGAAAAGCTCCAAGGTCCCTGAGGCCATCAATAGTATAGGCCACCCTGGACTAAGAGGGGCTCTCTGACACCAGCGGAGCAACTATCTCCACTTAGACTCTCAGACAATGTCCCCAGAGACATAAGGTTGAAATGGACAGGCCCCCAGGCCCTAATCTGAACCTTAGCTTTGGTTTCCATGTTTACGTTCTCAGAGGACTGTTTTCGTAGACCAGCACCTGGGGATTTTCTGAGTCACCAAACCAAACCTCTCTCATCTCCACATGGGCAGCTTTCATACTGGGATGTATCAAACACTTCAGGTAGGAGAGTTCCGCAGGGCCACTGAACAACCAGCACATTCCAAGGTCTCCATGGACCCAAACGCACATTATGACGCATCCTCAGGAGAGGCCATTTCATCTCAGCCCCCTGGGTCGCGTGTTTCAGAGGCAGCAGATCAAACATATCTTGTCGCTAATAGCCAATGGGAATGCGAGGCATGCTGTACAGGGATCCATCCTTCGAACCCTGCTCTCCAGTCCTTCCATATGGTATGTCCTGGAGCCATGCAACAGGACTCGAATGTCCCGCAGAAGGAAACCTTGTGGTTTGGGGCAACCTCCAAACTCAGCGTGGGAAAACTTCCTTGGCCTCATGAGGCCCCCACTTCATGAAGGTGCCATCATGGACAATACTCCAGCCTCAGCCAACGTTGATTCTCAGCCTGACTTCAGATGCAGGAGATTTTGATTCAGCCTCTGCAGAGTGGGCCTGCTCTGCCCTTGGCTCCAATCCTCACACTAGCTTCTGTTTTCAGACTTCCATCCTCTCACTCCTGGCCCACAAACCCTCCCTACTGGGAATTCTGGGGCCACAATGAAGCACTGTGCCTGCCTCCCATGAGAAAAACCTTGTCTATGGCGCTGCCCAGAAACCCCAAATGAGGATCAAACTGCTTGGCCCTTGGCAACACCCCAATTGCATAGGCTACCTTAAACAGTGATGCTCTGTCGCAAATAGCCTGAGCCCAGACCTTCCAACAAACACCGACACAGCTGGCTGCACACCCAGCACATTGGATCCGCCACTGCCTTAGGCCACCATCCATTCCCAAACTGGGTTTTCAGTCATCGGAACCTAGACCTTATCTCCAGTCCCTGCACAGGGGGGAACCTGATGCACAAGTCAGAACCCCTCCTTCCCCCTGGCAAGAAACCTTGCTGATGGCAGTGAGTCAAACCTCCAGTGTAGGAGAAAACGGCATGTCCCATGAGGCCACGCCCAAGCGTGAGGGCCGCCTTGGGCACAAACACACATTGTGACTTTCAGTGAGTACCTTATTCAAGTAACGCCTCTCAGTGACTGGACTAGAAGCCCGCATATTTGGCTTGCCATGCCCATAGGCACCCAGGACTAACTAGATGGTGTGTATTCCAGTTGAGGGAACCCACTGCTGTGCTCTAGAGTCCCTCTCCTGGGGGGTCCCCTGTGGCAGAAAACAGTACTCTTCATTCCCACAGAATGAACACAAACACTTGGGAGCTTGGAAAATCCCCCGAGAGGAAGGCTCTTCCTCGGCCTCTGAGACAAGCCCTACCCTGACCGGACACTGTAAACGCAACACCCAGAGACAAAATCCTGAGTGACTGCCTCCCACTTGCCCTACTTTGATTTCCAGAGGATCTCCCCGCACGGACTAGAGATCAGGCCTGCCATTACATTGGCCCCTAGCTGAGCCAAGTTTGCTTTTTCAGACATCTGATCCCACAGCCCTGGCAAAGACAGCCTCTAGGCTGGGTCCTCTGGAGCCATACCACAGGACCGTGCCTGCTCTCTCCTGGGAAACTGTGTCCATTCCTTTGGCCACACACCTCCAGAATATGAGAAACCTCAAGGCCTCCGAGGACATCCCACTACTGGGAGCCTCACTGGACTCACAGGGGCATTCGGACACAAGCTGAGCAGCTACATCCATGAATGCATGCACACAGATGTCAACAGAGATAGAAGGTTGAGCCGGACAGGCCTTTAGGCCGTAGTCGCAACTCTTGCTTTGGTTTCCAGGTGTCACTCCTCAGAGGCTTTGGTTCGAAGAACAGGGTATGGGGCTTTCCTGAGGCACGGAACAGAACTCCTCTCGTCTCCACATGGGAAGTTTCCTTGTTGGAGCCGTGTCAAACACCTCATGTTGGAGAATCCTGCAGAGTCCCTGAGCCACCTCCACATTCCAAGGTCTCCCAGGCCACCAAGCCACAGTAGGACTCATCTTCAGGAGAGACCATTTCAACTCTCCCCTCTGGGTAGCTCACCCAGGAGCCCGCAGATTGAGCCTGCCTTGTCCTGACTAAAGAGTGGCGGTCCCAGGCAACCATGCTTAGACACCTGCTCTCGAGTCTTTCCATATGGGGCCTCTTGGAACCATCCAATAGGACTCGACTGTCGTGCAGAAGGTAACCTTCAGTTTTGGAGCAGTTCACAAATCCCATCGTAGGCAAAACTTTCTGGCCTCATGAAGCCCCCACACCCTTCAGGAAGAGGCCATGCTGGACAAAAACTCTAGCCTGAGGCACGTCTCATAGTTGACATGACCTCAGTGCAGGAGATCTCGATTCAGCCTCTGCAGAGTGGGCCTGCCGTGCCCTCGGTCCCAAACCTCACGCTAGCTTGTGTTTTCAGACTTCCTTCCTCACACTCCTGGCAAACAAGCCCTCCGGACTAGGAACTCCAGAACCAAAACCCAGCCCAGTGTCTGCCCAACGGAAGAAAAATGTTTCCCTGTGCGGCTCTCCCAAAACCCAGATGAGGATCAATCTCCTCGGGCCTCGACGGTACCCGAACTGGATAGGCTGCTCTGGGCACTCATGCTCTGCCTGACACAGCCTGAAGCCAGACGTCCAGACAGACAAGGAGACAGCTGGCCGCACACCCAGCACTTCGGACACGCCATGGTCTTATGCCGTCACCTCATCCTAACCTTGGTTTTCAGATATCTGAAACTAGACATTATATCAATTCTCCACACAGCTGGGTATAGTAAGCACAAAACAGAACTCCTCCTTCCCCATGGCTGTCAAGCTTGCTCTTGGCATGGAGTCACACCTTCAGGGTGGGAGAAACCTTCATGGCCCCTGATGCCACGCCCAAACTTGAGTGCTGCTTGGGCACAAATTCACACTGTGACCCTCAGCATGAGCCCCATGTCAAAGAAAGGCCTGTCAGGGCCTGGACCAAGAGCCCACATATGGGAATACCAAGCCCCTATGCACCTAATCCTCACCACGGTTTGAATTTTCCAGTCGCCCCGCCCGTACCTGGAGCTCTGCTCTGGAATCCCTTTCTTGGAGAGACCCATGAGCCAGACAAAACGACTCCACCCTTCCCACAAAATGACCCCAAACTCTTGGGAGCTGGGACAAATCCCCAGAGAGGGATACTCGTCCTCAGTACCTGAGGCCACCGCTCCAATCCACGGATATCCCAGACACAACATCCAGAGACAAAAGCCTGAAGGAACGCCTCCCACTCGCCCTTGTTTCAGAGGCCCAGGAGCTCCCTCTCGGGCTGTACATCCGGCCTGCCATACCCTAGGCGCCACTCATAAGCTGAGTTTGTGTATTCAGACTTCTGTGCCCACAGCCTGGACCCACACAACATCCAGGCTAGGGCCTCTGGACCAAACAGCAAAAGATTGTGCCTGCCCTCTCCAAGGAAAGTGTGCCCAATCCATTGACCACAACCCTACAGGTTAGGGAAAAGCTCCAAGGTCCCTGAGGCCATCAATAGTATAGGCCACCCTGGACTAAGAGGGGCTCTCTGACACCAGCGGAGCAACTATCTCCACTTAGACTCTCAGACAGTGTCCCCAGAGACATAAGGTTGAAATGGACAGGCCCCCAGGCCCTAATCTGAACCTTAGCTTTGGTTTCGATGTTTACGTTCTCAGAGGACTGTTTTCGTAGACCAGCACCTGGGGATTTTCTGAGTCACCAAACCAAACCTCTCTCATCTCCACATGGGCAGCTTTCATACTGGGATGTATCAAACACTTCAGGTAGGAGAGTTCCGCAGGGCCACTGAACAACCAGCACATTCCAAGGTCTCCATGGACCCAAACGCACATTATGACGCATCCTCAGGAGAGGCCATTTCATCTCAGCCCCCTGGGTCGCGTGTTCCAGAGGCAGCAGATCAAACATATCTTGTCGCTAATAGCCAATGGGAATGAGAGGCATGCTGTACAGGGATCCATCCTTCGAACCCTGCTCTCCAGTCCTTCCATATGGTATGTCCTGGAGCCATGCAACAGGACTCGAATGTCCCGCAGAAGGAAACCTTGTGGTTTAGGGCAACCTCCAAACTCAGCGTGGGAAAACTTCCTTGGCCTCATGAGGCCCCCACTTCATGAAGGTGCCATCATGGACACATACTCCAGCCTCAGCCAACGTCTGATCCTCAGCCTGACTTCAGATGCAGGAGATTTTGATTCAGGATCTGCAGAGTGGGCCTGCTCTGCCCTTGGCTCCAATCCTCACACTAGCTTGTGTTTTCTGACTTCCGTCCTCACACTCCTGGCCCACAAACCCTCCCTACTGGGAATTCTGGGGCCACAATGAAGCACTGTGCCTGCCTCCCAGGAGAAAAACCTTGTCTGTGGCGCTGCCCAGAAACCCCAAATGAGGATCAAACTGCTTGGCCCTCGGCAACACCCCAATTGCATAGGCTACCTTAAACAGTGATGCTCTGTCGCAAATAGCCTGAGCCCAGACCTTCCAACAGAAACCGACACAGCTGGCTGCACACCCAGCACATTGGTCCCACTACTGCCTTAGGCCACCATCCATTCCCAACCTGGGTTTTCAGTCATCGGAACCTAGACCTTATCTCCAATCGCTGCACAGGGGGGAACCTGATGCACAAGTCAGAACCCCTCCTTCCCCATGGCAAGAAACCTTGCTGCTGGCAGTGAGTCAAACCTTCAGTGTAGGAGAAAAAGGCATGGCCCATGAGGCCACGCCCATGCGTGAGGGCCGCCTTGGGCACAAACACACATTGTGACCCTCAGCATGAGTACCTTATTCAAATAACGCCTCTCAGTGACTGGACCAAGAGCCCGCATATGTGGTTTGCCATGCCCATAGGCACCCAGGACTAACTAGATGGTGTGTATTCCAGTTGAGGGACCCCACTGCTCTGCTCTAGAGTCCCTCTCCTGGGGGGTCCCCTGTGGCAGAAAACAGTACTCTTCATTCCCACAGAATGAACGCAAACACTTGGGAGCTTGGACAATCCCCCGAGAGGAAGGCTCTTCCTCGGCCTCTGAGACAACCCCTACCCTGACCGGACACTGTAAACGCAACACCCAGAGACAAAATCCTGAGTGACTGCCTCCCACTTGCCCTACTTTGATTTCCAGAGGATCTCCCCTCACGGACTAGAGATCAGGCCTGCCATTACATTGGCCCCTAGCTGAGCCAAGTTTGCTTTTTCAGACATCTGTCCCCACAGTCCTGGCAAACACAGCCTCTAGGCTGGGTTTTCTGGAGCATTACCACAGGACCGTGCCTGCTCTCTCCTGGGAAAATGTGTCCATTCCTTTGGCCACACACCTCCAGAATATGACAAACCTCAAGGCCTCCGAGGACATCCCACTACTGGGAGCCTCACTGGACTCACAGGGGCATTCGGACACAAGCTGAGCAGCTACATCCATGAATGCATGCACACAGATGTCAACAGAAGTAGAAGGTTGAGCCGGACAGGCCTTTAGGCCATAGTCTCAACTCTTGCTTTGGTTTCCAGGTGTCACTCCTCAGAGGCTTTGGTTCGAAGAACAGGGTATGGGGCTTTCCTGAGGCACGGAACAGAACTCCTCTCGTCTCCACATGGGAAGTTTCCTTGTTGGAGCCATGTCAAACACCTCAGGTTGGAGAATCCAGCAGAGTCCCTGAGCCACCTCCACATTCCAAGGTCTCCCAGGCCACCAAGCCACAGTAGGACTCATCTTCAGGAGAGACCATTTCAACTCTCCCCTCTGGGTAGCTCACCCAGGAGCCCGCAGATTGAGCCTGCCTTGTCCTGACCAAAGAGTGGCGTTCCCAGGCATCCATGCTTAGACACCTGCTCTCGAGTCTTTCCATATGGGGCCTGTTGGAACCATCCAATAGGACTCGACTGTCGTGCAGAAGGTAACCTTCAGTTTTGGGTCAGTTCACAAATCCCATCGTAGGCAAAACTTTCTGGCCTCATGAAGCCCCCACACCCTTCAGGAAGAGGCCATGCTGGACAAGAACTCTAGCCTGAGGCACGTCTCATAGTTGACATGACCTCAGTGCAGGAGATCTCGATTCAGCCTCTGCAGAGTGGGCCTGCCGTGCCCTCGGTCCCAAACCTCACGCTAGCTTGTGTTTTCAGACTTCCTTCCTCACACTCCTGGAAAACAAGCCCTCTGGACTAGGAACTCCAGAACCAAAACCCAGCCCAGTGTCTGCCCAACGGAAGAAAAATGTTTCCCTGTGGGGCTCTCCCAAAACCCAGATGAGGATCAACCGGCTCGGGCCTCTACGGTACCCGAACTGGATAGGCTGCTCTGGGCACTCATGCTCTGCCTGACACAGCCTGAAGCCAGAAGTCCAGACAGACAAGGAGACAGCTGGCCGCACACCCAGCACTTCGGACACGCCATGGTCTTATGCCGTCACCTCATCCTAACCTTGCTTTTCAGATATCTGAAACTAGACATTATATCAATTCTCCACACAGCTGGGTATATCAAGCACAACACAGAACTCCTCCTTCCCCATGGCTGTCAAGCTTGCTCTTGGCATGGAGTCACACCTTCAGGGTGGGAGAAACCTTCATGGCCCCTGATGCCACGCCCAAACTTGAGTGCTGCTTGGGCACAAATTCACACTGTGACCCTCAGCATGAGCCCCATGTCAAAGAAAGGCCTGTCAGGGCCTGGACCAAGAGCCCACATATGGGGCTTGCCAAGCCCCTATGCACCCAATCCTCACCACGGTTTGAATTTTCCAGTCGCCCCGCCCGTACCTGGAGCTCTGCTCTGGAATCCCTTTCTTGGAGAGACCCATGAGCCAGACAACACGACTCCACCCTTCCCACAAAATGACCCCAAGCTCTTGGGAACTGGGACAAATCCCCAGAGAGGGATACTCGTCCACAGAACCTGAGGCCACCGCTCCAATCCACGGCTATCCCGGACACAACATCCAGAGACAAAAGCCTGAAGGAACGCCTCCCACTCGCCCTTGTTTCAGAGGCCCAGGAGCTCCCTCTCGGGCTGTACATCCGGCCTGCCATAACCTAGGCGCCACTCATAAGCTGAGTTTGTGTATTCAGACTTCTGTGCCCACAGCCTGGACCCACACAACATCCAGGCTAGGGCCTCTGGACCAAACAGCGAAAGATTGTGCCTGCCCTCTCCAAGGAAAGTTTGCCCAATCCATTGACCACAACCCTACAGGTTAGGGAAAAGCTCCAAGGTCCCTGAGGCCATCAATAGTATAGGCCACCCTGGACTAAGAGGGGCTCTCTGACACCAGCGGAGCAACTATCTCCACTTAGACTCTCAGACAGTGTCCCCAGAGACATAAGGTTGAAATGGACAGGCCCCCAGGCCCTAATCTGAACCTTAGCTTTGGTTTCCATGTTTCCGTTCTCAGAGGACTGTTTTCGTAGACCAGCACATGGGGCTTTTCTGAGGCACCAAACCAAACCTCTCTCATCTCCACATGGGCAGCTTCTTACTGGGATGTATGAAACACTTCAGGTAGGAGAGTTCCACAAGGCCACTGAACAACCAGCACATTCCAAGGTCTCCATGGACCCAAACGCACATTATGACGCATCCTCAGGAGAGGCCATTTCAACTCAGCCCCCTGGGTCGCGTGTTCCAGAGGCAGCATATCAAACATATCTTGTCGCTAATAGCCAATGGGAATGCGAGGCATGCTGTACAGGGATCCATCCTTCGAACCCTGCTCTCCAGTCCTTCCATATGGTATGTCCTGGAGCCATGCAACAGGACTCGAATGTCCCGCAGAAGGAAACCTTGTGGTTTGGGGCAACCTCCAAACTCAGCGTGGGAAAACTTCCTTGGCCTCATGAGGCCCCCACTTCATGAAGGTGCCATCATGGACACATAACAAGCCTCAGCCAACGTCTGATCCTCAGCCTGACTTCAGATGCAGGAGATTTTGTTTCAGCCTCTGCAGAGTGGGCCTGCTCTGCCCTTGGCTCCAATCCTCACACTAGCGTGTGTTTTCAGACTTCCGTCCTCACACTCCTGGCCCACAAAACCTCCCTACTGGGAATTCTGGGGCCACAATGAAGCACTGTGCCTGCCTCCCAGGAGAAAAACCTTGTCTATGGCGCTGCCCAGAAACCCCAAATGAGGATCAAACTGCTTGGCCCTCGGCAACACCCCAATTGCATAGGCTACCTTAAACAGTGATGCGCTGTCGCAAATAGCCTGAGCCCAGACATTCCAACAGACACCGACACAGCTGGCTGCACACCCAGCACATTGGACCCGCCACTGCCTTAGGCCACCATCCATTCCCAGCCTGGGTTTTCAGTCTTCGGAACCTATACCTTATCTCCAATCCCTGCACAGGGGGGAACCTGATGCACAAGTCAGAACCCCTCCTTCCCCATGGCAATAAACCTTGCTGCTGGCAGTGAGTCAAACCTGCAGTGTAGGAGAAAACGGCATGGCCCATGAGGCCACGCCCAAGCGTGAGGGCCGCCTTGGGCACAAACACACATTGTGACCCTCAGCGTGAGTACCTTATTCAAGTAACGCCTCTCAGTGACTGGACCAAGAGCCCGCATATGTGGCTTGCCATGCCCATAGGCACCCAGGAATAACTAGATGGTGTGTATTCCAGTTGAGGGACCCCACTGCTCTGCTCTAGAGTCCCTCTCCTGGGGGGTCCCCTGTGGCAGAAAACAGTACTCTTCATTCCCACAGAATGAACGCAAACACTTGGGAGCTTGGACAATCCCCCGAGAGGAAGGCTCTTCCTCGGCCTCTGAGACAACCCCTACCCTGACCGGACACTGTAAACGCAACACCCAGAGACAAAATCCTGAGTGACTGCCTCCCACTTGCCCTACTTTGATTTCCAGAGGATCTCCCCTCACGGACTAGAGATCAGGCCTGCCATTACATTGGCCCCTAGCTGAGCCAAGTTTGCTTTTTCAGACATCTGTCCCCACAGTCCTGGCAAACACAGCCTCTAGGCTGGGTTTTCTGGAGCATTACCACAGGACCGTGCCTGCTCTCTCCTGGGAAAATGTGTCCATTCCTTTGGCCACACACCTCCAGAATATGACAAACCTCAAGGCCTCCGAGGACATCCCACTACTGGGAGCCTCACTGGACTCACAGGGGCATTCGGACACAAGCTGAGCAGCTACATCCATGAATGCATGCACACAGATGTCAACAGAAGTAGAAGGTTGAGCCGGACAGGCCTTTAGGCCATAGTCTCAACTCTTGCTTTGGTTTCCAGGTGTCACTCCTCAGAGGCTTTGGTTCGAAGAACAGGGTATGGGGCTTTCCTGAGGCACGGAACAGAACTCCTCTCGTCTCCACATGGGAAGTTTCCTTGTTGGAGCCATGTCAAACACCTCAGGTTGGAGAATCCAGCAGAGTCCCTGAGCCACCTCCACATTCCAAGGTCTCCCAGGCCACCAAGCCACAGTAGGACTCATCTTCAGGAGAGACCATTTCAACTCTCCCCTCTGGGTAGCTCACCCAGGAGCCCGCAGATTGAGCCTGCCTTGTCCTGACCAAAGAGTGGCGTTCCCAGGCATCCATGCTTAGACACCTGCTCTCGAGTCTTTCCATATGGGGCCTGTTGGAACCATCCAATAGGACTCGACTGTCGTGCAGAAGGTAACCTTCAGTTTTGGGTCAGTTCACAAATCCCATCGTAGGCAAAACTTTCTGGCCTCATGAAGCCCCCACACCCTTCAGGAAGAGGCCATGCTGGACAAGAACTCTAGCCTGAGGCACGTCTCATAGTTGACATGACCTCAGTGCAGGAGATCTCGATTCAGCCTCTGCAGAGTGGGCCTGCCGTGCCCTCGGTCCCAAACCTCACGCTAGCTTGTGTTTTCAGACTTCCTTCCTCACACTCCTGGAAAACAAGCCCTCTGGACTAGGAACTCCAGAACCAAAACCCAGCCCAGTGTCTGCCCAACGGAAGAAAAATGTTTCCCTGTGGGGCTCTCCCAAAACCCAGATGAGGATCAACCGGCTCGGGCCTCTACGGTACCCGAACTGGATAGGCTGCTCTGGGCACTCATGCTCTGCCTGACACAGCCTGAAGCCAGAAGTCCAGACAGACAAGGAGACAGCTGGCCGCACACCCAGCACTTCGGACACGCCATGGTCTTATGCCGTCACCTCATCCTAACCTTGCTTTTCAGATATCTGAAACTAGACATTATATCAATTCTCCACACAGCTGGGTATATCAAGCACAACACAGAACTCCTCCTTCCCCATGGCTGTCAAGCTTGCTCTTGGCATGGAGTCACACCTTCAGGGTGGGAGAAACCTTCATGGCCCCTGATGCCACGCCCAAACTTGAGTGCTGCTTGGGCACAAATTCACACTGTGACCCTCAGCATGAGCCCCATGTCAAAGAAAGGCCTGTCAGGGCCTGGACCAAGAGCCCACATATGGGGCTTGCCAAGCCCCTATGCACCCAATCCTCACCACGGTTTGAATTTTCCAGTCGCCCCGCCCGTACCTGGAGCTCTGCTCTGGAATCCCTTTCTTGGAGAGACCCATGAGCCAGACAACACGACTCCACCCTTCCCACAAAATGACCCCAAGCTCTTGGGAGCTGGGACAAATCCCCAGAGAGGGATACTCGTCCACAGAACCTGAGGCCACCGCTCCAATCCACGGCTATCCCGGACACAACATCCAGAGACAAAAGCCTGAAGGAACGCCTCCCACTCGCCCTTGTTTCAGAGGCCCAGGAGCTCCCTCTCGGGCTGTACATCCGGCCTGCCATAACCTAGGCGCCACTCATAAGCTGAGTTTGTGTATTCAGACTTCTGTGCCCACAGCCTGGACCCACACAACATCCAGGCT